>NC_137470.1:58868441-59464161 GCF_964235325.1 Thermobia domestica | reverse complement strand
GGGGTAAAAATTTCCTAGGAAATTATTACCTCCCTGTCGGCTATTGGTTACTTCAAAGACAAACTCAAATGTTAAATCATAAATTGATACCACTCTGTAGTATCTCTTAACAGACACAGTCACTTTGGCCAAGATGGCTTTAAATCCGAAGATTTGGTAGGGAGGGTAAACATTTCCTAGTAAATTATTACCTCCCTATCGGTTATTGGTTACTTCAAAGACAAACTCAAATGTTATATCATAAATTGATACCACTCTGTAGTATCTCTTAACAGACACAGTCACTTTGGCCAAGAAGGCTTTAAATCCGAAGATTTGGTAGGGGGTAAAAATTTCCTAAAAAATTATTACCTCCCTGTCGGCTATTGGTTACTTCAAAGACAAACTCAAATGTTATATCATAAATTTATACCACTCTGTAGTATCTCTTAACAGACACAGTCACTTTGGCCAAGATGGCTTTAAATCAGAAGATTTGGTACGGGGGTAAAAATTTCCTAGGAAATTATTTCCTCCCTGTCGGCTATTGGTTACTTCAAAGACAAACTCAAATGTTAAATCATAAATTGATACCACTCTGTAGTATCTCTTAACAGACACAGTCACTTTAGCCAAGATGGCTTTAAATCCGAAGATTTGGTAGCGGGAAAAATTTCCTAGGAAATTATTACCTCCCTGTCGGTTATTATTAACTTCAAAGACAAACTCAAATGTTATATTACAAATTGATACCACTCTGTAGTATCTCTTAACAGACACAGTCACTTTAACCAAGATGGCTTTAAATCAGAAGATTTGGTAGGGGGGTAAAAATTTCCTAGGAAATTATTACCTTCCTGTCGGCTATTGGTTACTTCAAAGACAAACTCAAATGTTATATCATAAATTGATACCACTCTGTAGTATCTCTTAACAGACACAGTCACTTTAGCCAAGATGGCTTTAAATGCAAAGATTTGGTAGGGGGGTAAAAATTTGCTAGGAAATTATTACCTCCCTGTCGACTATTGATTACTTCAAAGACAAACACAAATGTTTTATTACAAATTGATACCACTCTGTAGTATCTCTTAACAGACACAGTCACTTTAGCCATGATGGCTTTAAATCCGAAGATTTGGTAGGGGGGTAAAAATTTCCTAGGAAATTATTACCTCCTTGTCGGCTATTGGTTACTTCAAAGACAAACTCAAATGTTATATTATAAATTTATAACACTCTGTAGTATCTCTTAACAGACACAGTCACTTTAACCAAGATGGCTTTAAATCCGAAGATTTGGTAGGGGGGTAAAAATTTCCTAGGAAATTATTACCTCCCTGTCGGCTATTGGTTACTTCAAAGACAAACTCAAATGTTATATCATAAATTGATACCACTCTGTAGTATCTCTTAACAGACACAGTCAATTTGGCCAAGAAGGTTTTAGATCCGAAGATTTGGTAGGGGGGTAAAAATATCCTAGGAAATTATTACCTCCCTGTCGGCTAGTGGTTACTTCAAAGACAAACTCAAATGTTACATTATAAATTGATACCACTCTGTAGTATCTCTTAACAGACACAGTCACTTTGGCCAAGATGGCTTTAAATGCAGAGATTTGGTAGGGGGGTAAAAATTTCCTAGGAAATTATTACCTCCCTGTCGGCTATTGATTACTTCAAAGACAAACACAAATGTTATATTATAAATTGATACCACTATGTAGTATCTCTTAACAGAAACAGTCACTTTAGCCAAGATGGCTTTAAATCCGAAGATTTGGTAGGGGGTAAAAATTTCCAAGGAAATTATTGCCTCCATATCGGTTATTGGTTACTTCAAAGACAAACCCAAATGTTACATTATAAATTGATACCACTCTGTATTATCTCTTAAAAGAAACAGTCACTTTGGCCAAGATGGCTTTAAATCCGAATATTTGGTAGGGGGGTAAAAATTTCCTAGGAAATTATTAATTCCCTGTCGGCTATTGGTTACTTCAAAGACTAACTCAAATGTTATATCATAAATTGATACCACTCTGTAGTATCTCTTAACAGACACAGTCACCTTAGCCAAGATGGCTTTAAATGCAAAGATTTGGTAGGGGGGTAAAAATTTCCTAGGAAATTATTACCTCCCTGTCGGCTATTGATTACTTCAAAGACAAACACAAATTTTATATTATAAATTGATACCACTCTGTAGTATCTCTTAACAGAAACAGTCACTTTAGCCAAGATGGCTTTAAATCCGAAGATTTGGTAGGGGGGTAAAAATTTCCTAGATAATTATTACCTCCCTGTCGGTTATTGGTTACTTCAAAGACAAACTCAAATGTTACATTATAAATTGATACCACTCTGTAGTATCTCTTAACAGAAACCGTCACTTTAGCCAAGATGGTTTTAAATCCGAAGATTTGCTAGAAGGGTAAAAATTTCCTAGAAAATTATTATCTCCCATTCGGTTATTGGTTACTTCAAAGACAAACTCAAATGTTACATTATAAATTGATACCACTCTGTAGTATCTCTTAACAGAAACAGTCACTTTGGCCAAGATGGCTTTAAATCCGAAGATTTGGTAGGGGGGTAAAAATTTCCTAGGAAATAATTACTTCCCTGTCGGTTATTGGTTACTTCAAAGACTAACTCAAATGTTATATCATAAATTTATACCACTCTTAAGTATCTCTTAACAGACACAGTCACTTTAGCCAAGATGGCTTTAATTCCGAAGATTTGGTAGGGGGGTAAAAATTTCCTAGGAAATTATTACCTCCCTGTCGGTTAATGGTTACTTCAAACACAAACTCAAATGTTACATTATAAATTGATACCACTCTAAAGTATCTCTTAACAGACAAAGTCACTTTGGCCAAGATGGCTCTAAATCCGAAGATTTGGTAGGGGGTAAAAATTTCCTAGGAAATTATTACCTCCCTGTCGGCTATTGGTTACTTCAAAGACAAACTCAAATGTTATATTATAAATTTATACCACTCTGTAGTATCTCTTAACAGACACAGTCACTTTAGCCAAGATGACTTTAATCCGAAGATTTTGTAGGGGGGGGAAATTTCCTAGGAAATTATTACTCCCTGTCGGCTATTGGTTACTTCAAAGACAAACTCAAATGTTATATCATAAATTGATACCACTCTGTAGTATCTCTTAACAGACACAGTCACTTTGGCCAAGAAGGCTTTAAATCCGAAGATTTGGTAGGGGGATAAAAATTTCCTAGGAAATTATTACCTCCCTGTCGGCTAGTGGTTACTTCAAAGACAAACTCAAATGTTACATTATAAATTGATACCACTATGTAGTATCTCTTAATAGACACAGTCACTTGAGCCAAGATGGCTTTAAATGCAGAGATTTGGTAGGGGAGTAAAAATTTCCTAGGAAATTATTACCTCCCTGTCGGCTATTGATTACTTCAAAGACAAACACAAATGTTATATTATAAATTGATACTACTCTAAAGTATCTCTTAACAGAAACAGTCACTTAAGCCAAGATGGCTTTAAATCCGAAGATTTGGTAGGGGGGTAAAAATTTCCTAGGAAATTATTACTTCCCTGTCGGCTATTGGTTACTTCAAAGACTAACTCAAATGTTATATCATAAATTGATACCACTCTGTAGTATCTCTTAACACACAAAGTCACCTTAGCCAAGATGGCTTTAAATGCAAAGATTTGGTAGGGGGTAAAAATTTCCTAGGAAATTATTACCTCCCTGTCGGCTATTGATTACTTCAAAGACAAACACAACTGTTATATTATAAATTGATACCATTCTGTAGTATCTCTTAACAGAAATAGTCACTTTAGCCAAGATGGCTTTAAATCCGAAGATTTGGTAGGGGGGTAAAAATTTCCTAGAAAATTATTACCTCCCTGTCGGTTATTGGTTACTTCAAAGACAAACTCAAATGTTACATTATAAATTGATACCACTCTGTAGTATCTCTTAACAGAAACAGTCACTTTGGCCAAGATGGCTTTAAATCCGAAGATTTGGTAGGGGGGTAAAAATTTCCTAGGAAATTATTACCTCCCTGTCGGTTATTGGTTACTTCAAAGACAAACTCAAATGTTACATTATAAATTGATACCACTCTAAAGTATCTCTTAACAGACAAAGTCACTTTAGCCAAGATGTCTTTAAATCCGAAGATTTGGTAAGGGGTAAAAATTTCCTAGGAAATTATTACCTCCCTGTCGGCTATTGGTTACTTCAAAGACTAACTCAAATGTTATATCATAAATGGATACCACTCTGTAGTATCTCTTAACAGACACAGTCACTTTAGCCAAGATGGCTTTAAATGCAAAGATTTGGTAGGGGGGTAAAAATTTGCTAGGAAATTATTACCTCCCTGTCGGCTATTGATTACTTCAAAGACAAACACAAATGTTATATTATAAATTGATACCACTCTGTAGTATCTCTTAACAGAAACAGTCACTTTAGCCAAGATGGTTTTAAATCCGAAGATTTGGTAGAAGGGTAAAAATTTCCTAGAAAATTATTACCTCCCTGTCGGTTATTGGTTACTTCAAAGACAAACTCAAATGTTACATTATAAATTGATACCACTCTGTAGTATCTCTTAACAGAAACAGTCACTTTGGCCAAGATGGCTTTAAATCCGAAGATTTGGTAGGGGGTAAAAATTTCCTAGGAAATTATTACTTCCCTGTCGGCTATTGGTTACTTCAAAGACTAACTCAAATGTTATATTACAAATTGATACCACTCTGTAGTATCTCTTAACAGACACAGTCACTTTGGGCAAGATGGCTTTAAATCCGAAGATTTGGTAGGGGGGTAAAAATTTCCTAGGAAATTATTACCTCCCTGTCGGCTATTGGTTACTTCAAAGACAAACTCAAATGTTATATCATAAATTGATACCACTCTGTAGTATCTCTTAACAGACACAGTCACTTTGGCCAAGAAGGCTTTAAATCCGAATATTTGGTAGGGGGGTAAAAATTTCCTAGGAAATTATTACCTCCCTGTAGGCTATTGGTTACTTCAAAGACAAACTCAAATGTTAAATTATAAATTAATACCACTCTGTAGTATCTCTTAACAGACACAGTCACTTTAGCCAAGATGGTTTTAAATGCAAAGATTTGGTAGGGAGGTAATAATTTCCTAGGAAATTATTACCTTCCTGTCGGCTATTGGTTACTTCAAAGACAAACACAAATGTTAAATCATAAATTGATACCACTCTGTAGTATCTCTTAACAGACACAGTCACTTTAGCCAAGATGGCTTTAAATCCGAAGATTTGGTAGCGGGAAAAATTTCCTAGGAAATTATTACCTCCCTGTCGGTTATTGGTAACTTCAAAGACAAACTCAAATGTTATATTACAAATTGATACCACTCTGTAGTATCTCTTAACAGACACAGTCACTTTGGCCAAGATGGCTTTAAATCAGAAGATTTGGTAGGGGGTAAAAATTTCCTAGGAAATTATTACCTCCCTGTCGGTTATTGGTTACTTCAAAGACAAACTCAAATTTTATATTACAAATTGATACCATTCTGTAGTATCTCTTAACAGAAATAGTCACTTTAGCCAAGATGGCTTTAAATCCGAAGATTTGGTAGGGGGGTAAAAATTTCCTAGAAAATTATTACCTCCCTGTCGGTTATTGGTTACTTCAAAGACAAACTCAAATGTTACATTATAAATTGATACCACTCTGTAGTATCTCTTAACAGAAACAGTCACTTTGGCCAAGATGGCTTTAAATCCGAAGATTTGGTAGGGGGGTAAAAATTTCCTAGGAAATTATTACCTCCCTGTCGGTTATTGGTTACTTCAAAGACAAACTCAAATGTTACATTATAAATTGATACCACTCTAAAGTATCTCTTAACAGACAAAGTCACTTTAGCCAAGATGTCTTTAAATCCGAAGATTTGGTAAGGGGTAAAAATTTCCTAGGAAATTATTACCTCCCTGTCGGCTATTGGTTACTTCAAAGACTAACTCAAATGTTATATCATAAATGGATACCACTCTGTAGTATCTCTTAACAGACACAGTCACTTTAGCCAAGATGGCTTTAAATGCAAAGATTTGGTAGGGGGGTAAAAATTTGCTAGGAAATTATTACCTCCCTGTCGGCTATTGATTACTTCAAAGACAAACACAAATGTTATATTATAAATTGATACCACTCTGTAGTATCTCTTAAGAGAAACAGTCACTTTAGCCAAGATGGTTTTAAATCCGAAGATTTGGTAGAAGGGTAAAAATTTCCTAGAAAATTATTACCTCCCTGTCGGTTATTGGTTACTTCAAAGACAAACTCAAATGTTACATTATAAATTGATACCACTTTGTAGTATCTCTTAACAGAAACAGTCACTTTGGCCAAGATGGCTTTAAATCCGAAGATTTGGTAGGGGGTAAAAATTTCCTAGGAAATTATTACTTCCCTGTCGGCTATTGGTTACTTCAAAGACTAACTCAAATGTTATATTACAAATTGATACCACTCTGTAGTATCTCTTAACAGACACAGTCACTTTGGGCAAGATGGCTTTAAATCCGAAGATTTGGTAGGGGGGTAAAAATTTCCTAGGAAATTATTACCTCCCTGTCGGCTATTGGTTACTTCAAAGACAAACTCAAATGTTATATCATAAATTGATACCACTCTGTAGTATCTCTTAACAGACACAGTCACTTTGGCCAAGAAGGCTTTAAATCCGAATATTTGGTAGGGGGGTAAAAATTTCCTAGGAAATTATTACCTCCCTGTCGGCTATTGGTTACTTCAAAGACAAACTCAAATGTTAAATTATAAATTAATACCACTCTGTAGTATCTCTTAACAGACACAGTCACTTTAGCCAAGATGGTTTTAAATGCAAAGATTTGGTAGGGAGGTAATAATTTCCTAGGAAATTATTACCTCCCTGTCGGCTATTGGTTACTTCAAAGACAAACACAAATGTTAAATCATAAATTGATACCACTCTGTAGTATCTCTTAACAGACACAGTCACTTTAGCCAAGATGGCTTTAAATCCGAAGATTTGGTAGCGGGAAAAATTTCCTAGGAAATTATTACCTCCCTGTCGGTTATTGGTAACTTCAAAGACAAACTCAAATGTTATATTACAAATTGATACCACTCTGTAGTATCTCTTAACAGACACAGTCACTTTGGCCAAGATGGCATTAAATAAGAAGATTTGGTAGGGGGTAAAAATTTCCTAGGAAATTATTACCTCCCTGTCGGTTATTGGTTACTTCAAAGACAAACTCAAATTTTATATTACAAATTGATACCACTCTGTAGTATCTCTTAACAGACACAGTCACTTTGGCCAAGATGGCTTTAAATCCGAAGATTTGGTAGGGGGGTAAAAATTTCCTAGGAAATTATTACCTCCCTGTCGGCTATTGGTTACTTCAAAGACAAACTCAAATGTTATATCATAAATTGATACCACTCTGTAGTATCTCTTAACAGACACAGTCACTTTGGCCAAGAAGGCTTTAAATCCGAAGATTTGGTAGGGGGTAAAAATTTCCTAGGAAATTATTACCTTCCTGTCGGCTATTGGTTACTACAAAGACAAACTCAAATGTTATATCATAAATTGATACCACTCTGTAGTATCTCTTAACAGACACAGTCACTTCGGGCAAGATGGCTTTAAATCCGAAGATTTGGTAGGGGGGTAAAAATTTCCTAGGAAATTATTACCTCCCTGTCGGCTATAGGTTACTTCAAAGACAAACTCAAATGTTATATTACAAATTGATACCACTCTTAAGTATCTCTTAACAGACACAGTCACTTTAGCCAAGATGGCTTTAAATCCGAAGATTTGGTAGGGGGGTAAAAATTTCCTAGGAAATTATTACCTCCCTGTCGGCTATTGGTTACTTCAAAGACAAACTCAAATGTTAAATCATAAATTGATACCACTCTGTAGTATCTCTTAACAGACACAGTCACATTTGGCCAAGATGGCTTTAAATCCGAAGACTTGGTAGGGGGGTAAAAATTTCCTAGGAAATTATTACCTCCCTGTCGGCTATTGGTTACTTCAAAGACAAACTCAAATGTTAAATCATAAATTGATACCACTCTGTAGTATCTCTTAACAGACACAGTCACTTTGGCCAAGATGGCTTTAAATCCGAAGATTTGGTAGGGAGGGTAAACATTTCCTAGTAAATTATTACCTCCCTATCGGTTATTGGTTACTTCAAAGACAAACTCAAATGTTATATCATAAATTGATACCACTCTGTAGTATCTCTTAACAGACACAGTCACTTTGGCCAAGAAGGCTTTAAATCCGAAGATTTGGTAGGGGGTAAAAATTTCCTAAAAAATTATTACCTCCCTGTCGGCTATTGGTTACTTCAAAGACAAACTCAAATGTTATATCATAAATTTATACCACTCTGTAGTATCTCTTAACAGACACAGTCACTTTGGCCAAGATGGCTTTAAATCAGAAGATTTGGTACGGGGGTAAAAATTTCCTAGGAAATTATTTCCTCCCTGTCGGCTATTGGTTACTTCAAAGACAAACTCAAATGTTAAATCATAAATTGATACCACTCTGTAGTATCTCTTAACAGACACAGTCACTTTAGCCAAGATGGCTTTAAATCCGAAGATTTGGTAGCGGGAAAAATTTCCTAGGAAATTATTACCTCCCTGTCGGTTATTATTAACTTCAAAGACAAACTCAAATGTTATATTACAAATTGATACCACTCTGTAGTATCTCTTAACAGACACAGTCACTTTAACCAAGATGGCTTTAAATCAGAAGATTTGGTAGGGGGGTAAAAATTTCCTAGGAAATTATTACCTTCCTGTCGGCTATTGGTTACTTCAAAGACAAACTCAAATGTTATATCATAAATTGATACCACTCTGTAGTATCTCTTAACAGACACAGTCACTTTAGCCAAGATGGCTTTAAATGCAAAGATTTGGTAGGGGGGTAAAAATTTGCTAGGAAATTATTACCTCCCTGTCGACTATTGATTACTTCAAAGACAAACACAAATGTTTTATTACAAATTGATACCACTCTGTAGTATCTCTTAACAGACACAGTCACTTTAGCCATGATGGCTTTAAATCCGAAGATTTGGTAGGGGGGTAAAAATTTCCTAGGAAATTATTACCTCCTTGTCGGCTATTGGTTACTTCAAAGACAAACTCAAATGTTATATTATAAATTTATAACACTCTGTAGTATCTCTTAACAGACACAGTCACTTTAACCAAGATGGCTTTAAATCCGAAGATTTGGTAGGGGGGTAAAAATTTCCTAGGAAATTATTACCTCCCTGTCGGCTATTGGTTACTTCAAAGACAAACTCAAATGTTATATCATAAATTGATACCACTCTGTAGTATCTCTTAACAGACACAGTCAATTTGGCCAAGAAGGTTTTAGATCCGAAGATTTGGTAGGGGGGTAAAAATATCCTAGGAAATTATTACCTCCCTGTCGGCTAGTGGTTACTTCAAAGACAAACTCAAATGTTACATTATAAATTGATACCACTCTGTAGTATCTCTTAACAGACACAGTCACTTTGGCCAAGATGGCTTTAAATGCAGAGATTTGGTAGGGGGGTAAAAATTTCCTAGGAAATTATTACCTCCCTGTCGGCTATTGATTACTTCAAAGACAAACACAAATGTTATATTATAAATTGATACCACTATGTAGTATCTCTTAACAGAAACAGTCACTTTAGCCAAGATGGCTTTAAATCCGAAGATTTGGTAGGGGGTAAAAATTTCCAAGGAAATTATTGCCTCCATATCGGTTATTGGTTACTTCAAAGACAAACCCAAATGTTACATTATAAATTGATACCACTCTGTATTATCTCTTAAAAGAAACAGTCACTTTGGCCAAGATGGCTTTAAATCCGAATATTTGGTAGGGGGGTAAAAATTTCCTAGGAAATTATTAATTCCCTGTCGGCTATTGGTTACTTCAAAGACTAACTCAAATGTTATATCATAAATTGATACCACTCTGTAGTATCTCTTAACAGACACAGTCACCTTAGCCAAGATGGCTTTAAATGCAAAGATTTGGTAGGGGGGTAAAAATTTCCTAGGAAATTATTACCTCCCTGTCGGCTATTGATTACTTCAAAGACAAACACAAATTTTATATTATAAATTGATACCACTCTGTAGTATCTCTTAACAAAAACAGTCACTTTAGCCAAGATGGCTTTAAATCCGAAGATTTGGTAGGGGGGTAAAAATTTCCTAGATAATTATTACCTCCCTGTCGGTTATTGGTTACTTCAAAGACAAACTCAAATGTTACATTATAAATTGATACCACTCTGTAGTATCTCTTAACAGAAACCGTCACTTTAGCCAAGATGGTTTTAAATCCGAAGATTTGCTAGAAGGGTAAAAATTTCCTAGAAAATTATTATCTCCCATTCGGTTATTGGTTACTTCAAAGACAAACTCAAATGTTACATTATAAATTGATACCACTCTGTAGTATCTCTTAACAGAAACAGTCACTTTGGCCAAGATGGCTTTAAATCCGAAGATTTGGTAGGGGGGTAAAAATTTCCTAGGAAATAATTACTTCCCTGTCGGTTATTGGTTACTTCAAAGACTAACTCAAATGTTATATCATAAATTTATACCACTCTTAAGTATCTCTTAACAGACACAGTCACTTTAGCCAAGATGGCTTTAATTCCGAAGATTTGGTAGGGGGGTAAAAATTTCCTAGGAAATTATTACCTCCCTGTCGGTTAATGGTTACTTCAAACACAAACTCAAATGTTACATTATAAATTGATACCACTCTAAAGTATCTCTTAACAGACAAAGTCACTTTGGGCAAGATGGCTTTAAATCCGAAGATTTGGTAGGGGGGTAAAAATTTCCTAGGAAATTATTACCTCCCTGTCGGCTATAGGTTACTTCAAAGACAAACTCAAATGTTATATTACAAATTGATACCACTCTTAAGTATCTCTTAACAGACACAGTCACTTTAGCCAAGATGGCTTTAAATCCGAAGATTTGGTAGGGGGGTAAAAATTTCCTAGGAAATTATTACCTCCCTGTCGGCTATTGGTTACTTCAAAGACAAACTCAAATGTTAAATCATAAATTGATACCACTCTGTAGTATCTCTTAACAGACACAGTCACATTTGGCCAAGATGGCTTTAAATCCGAAGACTTGGTAGGGGGGTAAAAATTTCCTAGGAAATTATTACCTCCCTGTCGGCTATTGGTTACTTCAAAGACAAACTCAAATGTTAAATCATAAATTGATACCACTCTGTAGTATCTCTTAACAGACACAGTCACTTTGGCCAAGATGGCTTTAAATCCGAAGATTTGGTAGGGAGGGTAAACATTTCCTAGTAAATTATTACCTCCCTGTCGGTTATTGGTTACTTCAAAGACAAACTCAAATGTTATATCATAAATTGATACCACTCTGTAGTATCTCTTAACAGACACAGTCACTTTGGCCAAGAAGGCTTTAAATCTGAAGATTTGGTAGGGGGGTAAAAATTTCCTAAAAAATTATTACCTCCCTGTCGGCTATTGGTTACTTCAAAGACAAACTCAAATGTTATATCATAAATTGATACCACTCTGTAGTATCTCTTAACAGACACAGTCACTTTGGCCAAGATGGCTTTAAATCAGAAGATTTGGTAGGGGGGTAAAAATTTCCTAGGAAATTATTACCTTCCTGTCGGCTATTGGTTACTTCAAAGACAAACTCAAATGTTATATCATAAATTGATACCACTCTGTAGTATCTCTTAACAGACACAGTCACTTTAGCCAAGATGGCTTTAAATGCAAAGATTTGGTAGGGGGGTAAAAATTTGCTAGGAAATTATTACCTCCCTGTCGACTATTGATTACTTCAAAGACAAACACAAATGTTTTATTACAAATTGATACCACTCTGTAGTATCTCTTAACAGACACAGTCACTTTAGCCATGATGGCTTTAAATCCGAAGATTTGGTAGGGGGGTAAAAATTTCCTAGGAAATTATTACCTCCTTGTCGGCTATTGGTTACTTCAAAGACAAACTCAAATGTTATATTATAAATTTATACCACTCTGTAGTATCTCTTAACAGACACAGTCACTTTAACCAAGATGGCTTTAAATCCGAAGATTTGGTAGGGGGGTAAAAATTTCATAGGAAATTATTACCTCCCTGTCGGCTATTGGTTACTTCAAAGACAAACTCAAATGTTATATCATAAATTGATACCACTCTGTAGTATCTCTTAACAGACACAGTCAATTTGGCCAAGAAGGTTTTAGATCCGAAGATTTGGTAGGGGGGTAAAAATTTCCTAGGAAATTATTACCTCCCTGTCGGCTAGTGGTTACTTCAAAGACAAACTCAAATGTTACATTATAAATTGATACCACTCTGTAGTATCTCTTAACAGACACAGTCACTTTGGCCAAGATGGCTTTAAATGCAGAGATTTGGTAGGGGGGTAAAAATTTCCTAGGAAATTATTACCTCCCTGTCGGCTATTGATTACTTCAAAGACAAACACAAATGTTATATTATAAATTGATACCACTATGTAGTATCTCTTAACAGAAACAGTCACTTTAGCCAAGATGGCTTTAAATCCGAAGATTTGGTAGGGGGTAAAAATTTCCAAGGAAATTATTGCCTCCATATCGGTTATTGGTTACTTCAAAGACAAACCCAAATGTTACATTATAAATTGATACCACTCTGTAGTATCTCTTAAAAGAAACAGTCACTTTGGCCAAGATGGCTTTAAATCCGAATATTTGGTAGGGGGGTAAAAATTTCCTAGGAAATTATTAATTCCCTGTCGGCTATTGGTTACTTCAAAGACTAACTCAAATGTTATATCATAAATTGATACCACTCTGTAGTATCTCTTAACAGACACAGTCACCTTAGCCAAGATGGCTTTAAATGCAAAGATTTGGTAGGGGGGTAAAAATTTCCTAGGAAATTATTACCTCCCTGTCGGCTATTGATTACTTCAAAGACAAACACAAATTTTATATTATAAATTGATACCACTCTGTAGTATCTCTTAACAGAAACAGTCACTTTAGCCAAGATGGCTTTAAATCCGAAGATTTGGTAGGGGGGTAAAAATTTCCTAGGAAATTATTTCCTCCCTGTCGGCTATTGGTTACTTCAAAGACAAACTCAAATGTTAAATCATAAATTGATACCACTCTGTAGTATCTCTTAACAGACACAGTCACTTTAGCCAAGATGGCTTTAAATCCGAAGATTTGGTAGCGGGAAAAATTTCCTAGGAAATTATTACCTCCCTGTCGGTTATTATTAACTTCAAAGACAAACTCAAATGTTATATTACAAATTGATACCACTCTGTAGTATCTCTTAACAGACACAGTCACTTTAACCAAGATGGCTTTAAATCAGAAGATTTGGTAGGGGGGTAAAAATTTCCTAGGAAATTATTACCTTCCTGTCGGCTATTGGTTACTTCAAAGACAAACTCAAATGTTATATCATAAATTGATACCACTCTGTAGTATCTCTTAACAGACACAGTCACTTTAGCCAAGATGGCTTTAAATGCAAAGATTTGGTAGGGGGGTAAAAATTTGCTAGGAAATTATTACCTCCCTGTCGACTATTGATTACTTCAAAGACAAACACAAATGTTTTATTACAAATTGATACCACTCTGTAGTATCTCTTAACAGACACAGTCACTTTAGCCATGATGGCTTTAAATCCGAAGATTTGGTAGGGGGGTAAAAATTTCCTAGGAAATTATTACCTCCTTGTCGGCTATTGGTTACTTCAAAGACAAACTCAAATGTTATATTATAAATTTATAACACTCTGTAGTATCTCTTAACAGACACAGTCACTTTAACCAAGATGGCTTTAAATCCGAAGATTTGGTAGGGGGGTAAAAATTTCCTAGGAAATTATTACCTCCCTGTCGGCTATTGGTTACTTCAAAGACAAACTCAAATGTTATATCATAAATTGATACCACTCTGTAGTATCTCTTAACAGACACAGTCAATTTGGCCAAGAAGGTTTTAGATCCGAAGATTTGGTAGGGGTAAAAATATCCTAGGAAATTATTACCTCCCTGTCGGCTAGTGGTTACTTCAAAGACAAACTCAAATGTTACATTATAAATTGATACCACTCTGTAGTATCTCTTAACAGACACAGTCACTTTGGCCAAGATGGCTTTAAATGCAGAGATTTGGTAGGGGGGTAAAAATTTCCTAGGAAATTATTACCTCCCTGTCGGCTATTGATTACTTCAAAGACAAACACAAATGTTATATTATAAATTGATACCACTATGTAGTATCTCTTAACAGAAACAGTCACTTTAGCCAAGATGGCTTTAAATCCGAAGATTTGGTAGGGGGTAAAAATTTCCAAGGAAATTATTGCCTCCATATCGGTTATTGGTTACTTCAAAGACAAACCCAAATGTTACATTATAAATTGATACCACTCTGTATTATCTCTTAAAAGAAACAGTCACTTTGGCCAAGATGGCTTTAAATCCGAATATTTGGTAGGGGGGTAAAAATTTCCTAGGAAATTATTAATTCCCTGTCGGCTATTGGTTACTTCAAAGACTAACTCAAATGTTATATCATAAATTGATACCACTCTGTAGTATCTCTTAACAGACACAGTCACCTTAGCCAAGATGGCTTTAAATGCAAAGATTTGGTAGGGGGGTAAAAATTTCCTAGGAAATTATTACCTCCCTGTCGGCTATTGATTACTTCAAAGACAAACACAAATTTTATATTATAAATTGATACCACTCTGTAGTATCTCTTAACAAAAACAGTCACTTTAGCCAAGATGGCTTTAAATCCGAAGATTTGGTAGGGGGGTAAAAATTTCCTAGATAATTATTACCTCCCTGTCGGTTATTGGTTACTTCAAAGACAAACTCAAATGTTACATTATAAATTGATACCACTCTGTAGTATCTCTTAACAGAAACCGTCACTTTAGCCAAGATGGTTTTAAATCCGAAGATTTGCTAGAAGGGTAAAAATTTCCTAGAAAATTATTATCTCCCATTCGGTTATTGGTTACTTCAAAGACAAACTCAAATGTTACATTATAAATTGATACCACTCTGTAGTATCTCTTAACAGAAACAGTCACTTTGGCCAAGATGGCTTTAAATCCGAAGATTTGGTAGGGGGGTAAAAATTTCCTAGGAAATAATTACTTCCCTGTCGGTTATTGGTTACTTCAAAGACTAACTCAAATGTTATATCATAAATTTATACCACTCTTAAGTATCTCTTAACAGACACAGTCACTTTAGCCAAGATGGCTTTAATTCCGAAGATTTGGTAGGGGGGTAAAAATTTCCTAGGAAATTATTACCTCCCTGTCGGTTAATGGTTACTTCAAACACAAACTCAAATGTTACATTATAAATTGATACCACTCTAAAGTATCTCTTAACAGACAAAGTCACTTTGGGCAAGATGGCTTTAAATCCGAAGATTTGGTAGGGGGGTAAAAATTTCCTAGGAAATTATTACCTCCCTGTCGGCTATAGGTTACTTCAAAGACAAACTCAAATGTTATATTACAAATTGATACCACTCTTAAGTATCTCTTAACAGACACAGTCACTTTAGCCAAGATGGCTTTAAATCCGAAGATTTGGTAGGGGGGTAAAAATTTCCTAGGAAATTATTACCTCCCTGTCGGCTATTGGTTACTTCAAAGACAAACTCAAATGTTAAATCATAAATTGATACCACTCTGTAGTATCTCTTAACAGACACAGTCACATTTGGCCAAGATGGCTTTAAATCCGAAGACTTGGTAGGGGGGTAAAAATTTCCTAGGAAATTATTACCTCCCTGTCGGCTATTGGTTACTTCAAAGACAAACTCAAATGTTAAATCATAAATTGATACCACTCTGTAGTATCTCTTAACAGACACAGTCACTTTGGCCAAGATGGCTTTAAATCCGAAGATTTGGTAGGGAGGGTAAACATTTCCTAGTAAATTATTACCTCCCTGTCGTTATTGGTTACTTCAAAGACAAACTCAAATGTTATATCATAAATTGATACCACTCTGTAGTATCTCTTAACAGACACAGTCACTTTGGCCAAGAAGGCTTTAAATCTGAAGATTTGGTAGGGGGGTAAAAATTTCCTAAAAAATTATTACCTCCCTGTCGGCTATTGGTTACTTCAAAGACAAACTCAAATGTTATATCATAAATTGATACCACTCTGTAGTATCTCTTAACAGACACAGTCACTTTGGCCAAGATGGCTTTAAATCAGAAGATTTGGTAGGGGGGTAAAAATTTCCTAGGAAATTATTACCTTCCTGTCGGCTATTGGTTACTTCAAAGACAAACTCAAATGTTATATCATAAATTGATACCACTCTGTAGTATCTCTTAACAGACACAGTCACTTTAGCCAAGATGGCTTTAAATGCAAAGATTTGGTAGGGGGGTAAAAATTTGCTAGGAAATTATTACCTCCCTGTCGACTATTGATTACTTCAAAGACAAACACAAATGTTTTATTACAAATTGATACCACTCTGTAGTATCTCTTAACAGACACAGTCACTTTAGCCATGATGGCTTTAAATCCGAAGATTTGGTAGGGGGGTAAAAATTTCCTAGGAAATTATTACCTCCTTGTCGGCTATTGGTTACTTCAAAGACAAACTCAAATGTTATATTATAAATTTATACCACTCTGTAGTATCTCTTAACAGACACAGTCACTTTAACCAAGATGGCTTTAAATCCGAAGATTTGGTAGGGGGGTAAAAATTTCCTAGGAAATTATTACCTCCCTGTCGGCTATTGGTTACTTCAAAGACAAACTCAAATGTTATATCATAAATTGATACCACTCTGTAGTATCTCTTAACAGACACAGTCAATTTGGCCAAGAAGGTTTTAGATCCGAAGATTTGGTAGGGGGGTAAAAATTTCCTAGGAAATTATTACCTCCCTGTCGGCTAGTGGTTACTTCAAAGACAAACTCAAATGTTACATTATAAATTGATACCACTCTGTAGTATCTCTTAACAGACACAGTCACTTTGGCCAAGATGGCTTTAAATGCAGAGATTTGGTAGGGGGGTAAAAATTTCCTAGGAAATTATTACCTCCCTGTCGGCTATTGATTACTTCAAAGACAAACACAAATGTTATATTATAAATTGATACCACTATGTAGTATCTCTTAACAGAAACAGTCACTTTAGCCAAGATGGCTTTAAATCCGAAGATTTGGTAGGGGGTAAAAATTTCCAAGGAAATTATTGCCTCCATATCGGTTATTGGTTACTTCAAAGACAAACCCAAATGTTACATTATAAATTGATACCACTCTGTAGTATCTCTTAAAAGAAACAGTCACTTTGGCCAAGATGGCTTTAAATCCGAATATTTGGTAGGGGGGTAAAAATTTCCTAGGAAATTATTAATTCCCTGTCGGCTATTGGTTACTTCAAAGACTAACTCAAATGTTATATCATAAATTGATACCACTCTGTAGTATCTCTTAACAGACACAGTCACCTTAGCCAAGATGGCTTTAAATGCAAAGATTTGGTAGGGGGGTAAAAATTTCCTAGGAAATTATTACCTCCCTGTCGGCTATTGATTACTTCAAAGACAAACACAAATTTTATATTATAAATTGATACCACTCTGTAGTATCTCTTAACAGAAACAGTCACTTTAGCCAAGATGGCTTTAAATCCGAAGATTTGGTAGGGGGGTAAAAATTTCCTAGATAATTATTACCTCCCTGTCGGTTATTGGTTACTTCAAAGACAAACTCAAATGTTACATTATAAATTGATACCACTCTGTAGTATCTCTTAACAGAAACCGTCACTTTAGCCAAGATGGTTTTAAATCCGAAGATTTGCTAGAAGGGTAAAAATTTCCTAGAAAATTATTATCTCCCATTCGGTTATTGGTTACTTCAAAGACAAACCCAAATGTTACATTATAAATTGATACCACTCTAAAGTATCTCTTAACAGACAAAGTCACTTTGGCCAAGATGGCTCTAAATCCGAAGATTTGGTAGGGGGTAAGAATTTCCTAGGAAATTATTACCTCCCTGTCGGCTATTGGTTACTTCAAATACAAACTCAAATGTTATATCATACATGGATACCACTCTGTAGTATCTCTTAACAGACACAGTCACTTTAGCCAAGATGGCTTTAAATGCAAAGATTTTGTAGGGGGGTAAAAATTTCCTAGGAAATTATTACCTCCCTGTCGGCTATTGATTACTTCAAAGACAAACTCAAATGTTACATTATAAATTGATACCACTCTAAAGTATATCTTAACAGACAAAGTCACTTTGGCCAAGATGGCTCTAAATCCGAAGATTTGGTAGGGGGGTAAAAATTTCCTAGGAAATTTTTACTTCCCTTTCGGCTATTGGTTACTTCAAAGACAAACTCAAATGTTATATCATACATGGATACCACTCTGTAGTATATCTTAACAGACACAGTCACTTGAGCCAAGATGGCTTTAAATGCAAAGATTTGGTAGGGGGTAAAAAATTCCTAGGAAATTATTACCTCCCTGTCGGCTATTGGTTACTTCAAAGACAAACTCAAATGTTATATTATAAATTTATACCACTCTGTAGTATCTCTTAACAGACACAGTCACTTTAGCCAAGATGGCTTTAAACCCGAAGATTTGGTAGGGGGGTAAAAATTTCCTAGGAAATTATTACTCCCTGTCGGCTATTGGTTACTTCAAAGACAAACTCAAATGTTACATTATAAATTGATACCACTCTAAAGTATCTCTTAACAGACAAAGTCACTTTAGCCAAGATGTCTTTAAATCCGAAGATTATGTAGGGGGTAAAAGTTTCCTAGGAAATTATTACCTCCCTGTCGGCTATTGGTTACTTCAAAGACAAACTCAAATGTTATATCATAAATGGATACCACTCTGTAGTATCTCTTAACAGAAACAGTCACTTTAGCCAAGATGGCTTTAAATCCGAAGATTTGGTAGGGGGTAAAAATTTCCTAGAAAATTATTACCTCCCTGTCGGTTATTGGTTACTTCAAAGACAAACTCAAATGTTACATTATAAATTGATACCACTCTGTAGTATCTCTTAACAGAAACAGTCACTTTAGCCAAGATGGTTTTAAATCCGAATATTTGATTGAAGGGTAAAAATTTCCTAGAAAATTATTACTTCCCATTCGGTTATTGGTTACTTCAAAGACAAACTCAAATGTTATATCATAAATTGATACCACTCTGTAGTATCTCTTAACAGAAACAGTCACTTTGGCCAAGATGGCTTTAAATCCGAAGATTTGGTAGGGGGGTAAAAATTTCCTAGGAAATAATTACTTCCCTGTCGGCTATTGGTTACTTCAAAGACTAACTCAAATGTTATATCATAAATTGATACCACTCTTAAGTATATCTTAACAGACACAGTCACTTTAGCCAAGATGGCTTTAAATCCGAAGATTTGTAAGGGAGGTAAAAATTTCCTAGGAAATTATTACCTCCCTGTCGGTTAATGGTTACTTCAAACACAAACTCAAATGTTACATTATAAATTGATACCACTCTAAAGTATCTCTTAACAGACAAAGTCACTTTGGCCAAGATGGCTCTAAATCTGAAGATTTGGTAGGGGGTAAAAATTTCCTAGGAAATTATTACCTCCCTGTCGGCTATTGGTTACTTCAAATACAAACTCAAATGTTATATCATACATGGATACCACTCTGTAGTATCTCTTAACAGACACAGTCACTTTAGCCAAGATGGCTTTAAATGCAAAGATTTGGTAGGGGGGTAAAATTTGCTAGGAAATTATTACCTCCCTGTCGGCTATTGATTACGTCAAAAACAAACTCAAATGTTACATTATAAATTGATACCACTCTAAAGTATATCTTAACAGACAAAGTCATTTTGGCCAAGATGGCTCTAAATCCGAAGATTTGGTAGGGGGGTAAAAATTTCCTAGGAAATTATTACTTCCCTGTCGGATATTGGTTACTTCAAAGACAAACTCAAATGTTATATCATACATGGATACCACTCTGTAGTATATCTTAACAGACACAGTCACTTGAGCCAAGATGGCTCTAAATGCAAAGATTTTGTAGGGGGTAAAAATTTCCTAGGAAATTATTACCTCCCTGTCGGCTATTGGTTACTTCAAAGACAAACTCAAATGTTATATTATAAATTTATACCACTCTGTAGTATCTCTTAACAGACACAGTCACTTTAGCCAAGATGGCTTTAAATCCGAAGATTTGGTAGGGGGGTAAAAATTTCCTAGGAAATTATTACTCCCTGTCGGCTATTGGTTACTTCAAAGACAAACTCAAATGTTATATCATAAATTGATACCACTCTGTAGTATCTCTTAACAGACACAGTCACTTTGGCCAAGAAGGCTTTAAATCCGAAGATTTGGTAGGGGGTAAAAATTTCCTAGGAAATTATTACCTCCCTGTCGGCTAGTGGTTACTTCAAAGACAAACTCAAATGTTACATTATAAATTGATACCACTATGTAGTATCTCTTAACAGACACAGTCATTTGAGCCAAGATGGCTTTAAATGCAGAGATTTGGTAGGGGAGTAAAAATTTGCTAGGAAATTATTACCTCCCTGTCGGCTATTGATTACTTCAAAGACAAACACAAATGTTATATTATAAATTGATACCACTATGTAGTATCTCTTAACAGAAACAGTCACTTTAGCCAAGATGACTTTAAATCCGAAGATTTGGTAGGGGGGTAAAAATTTCCTAGGAAATTATTACCTCCCTATCGGTTATTGGTTACTTCAAAGACAAACCCAAATGTTATATTATAAATTTATACCACTCTGTAGTATCTCTTAACAGACACAGTCACTTTAACCAAGATGGCTTTAAATCCGAAGATTTGGTAGGGGGGTAAAAATTTCCTAGGAAATTATTACCTCCCTGTCTGCTATTGGTTACTTCAAAGACAAACTCAAATGTTATATCATAAATTGATACCACTCTGTAGTATCTCTTAACAGACACAGTCACTTTGGCCAAGAAGGTTTTAGATCCGAAGATTTGGTAGGGGGGTAAAAATTTCCTAGGAAATTATTACCTCCCTGTCGGCTAGTGGTTACTTCAAAGACAAACTCAAATGTTACATTATAAATTGATACCACTCTGTAGTATCTCTTAACAGACACAGTCACTTTGGCCAAGATGGCTTTAAATGCAGAGATTTGGTAGGGGGGTAAAAATTTCCTAGGAAATTATTACCTCTTTGTCGGCTATTGATTACTTCAAAGACAAACACAAATGTTATATTATAAATTGATACCACTATGTAGTATCTCTTAACAGAAACAGTCACTTTAGCCAAGATGGCTTTAAATCCGAAGATTTGGTAGGGGGTAAAAATTTCCAAGGAAATTATTGCCTCCCTATCGGTTATTGGTTACTTCAAAGACAAACCCAAATGTTACATTATAAATTGATACCACTCTGTAGTATCTCTTAAAAGAAACAGTCACTTTGGCCAAGATGGCTTTAAATCCGAATATTTGGTAGGGGGGTAAAAATTTCCTAGGAAATTATTAATTCCCTGTCGGCTATTGGTTACTTCAAAGACTAACTCAAATGTTATATCATAAATTGATACCACTCTGTAGTATCTCTTAACAGACACAGTCACCTTAGCCAAGATGGCTTTAAATGCAAAGATTTGGTAGGGGGGTAAAAATTTCCTAGGAAATTATTACCTCCCTGTCGGCTATTGATTACTTCAAAGACAAACACAAATTTTATATTATAAATTGATACCACGCTGTAGTATCTCTTAACAGAAACAGTCACTTTAGCCAAGATGGCTTTAAATCCGAAGATTTGGTAGGGGGGTAAAAATTTCCTAGAAAATTATTACCTCCCTGTCGGTTATTGGTTACTTCAAAGACAAACTCAAATGTTACATTATAAATTGATACCACTCTGTAGTATCTCTTAACAGAAACAGTCACTTTAGCCAAGATGGTTTTAAATCCGAAGATTTGCTAGAAGGGTAAAAATTTCCTAGAAAATTATTACCTCCCATTCGGTTATTGGTTACTTCAAAGACAAACTCAAATGTTACATTATAAATTGACACCACTCTGTAGTATCTCTTAACAGAAACAGTCACTTTGGCCAAGATGGCTTTAAATCCGAAGATTTGGTAGGGGGGTAAAAATTTCCTAGAAATAATTACTTCCCTGTCGGCTATTGGTTACTTCAAAGACTAAATCATATGTTATATCATAAATTGATACCACTCTTAAGTATCTCTTAACAGACACAGTCACTTTAGCCAAGATGGCTTTAAATCCGAAGATTTGGTAGGGGGGTAAAAAATTCCTAGGAAATTATTACCTCCCTGTCGGTTAATGGTTACTTCAAACACAAACTCAAATGTTACATTATAAATTGATACCACTCTAAAGTATATCTTAACAGAGAAAGTCACTTTGGCCAAGATGGCTCTAAATCCGAAGATTTGGTAGGGGGGTAAAAATTTCCTAGGAAATTATTACTTCCCTGTCGGCTATTGGTTACTTCAAAGACAAACTCAAATGTTATATCATACATGGATACCACTCTGTAGTATATCTTAACAGACACAGACACTTGAGCCAAGATGGCTTTAAATGCAAAGATTTGGTAGGGGGTAAAAATTTCCTAGGAAATTATTACCTCCCTGTCGGCTATTGGTTACTTCAAAGACAAACTCAAATGTTATATTATAAATTTATACCACTCTGTAGTATCTCTTAACAGACACAGTCACTTTAGCCAAGATGACTTTAAATCCGAAGATTTTGTAGGGGGGTAAAAATTTCCTAGGAAATTATTACTCCCTGTCGGCTATTGGTTACTTCAAAGACAAACTCAAATGTTATATCATAAATTGATACCACTCTGTAGTATCTCTTAACAGACACAGTCACTTTGGCCAAGAAGGCTTTAAATCCGAAGATTTGGTAGGGGGATAAAAATTTCCTAGGAAATTATTACCTCCCTGTCGGCTAGTGGTTACTTCAAAGACAAACTCAGATGTTACATTATAAATTGATACCACTATGTAGTATCTCTTAATAGACACAGTCACTTGAGCCAAGATGGCTTTAAATGCAGAGATTTGGTAGGGGAGTAAAAATTTCCTAGGAAATTATTACCTCCCTGTCGGCTATTGATTACTTCAAAGACAAACACAAATGTTATATTATAAAATGATACCACTATGTAGTATCTCTTAACAGAAACAGTCACTTAAGCCAAGATGGCTTTAAATCCGAAGATTTGGTAGGGGGGTAAAAATTTCCTAGGAAATTATTACTTCCCTGTCGGCTATTGGTTACTTCAAAGACTAACTCAAATGTTATATCATAAATTGATACCACTCTGTAGTATCTCTTAACACACAAAGTCACCTTAGCCAAGATGGCTTTAAATGCAAAGATTTGGTAGGGGGGTAAAAATTTCCTAGGAAATTATTACCTCCTTGTCGGCTATTGATTACTTCAAAGACAAACACAACTGTTATATTATAAATTGATACCATTCTGTAGTATCTCTTAACAGAAATAGTCACTTTAGCCAAGATGGCTTGAAAATCCGAAGATTTGGTAGGGGGGTAAAAATTTCCTAGAAAATTATTACCTCCCTGTCGGTTATTGGTTACTTCAAAGACAAACTCAAATATTACATTATAAATTGATACCACTCTGTAGTATCTCTTAACAGAAACAGTCACTTTGGCCAAGATGGCTTTAAATCCGAAGATTTGGTAGCGGGGTAAAAATTTCCTAGGAAATTATTACCTCCCTGTCGGTTATTGGTTACTTCAAAGACAAACTCAAATGTTACATTATAAATTGATACCACTCTAAAGTATCTCTTAACAGACAAAGTCACTTTAGCCAAGATGTCTTTAAATCCGAAGATTTGGTAAGGGGTAAAAATTTCCTAGGAAATTATTACCTCCCTGTCGGCTATTGGTTACTTCAAAGACTAACTCAAATGTTATATCATAAATGGATACCACTCTGTAGTATCTCTTAACAGACACAGTCACTTTAGCCAAGATGGCTTTAAATGCAAAGATTTGGTAGGGGGGTAAAAATTTGCTAGGAAATTATTACCTCCCTGTCGGCTATTGATTACTTCAAAGACAAACACAAATGTTATATTATAAATTGATACCACTCTGTAGTATCTCTTAACAGAAACAGTCACTTTAGCCAAGATGGTTATAAATCCGAAGATTTGGTAGAAGGGTAAAAATTTCCTAGAAAATTATTACCTCCCTGCCGGTTATTGGTTACTTCAAAGACAAACTCAAATGTTACATTATAAATTGATACCACTCTGTAGTATCTCTTAACAGAAACAGTCACTTTGGCCAAGATGGCTTTAAATCCGAAGATTTGGTAGGGGGTAAAAATTTCCTAGGAAATTATTACTTCCCTGTCGGCTATTGGTTACTTCAAAGACTAACTCAAATGTTATATTACAAATTGATACCACTCTGTAGTATCTCTTAACAGACACAGTCACTTTGGGCAAGATGGCTTTAAATCCGAAGATTTGGTAGGGGGGTAAAAATTTCCTAGGAAATTATTACCTCCCTGTCGGCTATTGGTTACTTCAAAGACAAACTCAAATGTTATATCATAAATTGATACCACTCTGTAGTATCTCTTAACAGACACAGTCACTTTGGCCAAGAAGGCTTTAAATCCGAATATTTGGTAGGGGGGTAAAAATTTCCTAGGAAATTATTACCTCCCTGTCGGCTATTGGTTACTTCAAAGACAAACTCAAATGTTAAATTATAAATTGATACCACTCTGTAGTATCTCTTAACAGACACAGTCACTTTAGCCAAGATGGTTTTAAATGCAAAGATTTGGTAGGGAGGTAATAATTTCCTAGGAAATTATTACCTCCCTGTCGGCTATTGGTTACTTCAAAGACAAACACAAATGTTAAATCATAAATTGATACCACTCTGTAGTATCTCTTAACAGACACAGTCACTTTAGCCAAGATGGCTTTAAATCCGAAGATTTGGTAGCGGGAAAAATTTCCTAGGAAATTATTACCTCCCTGTCGGTTATTGGTAACTTCAAAGACAAACTCAAATGTTATATTACAAATTGATACCACTCTGTAGTATCTCTTAACAGACACAGTCACTTTGGCCAAGATGGCTTTAAATCAGAAGATTTGGTAGGGGGTAAAAATTTCCTAGGAAATTATTACCTCCCTGTCGGTTATTGGTTACTTCAAAGACAAACTCAAATTTTATATTACAAATTGATACCACTCTGTAGTATCTCTTAACAGACACAGTCACTTTGGCCAAGATGGCTTTAAATCCGAAGATTTGGTAGGGGGGTAAAAATTTCCTAGGAAATTATTACCTCCCTGTCGGCTATTGGTTACTTCAAAGACAAACTCAAATGTTATATCATAAATTGATACCACTCTGTAGTATCTCTTAACAGACACAGTCACTTTGGCCAAGAAGGCTTTAAATCCGAAGATTTGGTAGGGGGTAAAAATTTCCTAGGAAATTATTACCTTCCTGTCGGCTATTGGTTACTACAAAGACAAACTTAAATGTTATATCATAAATTGATACCACTCTGTAGTATCTCTTAACAGACACAGTCACTTTGGGCAAGATGGCTTTAAATCCGAAGATTTGGTAGGGGGGTAAAAATTTCCTAGGAAATTATTACCTCCCTGTCGGCTATAGGTTACTTCAAAGACAAACTCAAATGTTATATTACAAATTGATACCACTCTTAAGTATCTCTTAACAGACACAGTCACTTTAGCCAAGATGGCTTTAAATCCGAAGATTTGGTAGGGGGGTAAAAATTTCCTAGGAAATTATTACCTCCCTGTCGACTATTGATTACTTCAAAGACAAACACAAATGTTTTATTAAAAATTGATACCACTCTGTAGTATCTCTTTACAGACACAGTCACTTTAGCCATGATGGCTTTAAATCCGAAGATTTGGTAGGGGGGTAAAAATTTCCTAGGAAATTATTACCTCCTTGTCGGCTATTGGTTACTTCAAAGACAAACTCAAATGTTATATTATAAATTTATACCACTCTGTAGTATCTCTTAACAGACACAGTCACTTTGGCCAAGATGGCTTTAAATCAGAAGATTTGGTACGGGGGTAAAAATTTCCTAGGAAATTATTACCTCCCTGTCGGCTATTGGTTACTTCAAAGACAAACTCAAATGTTAAATCATAAATTGATACCACTCTGTAGTATCTCTTAACAGACACAGTCACATTTGGCCAAGATGGCTTTAAATCCGAAGACTTGGTAGGGGGGTAAAAATTTCCTAGGAAATTATTACCTCCCTGTCGGCTATTGGTTACTTCAAAGACAAACTCAAATGTTAAATCATAAATTGATACCACTCTGTAGTATCTCTTAACAGACACAGTCACTTTGGCCAAGATGGCTTTAAATCCGAAGATTTGGTAGGGAGGGTAAACATTTCCTAGTAAATTATTACCTCCCTGTCGGTTATTGGTTACTTCAAAGACAAACTCAAATGTTATATCATAAATTGATACCACTCTGTAGTATCTCTTAACAGACACAGTCACTTTGGCCAAGAAGGCTTTAATTCCGAAGATTTGGTAGGGGGGTAAAAATTTCCTAAAAAATTATTACCTCCCTGTCGGCTATTGGTTACTTCAAAGACAAACTCAAATGTTATATCATAAATTGATACCACTCTGTAGTATCTCTTAACAGACACAGTCACTTTGGCCAAGATGGCTTTAAATCAGAAGATTTGGTACGGGGGTAAAAATTTCCTAGGAAATTATTACCTCCCTGTCGGCTATTGGTTACTTCAAAGACAAACTCAAATGTTAAATCATAAATTGATACCACTCTGTAGTATCTCTTAACAGACACAGTCACTTTAGCCAAGATGGCTTTAAATCCGAAGATTTGGTAGCGGGAAAAATTTCCTAGGAAATTATTACCTCCCTGTCGGTTATTATTAACTTCAAAGACAAACTCAAATGTTATATTACAAATTGATACCACTCTGTAGTATCTCTTAACAGACACAGTCACTTTAACCAAGATGGCTTTAACTCAGAAGATTTGGTAGGGGGGTAAAAATTTCCTAGGAAATTATTACCTTCCTGTCGGCTATTGGTTACTTCAAAGACAAACTCAAATGTTATATCATAAATTGATACCACTCTGTAGTATCTCTTAACAGACACAGTCACTTTAGCCAAGATGGCTTTAAATGCAATGATTTGGTAGGGGGGTAAAAATTTGCTAGGAAATTATTACCTCCCTGTCGACTATTGATTACTTCAAAGACAAACACAAATGTTTTATTACAAATTGATACCACTCTGTAGTATCTCTTAACAGACACAGTCACTTTAGCCATGATGGCTTTAAATCCGAAGATTTGGTAGGGGGGTAAAAATTTCCTAGGAAATTATTACCTCCTTGTCGGCTATTGGTTACTTCAAAGACAAACTCAAATGTTATATTATAAATTTATACCACTCTGTAGTATCTCTTAACAGACACAGTCACTTTAACCAAGATGGCTTTAAATCCGAAGATTTGGTAGGGGGGTAAAAATTTCCTAGGAAATTATTACCTCCCTGTCGGCTATTGGTTACTTCAAAGACAAACTCAAATGTTATATCATAAATTGATACCACTCTGTAGTATCTCTTAACAGACACAGTCACTTTGGCCAAGAAGGTTTTAGATCCGAAGATTTGGTAGGGGGGTAAAAATTTCCTAGGAAATTATTACCTCCCTGTCGGCTAGTGGTTACTTCAAAGACAAACTCAAATGTTACATTATAAATTGATACCACTCTGTAGTATCTCTTAACAGACACAGTCACTTTGGCCAAGATGGCTTTAAATGCAGAGATTTGGTAGGGGGGTAAAAATTTCCTAGGAAATTATTACCTCCCTGTCGGCTATTGATTACTTCAAAGACAAACACAAATGTTATATTATAAATTGATACCACTATGTAGTATCTCTTAACAGAAACAGTCACTTTAGCCAAGATGGCTTTAAATCCGAAGATTTGGTAGGGGGTAAAAATTTCCAAGGAAATTATTGCCTCCATATCGGTTATTGGTTACTTCAAAGACAAACCCAAATGTTACATTATAAATTGATACCACTCTGTAGTATCTCTTAAAAGAAACAGTCACTTTGGCCAAGATGGCTTTAAATCCGAATATTTGGTAGGGGGGTAAAAATTTCCTAGGAAATTATTAATTCCCTGTCGGCTATTGGTTACTTCAATGACTAACTCAAATGTTATATCATAAATTGATACCACTCTGTAGTATCTCTTAACAGACACAGTCACCTTAGCCAAGATGGCTTTAAATGCAAAGATTTGGTAGGGGGGTAAAAATTTCCTAGGAAATTATTACCTCCCTGTCGGCTATTGATTACTTCAAAGACAAACACAAATTTTATATTATAAATTGATACCACTCTGTAGTATCTCTTAACAGAAACAGTCACTTTAGCCAAGATGGCTTTAAATCCGAAGATTTGGTAGGGGGGTAAAAATTTCCTAGAAAATTATTACCTCCCTGTCGGTTATTGGTTACTTCAAAGACAAACTCAAATGTTACATTATAAATTGATACCACTCTGTAGTATCTCTTAACAGAAACCGTCACTTTAGCCAAGATGGTTTTAAATCCGAAGATTTGCTAGAAGGGTAAAAATTTCCTAGAAAATTATTATCTCCCATTCGGTTATTGGACACTTCAAAGACAAACTCAAATGTTACATTATAAATTGATACCACTCTGTAGTATCTCTTAACAGAAACAGTCACTTTGGCCAAGATGGCTTTAAATCCGAAGATTTGGTAGGGGGGTAAAAATTTCCTAGGAAATAATTACTTCCCTGTCGGTTATTGGTTACTTCAAAGACTAACTCAAATGTTATATCATAAATTGATACCACTCTTAAGTATCTATTAACAGACACAGTCACTTTAGCCAAGATGGCTTTAATTCCGAAGATTTGGTAGGGGGGTAAAAATTTCCTAGGAAATTATTACCTCCCTGTCGGTTAATGGTTACTTCAAACACAAACTCAAATGTTACATTATAAATTGATACCACTCTAAAGTATCTCTTAACAGACAAAGTCACTTTGGCCAAGATGGCTCTAAATCCGAAGATTTGGTAGGGGGTAAGAATTTCCTAGGAAATTATTACCTCCCTGTCGGCTATTGGTTACTTCAAATACAAACTCAAATGTTATATCATACATGGATACCACTCTGTAGTATCTCTTAACAGACACAGTCACTTTAGCCAAGATGGCTTTAAATGCAAAGATTTTGTAGGGGGGTAAAAATTTCCTAGGAAATTATTACCTCCCTGTCGGCTATTGATTACTTCAAAGACAAACTCAAATGTTACATTATAAATTGATACCACTCTAAAGTATATCTTAACAGACAAAGTCACTTTGGCCAAGATGGCTCTAAATCCGAAGATTTGGTAGGGGGGTAAAAATTTCCTAGGAAATTATTACTTCCCTTTCGGCTATTGGTTACTTCAAAGACAAACTCAAATGTTATATCATACATGGATACCACTCTGTAGTATATCTTAACAGACACAGTCACTTGAGCCAAGATGGCTTTAAATGCAAAGATTTGGTAGGGGGTAAAAAATTCCTAGGAAATTATTACCTCCCTGTCGGCTATTGGTTACTTCAAAGACAAACTCAAATGTTATATTATAAATTTATACCACTCTGTAGTATCTCTTAACAGACACAGTCACTTTAGCCAAGATGGCTTTAAACCCGAAGATTTGGTAGGGGGGTAAAAATTTCCTAGGAAATTATTACTCCCTGTCGGCTATTGGTTACTTCAAAGACAAACTCAAATGTTACATTATAAATTGATACCACTCTAAAGTATCTCTTAACAGACAAAGTCACTTTAGCCAAGATGTCTTTAAATCCGAAGATTATGTAGGGGGTAAAAGTTTCCTAGGAAATTATTACCTCCCTGTCGGCTATTGGTTACTTCAAAGACAAACTCAAATGTTATATCATAAATGGATACCACTCTGTAGTATCTCTTAACAGAAACAGTCACTTTAGCCAAGATGGCTTTAAATCCGAAGATTTGGTAGGGGGTAAAAATTTCCTAGAAAATTATTACCTCCCTGTCGGTTATTGGTTACTTCAAAGACAAACTCAAATGTTACATTATAAATTGATACCACTCTGTAGTATCTCTTAACAGAAACAGTCACTTTAGCCAAGATGGTTTTAAATCCGAAGATTTGCTTGAAGGGTAAAAATTTCCTAGAAAATAATTACTTCCCATTCGGTTATTGGTTACTTCAAAGACAAACTCAAATGTTACTATATAAATTGATACCACTCTGTAGTATCTCTTAACAGAAACAGTCACTTTGGCCAAGATGGCTTTAAATCCGAAGATTTGGTAGGGGGGTAAAATTTCCTAGGAAATAATTACTTCCCTGTCGGCTATTGGTTACTTCAAAGACTAACTCAAATGTTATATCATAAATTGATACCACTCTTAAGTATATCTTAACAGACACAGTCACTTTAGCCAAGATGGCTTTAAATCCGAAGATTTGTAAGGGAGGTAAAAATTTCCTAGGAAATTATTACCTCCCTGTCGGTTAATGGTTACTTCAAACACAAACTCAAATGTTACATTATAAATTGATACCACTCTAAAGTATCTCTTAACAGACAAAGTCACTTTGGCCAAGATGGCTCTAAATCCGAAGATTTGGTAGGGGGTAAAAATTTCCTAGGAAATTATTACCTCCCTGTCGGCTATTGGTTACTTCAAATACAAACTCAAATGTTATATCATACATGGATACCACTCTGTAGTATCTCTTAACAGACACAGTCACTTTAGCCAAGATGGCTTTAAATGCAAAGATTTGGTAGGGGGGTAAAATTTGCTAGGAAATTATTACCTCCCTGTCGGCTATTGATTACGTCAAAAACAAACTCAAATGTTACATTATAAATTGATACCACTCTAAAGTATATCTTAACAGACAAAGTCACTTTGGCCAAGATGGCTCTAAATCCGAAGATTTGGTAGGGGGGTAAAAATTTCCTAGGAAATTATTACTTCCCTGTCGGATATTGGTTACTTCAAAGACAAACTCAAATGTTATATCATACATGGATACCACTCTGTAGTATATCTTAACAGACACAGTCACTTGAGCCAAGATGGCTCTAAATGCAAAGATTTGGTAGGGGGTAAAAATTTCCTAGGAAATTATTACCTCCCTGTCGGCTATTGGTTACTTCAAAGACAAACTCAAATGTTATATTATAAATTTATACCACTCTGTAGTATCTCTTAACAGACACAGTCACTTTAGCCAAGATGGCTTTAAATCCGAAGATTTGGTAGGGGGGTAAAAATTTCCTAGGAAATTATTACTCCCTGTCGGCTATTGGTTACTTCAAAGACAAACTCAAATGTTATATCATAAATTGATACCACTCTGTAGTATCTCTTAACAGACACAGTCACTTTGGCCAAGAAGGCTTTAAATCCGAAGATTTGGTAGGGGGTAAAAATTTCCTAGGAAATTATTACTTCCCTGTCGGCTAGTGGTTACTTCAAAGACAAACTCAAATGTTACATTATAAATTGATACCACTATGTAGTATCTCTTAACAGACACAGTCACTTGAGCCAAGATGGCTTTAAATGCAGAGATTTGGTAGGGGAGTAAAAATTTCCTAGGAAATTATTACCTCCCTGTCGGCTATTGATTACTTCAAAGACAAACACAAATGTTATATTATAAATTGATACCACTATGTAGTATCTCTTAACAGAAACAGTCACTTTAGCCAAGATGGCTTTAAATCCGAAGATTTGGTAGGGGGGTAAAAATTTCCTAGGAAATTATTACCTCCCTATCGGTTATTGGTTACTTCAAAGACAAACCCAAATGTTATATTATAAATTTATACCACTCTGTAGTATCTCTTAACAGACACAGTCACTTTAACCAAGATGGCTTTAAATCCGAAGATTTGGTAGGGGGGTAAAAATTTCCTAGGAAATTATTACCTCCCTGTCTGCTATTGGTTACTTCAAAGACAAACTCAAATGTTATATCATAAATTGATACCACTCTGTAGTATCTCTTAACAGACACAGTCACTTTGGCCAAGAAGGTTTTAGATCCGAAGATTTGGTAGGGGGGTAAAAATTTCCTAGGAAATTATTACCTCCCTGTCGGCTAGTGGTTACTTCAAAGACAAACTCAAATGTTACATTATAAATTGATACCACTCTGTAGTATCTCTTAACAGACACAGTCACTTTGGCCAAGATGGCTTTAAATGCAGAGGTTTGGTAGGGGGGTAAAAATTTCCTAGGAAATTATTACCTCCCTGTCGGCTATTGATTACTTCAAAGACAAACACAAATGTTATATTATAAATTGATACCACTATGTAGTATCTCTTAACAGAAACAGCCACTTTAGCCAAGATGGCTTTAAATCCGAAGATTTGGTAGGGGGTAAAAATTTCCAAGGAAATTATTGCCTCCCTATCGGTTATTGGTTACTTCAAAGACAAACCCAAATGTTACATTATAAATTGATACCACTCTGTAGTATCTCTTAAAAGAAACAGTCACTTTGGCCAAGATGGCTTTAAATCCGAATATTTGGTAGGGGGGTAAAAATTTCCTAGGAAATTATTAATTCCCTGTCGGCTATTGGTTACTTCAAAGACTAACTCAAATGTTATATCATAAATTGATACCACTCTGTAGTATCTCTTAACAGACACAGTCACCTTAGCCAAGATGGCTTTAAATGCAAAGATTTGGTAGGGGGGTAAAAATTTCCTAGGAAATTATTACCTCCCTGTCGGCTATTGATTACTTCAAAGACAAACACAAATTTTATATTATAAATTGATACCACGCTGTAGTATCTCTTAACAGAAACAGTCACTTTAGCCAAGATGGCTTTAAATCCGAAGATTTGGTAGGGGGTAAAAATTTCCAAGAAAATTATTGCCTCCCTATCGGTTATTGGTTACTTCAAAGACAAACCCAAATGTTACATTATAAATTGATACCACTCTGTAGTATCTCTTAAAAGAAACAGTCACTTTGGCCAAGATGGCTTTAAATCCGAATATTTGGTAGGGGGGTAAAAATTTCCTAGGAAATTATTAATTCCCTGTCGGCTATTGGTTACTTCAAAGACTAACTCAAATGTTATATCATAAATTGATACCACTCTGTAGTATCTCTTAACAGACACAGTCACCTTAGCCAAGATGGCTTTAAATGCAAAGATTTGGTAGGGGGGTAAAAATTTCCTAGAAAATTATTACCTCCCTGTCGGTTATTGGTTACTTCAAAGACAAACTCAAATGTTACATTATAAATTGATACCACTCTGTAGTATCTCTTAACAGAAACAGTCACTTTAGCCAAGATGGTTTTAAATCCGAAGATTTGCTAGAAGGGTAAAAATTTCCTAGAAAATTATTACCTCCCATTCGGTTATTGGTTACTTCAAAGACAAACTCAAATGTTACATTATAAATTGACACCACTCTGTAGTATCTCTTAACAGAAACAGTCACTTTGGCCAAGATGGCTTAAAATCCGAAGATTTGGTAGGGGGGTAAAAATTTCCTAGAAATAATTACTTCCCTGTCGGCTATTGGTTACTTCAAAGACTAACTCATATGTTATATCATAAATTGATACCACTCTTAAGTATCTCTTAACAGACACAGTCACTTTAGCCAAGATGGCTTTAAATCCGAAGATTTGGTAGGGGGGTAAAAAATTCCTAGGAAATTATTACCTCCCTGTCGGTTAATGGTTACTTCAAACACAAACTCAAATGTTACATTATAAATTGATACCACTCTAAAGTATCTCTTAACAGACAAAGTCACTTTGGCCAAGATGGCTCTAAATCCGAAGATTTGGTAGGGGGTAAAAATTTCCTAGGAAATTATTACTCCCTGTCGGCTATTGGTTACTTCAAAGACAAACTCAAATGTTATATCATAAATTGATACCACTCTGTAGTATCTCTTAACAGACACAGTCACTTTGGCCAAGAAGGCTTTAAATCCGAAGATTTGGTAGGGGGTAAAAATTTCCTAGGAAATTATTACTTCCCTGTCGGCTAGTGGTTACTTCAAAGACAAACTCAAATGTTACATTATAAATTGATACCACTATGTAGTATCTCTTAACAGACACAGTCACTTGAGCCAAGATGGCTTTAAATGCAGAGATTTGGTAGGGGAGTAAAAATTTCCTAGGAAATTATTACCTCCCTGTCGGCTATTGATTACTTCAAAGACAAACACAAATGTTATATTATAAATTGATACCACTATGTAGTATCTCTTAACAGAAACAGTCACTTTAGCCAAGATGGCTTTAAATCCGAAGATTTGGTAGGGGGGTAAAAATTTCCTAGGAAATTATTACCTCCCTATCGGTTATTGGTTACTTCAAAGACAAACCCAAATGTTATATTATAAATTTATACCACTCTGTAGTATCTCTTAACAGACACAGTCACTTTAACCAAGATGGCTTTAAATCCGAAGATTTGGTAGGGGGGTAAAAATTTCCTAGGAAATTATTACCTCCCTGTCTGCTATTGGTTACTTCAAAGACAAACTCAAATGTTATATCATAAATTGATACCACTCTGTAGTATCTCTTAACAGACACAGTCACTTTGGCCAAGAAGGTTTTAGATCCGAAGATTTGGTAGGGGGGTAAAAATTTCCTAGGAAATTATTACCTCCCTGTCGGCTAGTGGTTACTTCAAAGACAAACTCAAATGTTACATTATAAATTGATACCACTCTGTAGTATCTCTTAACAGACACAGTCACTTTGGCCAAGATGGCTTTAAATGCAGAGGTTTGGTAGGGGGGTAAAAATTTCCTAGGAAATTATTACCTCCCTGTCGGCTATTGATTACTTCAAAGACAAACACAAATGTTATATTATAAATTGATACCACTATGTAGTATCTCTTAACAGAAACAGCCACTTTAGCCAAGATGGCTTTAAATCCGAAGATTTGGTAGGGGGTAAAAATTTCCAAGGAAATTATTGCCTCCCTATCGGTTATTGGTTACTTCAAAGACAAACCCAAATGTTACATTATAAATTGATACCACTCTGTAGTATCTCTTAAAAGAAACAGTCACTTTGGCCAAGATGGCTTTAAATCCGAATATTTGGTAGGGGGGTAAAAATTTCCTAGGAAATTATTAATTCCCTGTCGGCTATTGGTTACTTCAAAGACTAACTCAAATGTTATATCATAAATTGATACCACTCTGTAGTATCTCTTAACAGACACAGTCACCTTAGCCAAGATGGCTTTAAATGCAAAGATTTGGTAGGGGGGTAAAAATTTCCTAGGAAATTATTACCTCCCTGTCGGCTATTGATTACTTCAAAGACAAACACAAATTTTATATTATAAATTGATACCACGCTGTAGTATCTCTTAACAGAAACAGTCACTTTAGCCAAGATGGCTTTAAATCCGAAGATTTGGTAGGGGGTAAAAATTTCCAAGAAAATTATTGCCTCCCTATCGGTTATTGGTTACTTCAAAGACAAACCCAAATGTTACATTATAAATTGATACCACTCTGTAGTATCTCTTAAAAGAAACAGTCACTTTGGCCAAGATGGCTTTAAATCCGAATATTTGGTAGGGGGGTAAAAATTTCCTAGGAAATTATTAATTCCCTGTCGGCTATTGGTTACTTCAAAGACTAACTCAAATGTTATATCATAAATTGATACCACTCTGTAGTATCTCTTAACAGACACAGTCACCTTAGCCAAGATGGCTTTAAATGCAAAGATTTGGTAGGGGGGTAAAAATTTCCTAGAAAATTATTACCTCCCTGTCGGTTATTGGTTACTTCAAAGACAAACTCAAATGTTACATTATAAATTGATACCACTCTGTAGTATCTCTTAACAGAAACAGTCACTTTAGCCAAGATGGTTTTAAATCCGAAGATTTGCTAGAAGGGTAAAAATTTCCTAGAAAATTATTACCTCCCATTCGGTTATTGGTTACTTCAAAGACAAACTCAAATGTTACATTATAAATTGACACCACTCTGTAGTATCTCTTAACAGAAACAGTCACTTTGGCCAAGATGGCTTAAAATCCGAAGATTTGGTAGGGGGGTAAAAATTTCCTAGAAATAATTACTTCCCTGTCGGCTATTGGTTACTTCAAAGACTAACTCATATGTTATATCATAAATTGATACCACTCTTAAGTATCTCTTAACAGACACAGTCACTTTAGCCAAGATGGCTTTAAATCCGAAGATTTGGTAGGGGGGTAAAAAATTCCTAGGAAATTATTACCTCCCTGTCGGTTAATGGTTACTTCAAACACAAACTCAAATGTTACATTATAAATTGATACCACTCTAAAGTATCTCTTAACAGACAAAGTCACTTTGGCCAAGATGGCTCTAAATCCGAAGATTTGGTAGGGGGTAAAAATTTCCTAGGAAATTATTACCTCCCTGTCGGCTATTGGTTACTTCAAATACAAACTCAAATGTTATATCATACATGGATACCACTCTGTAGTATCTCTTAACAGACACAGTCACTTTAGCCAAGATGGCTTTAAATGCAAAGATTTGGTAGGGGGGTAAAAATTTGCTAGGAAATTATTACCTCCCTGTTGGCTATTTATTACTTCAAAGACAAACTCAAATGTTACATTATAAATTGATACCACTCTAAAGTATATCTTAACAGAGAAAGTCACTTTGGCCAAGATGGCTCTAAATCCGAAGATTTGGTAGGGGGGTAAAAATTTCCTAGGAAATTATTACTTCCCTGTCGGCTATTGGTTACTTCAAAGACAAACTCAAATGTTATATCATACATGGATACCACTCTGTAGTATATCTTAACAGACACAGACACTTGAGCCAAGATGGCTTTAAATGCAAAGATTTGGTAGGGGGTAAAAATTTCCTAGGAAATTATTACCTCCCTGTCGGCTATTGGTTACTTCAAAGACAAACTCAAATGTTATATTATAAATTTATACCACTCTGTAGTATCTCTTAACAGACACAGTCACTTTAGCCAAGATGACTTTAAATCCGAAGATTTTGTAGGGGGGTAAAAATTTCCTAGGAAATTATTACTCCCTGTCGGCTATTGGTTACTTCAAAGACAAACTCAAATGTTATATCATAAATTGATACCACTCTGTAGTATCTCTTAACAGACACAGTCACTTTGGCCAAGAAGGCTTTAAATCCGAAGATTTGGTAGGGGGATAAAAATTTCCTAGGAAATTATTACCTCCCTGTCGGCTAGTGGTTACTTCAAAGACAAACTCAAATGTTACATTATAAATTGATACCACTATGTAGTATCTCTTAATAGACAGAGTCACTTGAGCCAAGATGGCTTTAAATGCAGAGATTTGGTAGGGGAGTAAAAATTTCCTAGGAAATTATTACCTCCCTGTCGGCTATTGATTACTTCAAAGACAAACACAAATGTTATATTATAAATTGATACCACTATGTAGTATCTCTTAACAGAAATAGTCACTTTAGCCAAGATGGCTTTAAATCCGAAGATTTGGTAGGGGGGTAAAAATTTCCTAGAAAATTATTACCTCCCTGTCGGTTATTGGTTACTTCAAAGACAAACTCAAATGTTACATTATAAATTGATACCACTCTGTAGTATCTCTTAACAGAAACAGTCACTTTGGCCAAGATGGCTTTAAATCCGAAGATTTGGTAGGGGGGTAAAAATTTCCTAGGAAATTATTACCTCCCTGTCGGTTATTGGTTACTTCAAAGACAAACTCAAATGTTACATTATAAATTGATACCACTCTAAAGTATCTCTTAACAGACAAAGTCACTTTAGCCAAGATGTCTTTAAATCCGAAGATTTGGTAAGGGGTAAAAATTTCCTAGGAAATTATTACCTCCCTGTCGGCTATTGGTTACTTCAAAGACTAACTCAAATGTTATATCATAAATGGATACCACTCTGTAGTATCTCTTAACAGACACAGTCACTTTAGCCAAGATGGCTTTAAATGCAAAGATTTGGTAGGGGGGTAAAAATTTGCTAGGAAATTATTACCTCCCTGTCGGCTATTGATTACTTCAAAGACAAACACAAATGTTATATTATAAATTGATACCACTATGTAGTATCTCTTAACAGAAACAGTCACTTTAGCCAAGATGGTTTTAAATCCGAAGATTTGGTAGAAGGGTAAAAATTTCCTAGAAAATTATTACCTCCCTGTCGGTTATTGGTTACTTCAAAGACAAACTCAAATGTTACATTATAAATTGATACCACTCTGTAGTATCTCTTAACAGAAACAGTCACTTTGGCCAAGATGGCTTTAAATCCGAAGATTTGGTAGGGGGTAAAAATTTCCTAGGAAATTATTACTTCCCTGTCGGCTATTGGTTACTTCAAAGACTAACTCAAATGTTATATTACAAATTGATACCACTCTGTAGTATCTCTTAACAGACACAGTCACTTTGGGCAAGATGGCTTTAAATCCGAAGATTTGGTAGGGGGGTAAAAATTTCCTAGGAAATTATTACCTCCCTGTCGGCTATTGGTTACTTCAAAGACAAACTCAAATGTTATATCATAAATTGATACCACTCTGTAGTATCTCTTAACAGACACAGTCACTTTGGCCAAGAAGGCTTTAAATCCGAATATTTGGTAGGGGGGTAAAAATTTCCTAGGAAATTATTACCTCCCTGTCGGCTATTGGTTACTTCAAAGACAAACTCAAATGTTAAATTATAAATTGATACCACTCTGTAGTATCTCTTAACAGACACAGTCACTTTAGCCAAGATGGTTTTAAATGCAAAGATTTGGTAGGGAGGTAATAATTTCCTAGGAAATTATTACCTCCCTGTCGGCTATTGGTTACTTCAAAGACAAACACAAATGTTAAATCATAAATTGATACCACTCTGTAGTATCTCTTAACAGACACAGTCACTTTAGCCAAGATGGCTTTAAATCCGAAGATTTGGTAGCGGGAAAAATTTCCTAGGAAATTATTACCTCCCTGTCGGTTATTGGTAACTTCAAAGACAAACTCAAATGTTATATTACAAATTGATACCACTCTGTAGTATCTCTTAACAGACACAGTCACTTTGGCCAAGATGGCTTTAAATCAGAAGATTTGGTAGGGGGTAAAAATTTCCTAGGAAATTATTACCTCCCTGTCGGTTATTGGTTACTTCAAAGACAAACTCAAATTTTATATTACAAATTGATACCACTCTGTAGTATCTCTTAACAGACACAGTCACTTTGGCCAAGATGGCTTTAAATCCGAAGATTTGGTAGGGGGGTAAAAATTTCCTAGGAAATTATTACCTCCCTGTCGGCTATTGGTTACTTCAAAGACAAACTCAAATGTTATATCATAAATTGATACCACTCTGTAGTATCTCTTAACAGACACAGTCACTTTGGCCAAGAAGGCTTTAAATCCGAAGATTTGGTAGGGGGTAAAAATTTCCTAGGAAATTATTACCTTCCTGTCGGCTATTGGTTACTACAAAGACAAACTCAAATGTTATATCATAAATTGATACCACTCTGTAGTATCTCTTAACAGACACAGTCACTTTGGGCAAGATGGCTTTAAATCCGAAGATTTGGTAGGGGGGTAAAAATTTCCTAGGAAATTATTACCTCCCTGTCGGCTATAGGTTACTTCAAAGACAAACTCAAATGTTATATTACAAATTGATACCACTCTTAAGTATCTCTTAACAGACACAGTCACTTTAGCCAAGATGGCTTTAAATCCGAAGATTTGGTAGGGGGGTAAAAATTTCCCAGGAAATTATTACCTCCCTGTCGGCTATTGGTTACTTCAAAGACAAACTCAAATGTTAAATCATAAATTGATACCACTCTGTAGTATCTCTTAACAGACACAGTCACATTTGGCCAAGATGGCTTTAAATCCGAAGACTTGGTAGGGGGGTAAAAATTTCCTAGGAAATTATTACCTCCCTGTCGGCTATTGGTTACTTCAAAGACAAACTCAAATGTTAAATCATAAATTGATACCACTCTGTAGTATCTCTTAACAGACACAGTCACTTTGGCCAAGATGGCTTTAAATCCGAAGATTTGGTAGGGAGGGTAAACATTTCCTAGTAAATTATTACCTCCCTGTCGGTTATTGGTTACTTCAAAGACAAACTCAAATGTTATATCATAAATTGATACCACTCTGTAGTATCTCTTAACAGACACAGTCACTTTGGCCAAGAAGGCTTTAAATCCGAAGATTTGGTAGGGGGGTAAAAATTTCCTAAAAAATTATTACCTCCCTGTCGGCTATTGGTTACTTCAAAGACAAACTCAAATGTTATATCATAAATTGATACCACTCTGTAGTATCTCTTAACAGACACAGTCACTTTGGCCAAGATGGCTTTAAATCAGAAGATTTGGTACGGGGGTAAAAATTTCCTAGGAAATTATTACCTCCCTGTCGGCTATTGGTTACTTCAAAGACAAACTCAAATGTTAAATCATAAATTGATACCACTCTGTAGTATCTCTTAACAGACACAGTCACTTTAGCCAAGATGGCTTTAAATCCGAAGATTTGGTAGCGGGAAAAATTTCCTAGGAAATTATTACCTCCCTGTCGGTTATTATTAACTTCAAAGACAAACTCAAATGTTATATTACAAATTGATACCACTCTGTAGTATCTCTTAACAGACACAGTCACTTTAACCAAGATGGCTTTAAATCAGAAGATTTGGTAGGGGGGTAAAAATTTCCTAGGAAATTATTACCTTCCTGTCGGCTATTGGTTACTTCAAAGACAAACTCAAATGTTATATCATAAATTGATACCACTCTGTAGTATCTCTAAATAGACACAGTCACTTTAGCCAAGATGGCTTTAAATGCAAAGATTTGGTAAGGGGGTAAAAATTTGCTAGGAAATTATTACCTCCCTGTCGACTATTGATTACTTCAAAGACAAACACAAATGTTTTATTACAAATTGATACCACTCTGTAGTATCTCTTAACAGACACAGTCACTTTAGCCATGATGGCTTTAAATCCGAAGATTTGGTAGGGGGGTAAAAATTTCCTAGGAAATTATTACCTCCTTGTCGGCTATTGGTTACTTCAAAGACAAACTCAAATGTTATATTATAAATTTATACCACTCTGTAGTATCTCTTAACAGACACAGTCACTTTAACCAAGATGGCTTTAAATCCGAAGATTTGGTAGGGGGGTAAAAATTTCCTAGGAAATTATTACCTCCCTGTCGGCTATTGGTTACTTCAAAGACAAACTCAAATGTTATATCATAAATTGATACCACTCTGCAGTATCTCTTAACAGACACAGTCACTTTGGCCAAGAAGGTTTTAGATCCGAAGATTTGGTAGGGGGGTAAAAATTTCCTAGGAAATTATTACCTCCCTGTCGGCTAGTGGTTACTTCAAAGACAAACTCAAATGTTACATTATAAATTGATACCACTCTGTAGTATCTCTTAACAGACACAGTCACTTTGGCCAAGATGGCTTTAAATGCAGAGATTTGGTAGGGGGGTAAAAATTTCCTAGGAAATTATTACCTCCCTGTCGGCTATTGATTACTTCAAAGACAAACACAAATGTTATATTATAAATTGATACCACTATGTAGTATCTCTTAACAGAAACAGTCACTTTAGCCAAGATGGCTTTAAATCCGAAGATTTGGTAGGGGGTAAAAATTTCCAAGGAAATTATTGCCTCCATATCGGTTATTGGTTACTTCAAAGACAAACCCAAATGTTACATTATAAATTGATACCACTCTGTAGTATCTCTTAAAAGAAACAGTCACTTTGGCCAAGATGGCTTTAAATCCGAATATTTGGTAGGGGGGTAAAAATTTCCTAGGAAATTATTAATTGCCTGTCGGCTATTGGTTACTTCAAAGACTAACTCAAATGTTATATCATAAATTGATACCACTCTGTAGTATCTCTTAACAGACACAGTCACCTTAGCCAAGATGGCTTTAAATGCAAAGATTTGGTAGGGGGGTAAAAATTTCCTAGGAAATTATTACCTCCCTGTCGGCTATTGATTACTTCAAAGACAAACACAAATTTTATATTATAAATTGATACCACTCTGTAGTATCTCTTAACAGAAACAGTCACTTTAGCCAAGATGGCTTTAAATCCGAAGATTTGGTAGGGGGGTAAAAATTTCCTAGAAAATTATTACCTCCCTGTCGGTTATTGGTTACTTCAAAGACAAACTCAAATGTTACATTATAAATTGATACCACTCTGTAGTATCTCTTAACAGAAACCGTCACTTTAGCCAAGATGGTTTTAAATCCGAAGATTTGCTAGAAGGGTAAAAATTTCCTAGAAAATTATTATCTCCCATTCGGTTATTGGTTACTTCAAAGACAAACTCAAATGTTACATTATAAATTGATACCACTCTGTAGTATCTCTTAACAGAAACAGTCACTTTGGCCAAGATGGCTTTAAATCCGAAGATTTGGTAGGGGGGTAAAAATTTCCTAGGAAATAATTACTTCCCTGTCGGTTATTGGTTACTTCAAAGACTAACTCAAATGTTATATCATAAATTGATACCACTCTTAAGTATCTCTTAACAGACACAGTCACTTTAGCCAAGATGGCTTTAATTCCGAAGATTTGGTAGGGGGGTAAAAATTTCCTAGGAAATTATTACCTCCCTGTCGGTTAATGGTTACTTCAAACACAAACTCAAATGTTACATTATAAATTGATACCACTCTAAAGTATCTCTTAACAGACAAAGTCACTTTGGCCAAGATGGCTCTAAATCCGAAGATTTGGTAGGGGGTAAGAATTTCCTAGGAAATTATTACCTCCCTGTCGGCTATTGGTTACTTCAAATACAAACTCAAATGTTATATCATACATGGATACCACTCTGTAGTATCTCTTAACAGACACAGTCACTTTAGCCAAGATGGCTTTAAATGCAAAGATTTTGTAGGGGGGTAAAAATTTCCTAGGAAATTATTACCTCCCTGTCGGCTATTGATTACTTCAAAGACAAACTCAAATGTTACATTATAAATTGATACCACTCTAAAGTATATCTTAACAGACAAAGTCACTTTGGCCAAGATGGCTCTAAATCCGAAGATTTGGTAGGGGGGTAAAAATTACCTAGGAAATTATTACTTCCCTTTCGGCTATTGGTTACTTCAAAGACAAACTCAAATGTTATATCATACATGGATACCACTCTGTAGTATATCTTAACAGACACAGTCACTTGAGCCAAGATGGCTTTAAATGCAAAGATTTGGTAGGGGGTAAAAAATTCCTAGGAAATTATTACCTCCCTGTCGGCTATTGGTTACTTCAAAGACAAACTCAAATGTTATATTATAAATTTATACCACTCTGTAGTATCTCTTAACAGACACAGTCACTTTAGCCAAGATGGCTTTAAACCCGAAGATTTGGTAGGGGGGTAAAAATTTCCTAGGAAATTATTACTCCCTGTCGGCTATTGGTTACTTCAAAGACAAACTCAAATGTTACATTATAAATTGATACCACTCTAAAGTATCTCTTAACAGACAAAGTCACTTTAGCCAAGATGTCTTTAAATCCGAAGATTATGTAGGGGGTAAAAGTTTCCTAGGAAATTATTACCTCCCTGTCGGCTATTGGTTACTTCAAAGACAAACTCAAATGTTATATCATAAATGGATACCACTCTGTAGTATCTCTTAACAGAAACAGTCACTTTAGCCAAGATGGCTTTAAATCCGAAGATTTGGTAGGGGGTAAAAGTTTCCTAGAAAATTATTACCTCCCTGTCGGTTATTGGTTACTTCAAAGACAAACTCAAATGTTACATTATAAATTGATACCACTCTGTAGTATCTCTTAACAGAAACAGTCACCTTAGCCAAGATGGTTTTAAATCCGAAGATTTGCTTGAAGGGTAAAAATTTCCTAGAAAATTATTACTTCCCATTCGGTTATTGGTTACTTCAAAGACAAACTCAAATGTTACTATATAAATTGATACCACTCTGTAGTATCTCTTAACAGAAACAGTCACTTTGGCCAAGATGGCTTTAAATCCGAAGATTTGGTAGGGGGGTAAAAATTTCCTAGGAAATAATTACTTCCCTGTCGGCTATTGGTTACTTCAAAGACTAACTCAAATGTTATATCATAAATTGATACCACTCTTAAGTATATCTTAACAGACACAGTCACTTTAGCCAAGATGGCTTTAAATCCGAAGATTTGTAAGGGAGGTAAAAATTTCCTAGGAAATTATTACCTCCCTGTCGGTTAATGGTTACTTCAAACACAAACTCAAATGTTACATTATAAATTGATACCACTCTAAAGTATCTCTTAACAGACAAAGTCACTTTGGCCAAGATGGCTCTAAATCCGAAGATTTGGTAGGGGGTAAACATTTCCTAGGAAATTATTACTTCCCTGTCGGCTATTGGTTACTTCAAATACAAACTCAAATGTTATATCATACATGGATACCACTCTGTAGTATCTCTTAACAGACACAGTCACTTTAGCCAAGATGGCTTTAAATGCAAAGATTTGGTAGGGGGGTAAAATTTGCTAGGAAATTATTACCTCCCTGTCGGCTATTGATTACGTCAAAAACAAACTCAAATGTTACATTATAAATTGATACCACTCTAAAGTATATCTTAACAGACAAAGTCACTTTGGCCAAGATGGCTCTAAATCCGAAGATTTGGTAGGGGGGTAAAAATTTCCTAGGAAATTATTACTTCCCTGTCGGATATTGGTTACTTCAAAGACAAACTCAAATGTTATATCATACATGGATACCACTCTGTAGTATATCTTAACAGACACAGTCACTTGAGCCAAGATGGCTCTAAATGCAAAGATTTGGTAGGGGGTAAAAATTTCCTAGGAAATTATTACCTCCCTGTCGGCTATTGGTTACTTCAAAGACAAACTCAAATGTTATATTATAAATTTATACCACTCTGTAGTATCTCTTAACAGGCACAGTCACTTTAGCCAAGATGGCTTTAAATCCGAAGATTTGGTAGGGGGGTAAAAATTTCCTAGGAAATTATTACTCCCTGTCGGCTATTGGTTACTTCAAAGACAAACTCAAATGTTATATCATAAATTGATACCACTCTGTAGTATCTCTTAACAGACACAGTCACTTTGGCCAAGAAGGCTTTAAATCCGAAGATTTGGTAGGGGGTAAAAATTTCCTAGGAAATTATTACCTCCCTGTCGGCTAGTGGTTACTTCAAAGACAAACTCAAATGTTACATTATAAATTGATACCACTATGTAGTATCTCTTAACAGACACAGTCACTTGAGCCAAGATGGCTTTAAATGCAGAGATTTGGTAGGGGAGTAAAAATTTCCTAGGAAATTATTACCTCCCTGTCGGCTATTGATTACTTCAAAGACAAACACAAATGTTATATTATAAATTGATACCACTATGTAGTATCTCTTAACAGAAACAGTCACTTTAGCCAAGATGGCTTTAAATCCGAAGATTTGGTAGGGGGGTAAAAATTTCCTAGGAAATTATTACCTCCCTATCGGTTATTGGTTACTTCAAAGACAAACCCAAATGTTATATTATAAATTTATACCACTCTGTAGTATCTCTTAACAGACACAGTCACTTTAACCAAGATGGCTTTAAATCCGAAGATTTGGTAGGGGGGTAAATATTTCCTAGGAAATTATTACCTCCCTGTCTGCTATTGGTTACTTCAAAGACAAACTCAAATGTTATATCATAAATTGATACCACTCTGTAGTATCTCTTAACAGACACAGTCACTTTGGCCAAGAAGGTTTTAGATCCGAAGATTTGGTAGGGGGGTAAAAATTTCCTAGGAAATTATTACCTCCCTGTCGGCTAGTGGTTACTTCAAAGACAAACTCAAATGTTACATTATAAATTGATACCACTCTGTAGTATCTCTTAACAGACACAGTCACTTTGGCCAAGATGGCTTTAAATGCAGAGATTTGGTAGGGGGGTAAAAATTTCCTAGGAAATTATTACCTCCCTGTCGGCTATTGATTACTTCAATGACAAACACAAATGTTATATTATAAATTGATACCACTATGTAGTATCTCTTAACAGAAACAGTCACTTTAGCCAAGATGGCTTTAAATCCGAAGATTTGGTAGGGGGTAAAAATTTCCAAGGAAATTATTGCCTCCCTATCGGTTATTGGTTACTTCAAAGACAAACCCAAATGTTACATTATAAATTGATACCACTCTGTAGTATCTCTTAAAAGAAACAGTCACTTTGGCCAAGATGGCTTTAAATCCGAATATTTGGTAGGGGGGTAAAAATTTCCTAGGAAATTATTAATTCCCTGTCGGCTATTGGTTACTTCAAAGACTAACTCAAATGTTATATCATAAATTGATACCACTCTGTAGTATCTCTTAACAGACACAGTCACCTTAGCCAAGATGGCTTTAAATGCAAAGATTTGGTAGGGGGGTAAAAATTTCCTAACAAATTATTACCTCCCTGTCGGCTATTGATTACTTCAAAGACAAACACAAATTTTATATTATAAATTGATACCACTCTGTAGTATCTCTTAACAGAAACAGTCACTTTAGCCAAGATGGCTTTAAATCCGAAGATTTGGTAGGGGGGTAAAAATTTCCTAGAAAATTATTACCTCCCTGTCGGTTATTGGTTACTTCAAAGACAAACTCAAATGTTACATTATAAATTGATACCACTCTGTAGTATCTCTTAACAGAAACCGTCACTTTAGCCAAGATGGTTTTAAATCCGAAGATTTGCTAGAAGGGAAAAAATTTCCTAGAAAATTATTATCTCCCATTCGGTTATTGGTTACTTCAAAGACAAACTCAAATGTTACATTATAAATTGATACCACTCTGTAGTATCTCTTAACAGAAACAGTCACTTTGGCCAAGATGGCTTTAAATCCGAAGATTTGGTAGGGGGGTAAAAATTTCCTAGGAAATAATTACTTCCTGTCGGTTATTGGTTACTTCAAAGACTAACTCAAATGTTATATCATAAATTGATACCACTCTTAAGTATCTCTTAACAGACACAGTCACTTTAGCCAAGATGGCTTTAAATCCGAAGATTTGGTAGGGGGGTAAAAATTTCCTAGGAAATTATTACCTCCCTGTCGGTTAATGGTTACTTCAAACACAAACTCAAATGTTACATTATAAATTGATACCACTCTAAAGTATCTCTTAACAGACAAAGTCACTTTGGCCAAGATGGCTCTAAATCCGAAGATTTGGTAGGGGGTAAAAATTTCCTAGGAAATTATTACCTCCCTGTCGGCTATTGGTTACTTCAAATACAAACTCAAATGTTATATCATACATGGATACCACTCTGTAGTATCTCTTAACAGACACTGTCACTTTAGCCAAGATGGCTTTAAATGCAAAGATTTGGTAGGGGGGTAAAAATTTCCTAGGAAATTATTACCTCCCTGTCGGCTATTGATTACTTCAAAGACAAACTCAAATGTTACATTATAAATTGATACCACTCTAAAGTATATCTTAACAGACAAAGTCACTTTGGCCAAGATGGCTCTAAATCCGAAGATTTGGTAGGGGGGTAAAAATTTCCTAGGAAATTATTACTTCCCTGTCGGCTATTGGTTACTTCAAAAACAAACTCAAATGTTATATCATACATGGATACCACTCTGTAGTATATCTTAACAGACACAGTCACTTGAGCCAAGATGGCTTTAAATGCAAAGATTTGGTAGGGGGTAAAAAATTCCTAGGAAATTATTACCTCCCTGTCGGCTATTGGTTACTTCAAAGACAAACTCAAATGTTATATTATAAATTTATACCACTCTGTAGTATCTCTTAACAGACACAGTCACTTTAGCCAAGATGGCTTTAAACCCGAAGATTTGGTAGGGGGTAAAAATTTCCTAGGAAATTATTACTCCCTGTCGGCTATTGGTTACTTCAAAGACAAACTCAAATGTTACATTATAAATTGATACCACTCTAAAGTATCTCTTAACAGACAAAGTCACTTTAGCCAAGATGGTTTTAAATCCGAAGATTTGCTAGAAGGGTAAAAATTTCCTAGAAAATTATTACTTCCCATTCGGTTATTGGTTACTTCAAAGACAAACTCAAATGTTACTATATAAATTGATACCACTCTGTAGTATCTCTTAACAGAAACAGTCACTTTGGCCAAGATGGCTTTAAATCCGAAGATTTGGTAGGGGGGTAAAAATTTCCTAGGAAATAATTACTTCCCTGTCGGCTATTGGTTACTTCAAAGACTAACTCAAATGTTATATCATAAATTGATACCACTCTTAAGTATATCTTAACAGACACAGTCACTCTAGCCAAGATGGCTTTAAATCCAAAGATTTGTAAAGGAGGTAAAAATTTCCTAGGAAATTATTACCTCCCTGTCGGTTAATGGTTACTTCAAACACAAACTCAAATGTTACATTATAAATTGATACCACTCTAAAGTATCTCTTAACAGACAAAGTCACTTTGGCCAAGATGGCTCTAAATCCGAAGATTTGGTAGGGGGTAAAAATTTCCTAGGAAATTATTACCTCCCTGTCGGCTATTGGTTACTTCAAATACAAACTCAAATGTTATATCATACATGGATACCACTCTGTAGTATCTCTTAACAGACACAGTCACTTTAGCCAAGATGGCTTTAAATGCAAAGATTTGGTAGGGGGGTAAAATTTGCTAGGAAATTATTACCTCCCTGTCGGCTATTGATTACTTCAAAGACAAACTCAAATGTTACATTATAAATTGATACCACTCTAAAATATATCTTAACAGACAAAATCACTTTGGCCAAGATGGCTCTAAATCCGAAGATTAGGTAGGGGGGTAAAAATTTCCTAGGAAATTATTACTTCCCCGTCGGATATTGGTTACTTCACAGACAAACTCAAATGTTATATCATACATGGATACCACTCTGTAGTATATCTTAACAGACACAGTCACTTGAGCCAAGATGGCTCTAAATGCAAAGATTTGGTAGGGGGTAAAAATTTCCTAGGAAATTATTACCTCCCTGTCGGCTATTGGTTACTTCAAAGACAAACTCAAATGTTACATTATAAATTGATACCACTCTAAAGTATCTCTTAACAGACAAAGTCACTTTAGCCAAGATGGTTTTAAATCCGAAGATTTGCTAGAAGGGTAAAAATTTCCTAGAAAATTATTACTTCCCATTCGGTTATTGGTTACTTCAAAGACAAACTCAAATGTTACTATATAAATTGATACCACTCTGTAGTATCTCTTAACAGAAACAGTCACTTTGGCCAAGATGGCTTTAAATCCGAAGATTTGGTAGGGGGGTAAAAATTTCCTAGGAAATAATTACTTCCCTGTCGGCTATTGGTTACTTCAAAGACTAACTCAAATGTTATATCATAAATTGATACCACTCTTAAGTATATCTTAACAGACACAGTCACTTTAGCCAAGATGGCTTTAAATCCGAAGATTTGTAAGGGAGGTAAAAATTTCCTAGGAAATTATTACCTCCCTGTCGGTTAATGGTTACTTCAAACACAAACTCAAATGTTACATTATAAATTGATACCACTCTAAAGTATCTCTTAACAGACAAAGTCACTTTGGCCAAGATGGCTCTAAATCCGAAGATTTGGTAGGGGGTAAAAATTTCCTAGGAAATTATTACCTCCCTGTCGGCTATTGGTTACTTCAAAGACAAACTCAAATGTTATATCATAAATTGATACCACTCTGTAATAACTCTTAACAGACACAGTCACTTTGGCCAAGAAGGCTTTAAATCCGAAGATTTGGTAGGGGGTAAAAATTTCCTAGAAAATTATTACCTCCCTGTCGGCTATTGGTTACTTCAAAGACAAACTCAAATGTTATATTATAAATTTATACCACTCTGTAGTATCTCTTAACAGACACAGTCACTTTAGCCAAGATGGCTTTAAATCCGAAGATTTGGTAGGGGAGTAAAAATTTCATAGGAAATTATTACTCCCTGTCGGCTATTGGTTACTTCAAAGACAAACTCAAATGTTATATCATAAATTGATACCACTCTGTAATAACTCTTAACAGACACAGTCACTTTGGCCAAGAAGGCTTTAAATCCGAAGATTTGGTAGGGGGTAAAAATTTCCTAGGAAATTATTACCTCCCTGTCGGCTAGTGGTTACTTCAAAGACAAACTCAAATGTTACATTATAAATTGATACCACTATGTAGTATCTCTTAACAGAAACCGTCACTTTAGCCAAGATGGTTTTAAATCCGAAGATTTGCTAGAAGGGAAAAAATTTCCTAGAAAATTATTATCTCCCATTCGGTTATTGGTTACTTCAAAGACAAACTCAAATGTTACATTATAAATTGATACCACTCTGTAGTATCTCTTAACAGAAACAGTCACTTTGGCCAAGATGGCTTTAAATCCGAAGATTTGGTAGGGGGGTAAAAATTTCCTAGGAAATAATTACTTCCTGTCGGTTATTGGTTACTTCAAAGACTAACTCAAATGTTATATCATAAATTGATACCACTCTTAAGTATCTCTTAACAGACACAGTCACTTTAGCGAAGATGGCTTTAAATCCGAAGATTTGGTAGGGGGGTAAAAATTTCCTAGGAAATTATTACCTCCCTGTCGGTTAATGGTTACTTCAAACACAAACTCAAATGTTACATTATAAATTGATACCACTCTAAAGTATCTCTTAACAGACAAAGTCACTTTGGCCAAGATGGCTCTAAATCCGAAGATTTGGTAGGGGGTAAAAATTTCCTAGGAAATTATTACCTCCCTGTCGGCTATTGGTTACTTCAAATACAAACTCAAATGTTATATCATACATGGATACCACTCTGTAGTATCTCTTAACAGACACAGTCACTTTAGCCAAGATGGCTTTAAATGCAAAGATTTGATAGGGGGGTAAAAATTTCCTAGGAAATTATTACCTCCCTGTCGGCTATTGATTACTTCAAAGACAAACTCAAATGTTACATTATAAATTGATACCACTCTAAAGTATATCTTAACAGACAAAGTCACTTTGGCCAAGATGGCTCTAAATCCGAAGATTTGGTAGGGGGGTAAAAATTTCCTAGGAAATTATTACTTCCCTGTCGGCTATTGGTTACTTCAAAGACAAACTCAAATGTTATATCATACATGGATACCACTCTGTAGTATATCTTAACAGACACAGTCACTTGAGCCAAGATGGCTTTAAATGCAAAGATTTGGTAGGGGGTAAAAAATTCCTAGGAAATTATTACCTCCCTGTCGGCTATTGGTTACTTCAAAGACAAACTCAAATGTTATATTATAAATTTATACCACTCTGTAGTATCTCTTAACAGACACAGTCACTTTAGCCAAGATGGCTTTAAACCCGAAGATTTGGTAGGGGGGTAAAAATTTCCTAGGAAATTATTACTCCCTGTCGGCTATTGGTTACTTCAAAGACAAACTCAAATGTTACATTATAAATTGATACCACTCTAAAGTATCTCTTAACAGACAAAGTCACTTTAGCCAAGATGGTTTTAAATCCGAAGATTTGCTAGAAGGGTAAAAATTTCCTAGAAAATTATTACTTCCCATTCGGTTATTGGTTACTTCAAAGACAAACTCAAATGTTACTATATAAATTGATACCACTCTGTAGTATCTCTTAACAGAAACAGTCACTTTGGCCAAGATGGCTTTAAATCCGAAGATTTGGTAGGGGGGTAAAAATTTCCTAGGAAATAATTACTTCCCTGTCGGCTATTGGTTATTTCAAAGACTAACTCAAATGTTATATCATAAATTGATACCACTCTTAAGTATATCTTAACAGACACAGTCACTTTAGCCAAGATGGCTTTAAATCCAAAGATTTGTAAAGGAGGTAAAAATTTCCTAGGAAATTATTACCTCCCTGTCGGTTAATGGTTACTTCAAACACAAACTCAAATGTTACATTATAAATTGATACCACTCTAAAATATCTCTTAACAGACAAAGTCACTTTGGCCAAGATGACTCTAAATCCGAAGATTTGGTAGGGGGTAAAAATTTCCTAGGAAATTATTACCTCCCTGTCGGCTATTGGTTACTTCAAATACAAACTCAAATGTTATATCATACATGGATACCACTCTGTAGTATCTCTTAACAGACACAGTCACTTTAGCCAAGATGGCTTTAAATGCAAAGATTTGGTAGGGGGGTAAAATTTGCTAGGAAATTATTACCTCCCTGTCGGCTATTGATTACTTCAAAGACAAACTCAAATGTTACATTATAAATTGATACCACTCTAAAGTATATCTTAACAGACAAAATCACTTTGGCCAAGATGGCTCTAAATCCGAAGATTTGGTAGGGGGGTAAAAATTTCCTAGGAAATTATTACTTCCCTGTCGGATATTGGTTACTTCACAGTCAAACTCAAATGTTATATCATACATGGATACCACTCTGTAGTATATCTTAACAGACACAGTCACTTGAGCCAAGATGGCTCTAAATGCAAAGATTTGGTAGGGGGTAAAAATTTCCTAGGAAATTATTACCTCCCTGTCGGCTATTGGTTACTTCAAAGACAAACTCAAATGTTACATTATAAATTGATACCACTCTAAAGTATCTCTTAACAGACAAAGTCACTTTAGCCAAGATGGTTTTAAATCCGAAGATTTGCTAGAAGGGTAAAAATTTCCTAGAAAATTATTACTTCCCATTCGGTTATTGGTTACTTCAAAGACAAACTCAAATGTTACTATATAAATTGATACCACTCTGTAGTATCTCTTAACAGAAACAGTCACTTTGGCCAAGATGGCTTTAAATCCGAAGATTTGGTAGGGGGGTAAAAATTTCCTAGGAAATAATTACTTCCCTGTCGGCTATTGGTTACTTCAAAGACTAACTCAAATGTTATATCATAAATTGATACCACTCTTAAGTATATCTTAACAGACACAGTCACTTTAGCCAAGATGGCTTTAAATCCGAAGATTTGTAAGGGAGGTAAAAATTTCCTAGGAAATTATTACCTCCCTGTCGGTTAATGGTTACTTCAAAGACAAACTCAAATGTTACATTATAAATTGATACCACTCTAAAGTATCTCTTAACAGACAAAGTCACTTTGGCCAAGATGGCTCTAAATCCGAAGATTTGGTAGGGGGTAAAAATTTCCTAGGAAATTATTACCTCCCTGTCGGCTTTGGTTACTTCAAATACAAACTCAAATGTTATATCATACATGGATACCACTCTGTAGTATCTCTTAACAGACACAGTCACTTTGGCCAAGATGGCTTTAAATGCAAAGATTTGGTAGGGGGGTAAAATTTGCTAGGAAATTATTACCTCCCTGTCGGCTATTGATTACTTCAAAGACAAACTCAAATGTTACATTATAAATTGATACCACTCTAAAGTATATCTTAACAGACAAAATCACTTTGGCCAAGATGGCTCTAAATCCGAAGATTTGGTAGGGGGGTAAAAATTTCCTAGGAAATTATTACTTCCCTGTCGGATATTGGTTACTTCAAAGACAAACTCAAATGTTATATCATACATGGATACCACTCTGTAGTATATCTTAACAGACACAGTCACTTGAGCCAAGATGGCTCTAAATGCAAAGATTTGGTAGGGGAGTAAAAATTTCATAGGAAATTATTACTCCCTGTCGGCTATTGGTTACTTCAAAGACAAACTCAAATGTTATATCATAAATTGATACCACTCTGTAGTATCTCTTAACAGACACAGTCACTTTGGCCAAGAAGGCTTTAAATCCGAAGATTTGGTAGGGGGTAAAAATTTCCTAGGAAATTATTACCTCCCTGTCGGCTAGTGGTTACTTCAAAGACGAACTCAAATGTTACATTATAAATTGATACCACTATGTAGTATCTCTTAACAGACACAGTCACTTGAGCCAAGATGGCTTTAAATGCAGAGATTTGGTAGGGGAGTAAAAATTTCCTAGGAAATTATTACCTCCCTGTCGGCTATTGATTACTTCAAAGACAAACACAAATGTTATATTATAAATTGATACCACTATGTAGTATCTCTTAACAGAAACAGTCACTTTAGCCAAGATGGCTTTAAATCCGAAGATTTGGTAGGGATGTAAAAATTTCCTAGGAAATTATTACCTCCCTATCGGTTATTGGTTACTTCAAAGACAAACCCAAATGTTACATTATAAATTGATACCACTCTGTAGTATCTCTTAAAAGAAACAATCACTTTGGCCAAGATGGCTTTAAATCCGAAGATTTGGTAGGGGGTAAAAATTTCCTAGGAAATTATTACCTCCCTGTCGGCTATTGGTTACTTCAAAGACGAACTCAAATGTTATATCATAAATGGATACCACCCTGTAGTATCTCTTAACAGACACAGTCACTTTAGCCAAGATGGCTTTAAATGCAAAGATTTGGTAGGGGGGTAAAAATTTGCTAGGAAATTATTAACTCCCTGTCGGCTATTGATTACTTCAAAGACAAAAACAAATGTTATATTATAAATTGATAACACTATGTAGTATCTCTTAACAGAAACAGTCACTTTAGCCAAGATGGTTTTAAATCCGAAGATTTGGTAGAAGGGTAAAAATTTCCTAGAAAATTATTACCTCCCTGTCGGTTATTGGTTACTTCAAAGACAAACTCAAATGTTATATTATAAATTGATACCACTCTGTAGTATCTCTTAACAGACACAGCCACTTTGGCCAAGATGGCTTTAAATCCGAAGATTTGGTAGGGGGGTAAAAACTTCTTAGGAAATTATTACCTTCCTGTCGGGTATTGGTTTCTTCAAAGACAAACTCAAATGTTACATCATAAATTGATACCACTCTGTAGTATCTCTTAACAGACACAGGCACTTTAGCCAAGATGGCTTTAAATCCGAAGATTTGGTAGAAGGGTAAAAATTTCCTAGGAAATTATTACTTCCCTGTCGGTTATTGATTACTTCAAAGAAAAACTCAAATGTTACATCATAAATTGATACCACTCTGTAGTATCTCTTAACAGACAAAGCCACTTTGGCCAAGATGGCTTTAAATCCGAAGATTTGGTAGGGGGGTAAAAATTTCCTAGGAAATTATTACCTCCCTGTCGGCTATTGATTACTTCAAAGACAAACACAAATGTTATATTATAAATTGATACCACTCTGTAGTATCTCTTAACAGACAAAGCCACTTTAGTCAAGATGGCTTTAAATCCAAAGATTTTTTAGGGGGGTAAAAATTTGCCTAGGAAATTATTACCTCCCTGTCGGCTATTGGTTACTTCAAAGACAAACTCAAATGTTATATCATAAATTGATACCACTCTGTAGTATCTCTTAACAGACAAAGCCACTTTGGCCAAAATGGCTTTAAATCCGAAGATTTGGTAGGGGGGCAAAAATTTCCTAGGAAATTATTACCTCCCTGTCGGCTATTGGTTACTTCAAAGACAAACTCAAATGTTATATCATAAATTGATACCACTCTGTAGTATCTCTTAACAGACACAGTCACATTAGCCAATATGGCTTTAAATTCGAGGATTTGGTAGGGGGTAAAAATTTCCTAGGAAATTATTACCTCCCTGTCGGTTATTGGTTTCTTCAAAGACAAACTCAAATGTTACATCATAAATTGATACTACTCTGTAGTATCTCTTAACAGACACATTCACTTTGAGGAAGGTGGCTTTAAATTCGAAGATTTGGTAGGGGGGGGTAAAAATTTCCTAAGAAATTATTACCTCTTGGCCGGCTATTGGTTACTTCAAAGACAGACTCTAATGTCATATCATAAATTGATACCACTCTGTAGTATCTCTTAACAGACACAGTCATTTTGACCAATATGTCTTTAAATCCGAAGATTTGGAAGGGGGGTAAAAATTTCCTACGAAATTATTACCTCCCTGTCGGCTATTGGATACTTCAAAGACAAACTCAAATGTTATATTATAAATTGATACCGCCCTTTAGTATCTCTTAACAGACACAGTCACTTTAGCCAAGATGGCTTTAAATGCAAAGATTCGGTAGGGGGGTAAAAATTTCCTAGGAAATTATTACCTCCCTGTCGGTTATTGATTACTTCAAAGACAAACACAAATGTTATATTATAAATTGATACCACTCTGTAGTATCTCTTAACAGACACTGTCACCTTAGCCAAGATGGCTTTATATCCGAAGATTTGGTAGGGGGTAAAAATTTCCTAGGAAATTATTACCTCCCTGTCGGCTATTGATTACTTCAAAGACAAATACAAATGTTATATTATAAATTGATACCACTAAGTAGTATCTCTTAACAGACACAGTCACTTTGGCCAAGATGGCTTTAAATCCGAAGATTTGGTAGGGGGGTAAAAGTTTCCTAGGAAATTATTATCTCCCTGTCGGCTATTGGTTACTTCAAAGACAAACTCAAATTTTATATTACAAATTGATACCACTCTGTAGTATCTCTTAACAGACACAGTCACTTTAGCCAAGATGGCTTTAAATCCGAAGATTTGGTAGAAGGGTAAAAAATTCCTAGGAAATTATTACCTCCCTGTCGGTTATTGATTAATTCAAAGACAAAGTCAAATGTAACATCATAAATTGATACCACTCTGTAGTATCTCTTAACAGACACAGCGACTTTGGGCAAGATGGCTTTATATCCGAAGATTTGGTAGGGGGGTAAAAATTTCCTAGGAAATTATTACCTCCCTGTCGGCTATTGATTACTTCAAAGAAAAATACAAATGTTATATTATAAATTGATACCACTAAGTAGTATCTCTTAACAGACACAGTCACTTTGGCCAAGATGGCCTTAAATCCGAAGATTTGGTAGGGGGGTAAAATTTCCTAGGAAATTATTAACTCCCTGTCGGGTATTGATTACTTCAAAGACAAAGTCAAATGTTACATCATAAATTGATACCACTCTGTAGTATCTCTTAACAGACACAGTCACTTTAGCCAAGTCGCTGTGTCTGTTAAGAGATACTACAGAGTGGTATCAATTTATGATGTAACTTTTGAGTTTGTCTTTGAAGTAACCAATAACCGACAGCGACTTTGGGCAAGATGGCTTTATATCCGAAGATTTGGTAGGGGGGTAAAAATTTCCTAGGAAATTATTACCTCCCTGTCGGCTATTGATTACTTCAAAGAAAAATACAAATGTTATATTATAAATTGATACCACTAAGTAGTATCTCTTAACAGACACAGTCACTTTGGCCAAGATGGCCTTAAATCCGAAGATTTGGTAGGGGGGTAAAATTTCCTAGGAAATTATTAACTCCCTGTCGGGTATTGATTACTTCAAAGACAAAGTCAAATGTTACATCATAAATTGATACCACTCTGTAGTATCTCTTAACAGACACAGTCACTTTAGCCAAGTCGCTGTGTCTGTTAAGAGATACTACAGAGTGGTATCAATTTATGATGTTACATTTGACTTTGTCTTTGAATTAATCAATAACCGACAGGGAGGTAATAATTTCCTAGGAATTTTTTACCCTTCTACCAAATCTTCGGATTTAAAGCCATCTTGGCTAAAGTGACTGTGTCTGTTAAGAGATACTACAGAGTGGTATCAATTTATGATATAACATTTGAGTTTGTCTTTGAAGTAACCAATAGCCGACAGGGAGGTAATAATTTCCTAGGAAATTTTTACCCCCTACCAAATCTTCGGATTTAAAGCCATTTTGGCCAAAGTGGCTTTGTTGGTTAAGAGATACTACAGAGTGGAATCAATTTATGATATAACATTTGAGTTTGTCTTTGAAGTAACCAATAGCCGACAGGGAGGTAATAATTTCCTAGGAAATTTTTACACCCCTAAAAAAATCTTTTTATTTAAAGCCATCTTGGCTAAAGTGGCTTTGTCTGTTAAGAGATACTACACAGTGGTATCAATTTATAATATAACATTTGTGTTTGTCTTTGAAGTAACCAATAGCCGACAGGGGGGTAATAATTTCCTAGGAAATTTTTACCCCCCTACCAAATCTTCGGATTTAAAGCCATCTTGGCCAAAGTGACTGTGTCTGTTAAGAGATACTACTTAGTGGTATCAATTTATAATATAACATTTGTATTTGTCTTTGAAGTAATCAATACCCGACAGGGAAGTAATAATTTCCTAGGAAATGTTTACCCACCTATCAAATCTTCGGATTTAAAGCCATCTTGGCCAAAGTGGCTGTGTCTGTTAAGAGATACTACAGAGTGGTATCAATTTATGATGTAACATTTTAGTTTGTCTTTGAAGAAACCAATAACCGACAGGGAGGTAATAATTTCCTAGGAAATTATTACCACCCTACCAAAACTTCGAATTTAGAGCCATCTTGGCTAAAGTGACTGTGTCTGTTAAGAGATACTACAGAGTGGTATCAATTTATAATGTAACATTTGAGTTTGTCTTTGAAGTAACCAATAACCGACAGGGAGGTAATAATTTCCTAGGAAATTTTTACCCCCTACCAAATCTTCGGATTTAAAGCCATATTGGTCAAAATGACTGTGTCTGTTAAGAGATACTACAGAGTGGTATCAATTTATGATATGACATTTGAGTCTGTCTTTGAAGTAACCAATAGCCGACAGGGAGGTAATAATTTCCTAGGAAATTTTTACCCCCCTACCAAATCTTCGGATTTAAAGCCATCTTGGCCAAAGTGACTGTGTCTGTTAAGAGATACTACAGAGTGGTATAAATTTATGATGTAACATTTTAGTTTGTCTTTGAAGAAACCAATAACCGACAGGGAAGTAATAATTTCCTAGGGAATTTTTACCCTCTACCAAATCTTCGAATTTAAAGCCATCTTGGCTTAAGTGACTGTGTCTGTTATGAGATACTACAGAGTGGTATCAATTTATGATATAACATTTGAGTTTGTCTTTGAAGTAACCAATAGCCGACAGGGAGGTAATAATTTCCTTGGAAATTCTTACCCCCCTTCCAAATCTTGGGATTTAAAGCCATTTTGGCCAAAGTGGCTTTGTCTGTTAAGAGATACTACAGAGTGGTATCAATTTATGATATAACATTTGAGTTTGTCTTTGAAGTAACCAATAGCCGACAGCGAAGTAATAATTTCCTAGGAAATTTTTACCCCCCTACCAAATCTTCGGATATAAAGCCATCTTGGCTAAAGTGGCTTTGTCTGTTAAGAGATACTACAGAGTGGTATCAATTTATAATATAACATTTGTGTTTGTGTTTGAAGTAACCAATAGCCGGCAGGGAGGTAATAATTTCCTAGGAAATTTTTACCCCCCTACCAAATCTTCGGATTTAAAGCCATCTTGGCCAAAGTGACTGTGTCTGTTAAGAGATACAACTTAGTGGTATCAATTTATAATATAACATTTGTATTTGTCTTTGAAGTTATCAATAGCCGCCAGGGAGGTAATAATTTCCTTGGAATTTTTTACCCCCTACCAAATCTTCGGATATAAAGCCATCTTGGATAAAGTGACACTGTCTGTTAAGAGATACTACAGAGTGGTATCAATATATGATATGACATTTGAGTCTGTCTTTGAAATAATCAATACCCGACACGGAGGTAATAATTTCCTAAGAGATGTTTACCCCCCTATCAAATCTTCGGATTTAAAGCCATCTTGGCCAAAGTGGCTGTGTCTGTTAAGATATACTACACAGTGGTATCAATTTATGATGTAACATTTGAGTTTGTCTTTGAAGAAACAAATAACCGACAGGGAGGTAATAATTTACTAGGAAATTATTACCACCCTACCAAAACTTCGAATTTAAATCAATCTTGGCTAAAGAGACTGTGTCTGTTAAGAGATACTACAGAGTGGTATCAATTTATAATGTAACTTTTGAGTTTGTCTTTGAAGTAACCAATAACCGACAGGTAGGTAATAATTTCCTAGGAAATGTTTACCCCCCTACCAAATCTTCGGATTTAAAGCCATCTTGGCTAAAGTGACTGTGTCTTTTAAGAGATACTACAGAGTGGTATCAATTTATGATGTAACATTTGAGTTTGTCTTTGAATTAATCAATAACCGACAGGGAGGTAATAATTTCCTAGGAAATTATTACCACCCTACCAAAACTTCGAATTTAAAGCCATCTTGGCTAAAGTGACTGTGTCTGTTAAGAGATACTCCAGAGTGGTATCAATTTATAATGTAACTTTTGAGTTTGTCTTTGAAGTAACCAATAACCGACAGGGAGGTAATAATTTCCTAGGAAATTTTTACCCCCCTACCAAATCTTCGGATTTAAAGCCATCTTGGCTAAAGTGACTGTGTCTGTTAAGAGATACTACAGAGTGGTATCAATTTATGATGTAACATTTGAGTTTGTCTTTGAATTAATCAATAACCGATAGGGAGGTAATAATTTCCTAGGAAATTTTTACCCCCCTACCAAATCTTCGGATTTAAAGCCATTTTGGCCAAAGTGGCTTTGTCTGTTAAGAGATACTACAGAGTGGAATCAATTTATGATATAACATTTGAGTTTGTCTTTGAAGTAACCAATAGCCGACGGGGAGGTAATAATTTCCTAGGAAATTTTTAACCCCCTAAAAAAATCTTTGGATTTAAAGCCATCTTGGCTAAAGTGGATTTGTCTGTTAAGAGATACTACAGAGTGGTATCAATTTATAATATAACATTTGTGCTTGTCTTTGAAGTAACCTATAGCCGACAGGGAGGTAATAATTTCCTAGGAAATTTTTACCCCCCTACCAAATCTTCGGATTTAAAGCCATCTTTGCCAAAGTGACTGTGTCTGTTAAGAGATACTACTTAGTGGTATCAATTTATAATATAACATATGTATTTGTCTTTGAAGTTTTCAATAGCCGACAGGGAGGTAATAATTTCCTAGGAAATTTTTACCCCTCTACCAAATCTTCGGATATAAAGACATCTTGGCTAAAGTGACTGTGTCTGTTAAGAGATACTACAGAGTGGTATCAATATATGATATGACATTTGAGTCTGTCTTTGAAGTAATCAATACCCGACAGGGAAGTAATAATTTCCTAGGAAATGTTTAATCACCTATCAAATCTTCGGATTTAAAGCCATCTTGGCCAAAGTGGCTGTGTCTGTTAAGAGATACTACAGAGTGGTATCAATTTATGATGTTACATTTGAGTTTGTCTTTGAAGAAACCAATAACCAACAGGGAGGTAATAATTTCCTAGGAAACTATTACCACCCTACCAAAACTTCGAATTTAGAGCCATCTTGTCTAAAGTGACTGTGTCTGTTAAGAGATACTACAGAGTGGTATCAATTTATAATGTAACATTTGAGTTTGTCTTTGAAGTAACAAATAACCGACAAGGAGGTAATAATTTCCTAGGAAATTTTTACCCCCCTACCAAATCTTCGGATTTAAAGCCATATTGGTCAAAACGACTGTGTCTGTTAAGAGATACTACAGAGTGGTATCAATTTATGATATAACATTTGAGTCTGTCTTTGAAGTAACCAATAGCCGACAGGGAGGTAATAATTTCCTAGGAAATTTTTACCCCCCTACCAAATCTTCGGATTTGAAGCCATCTTGGCCAAAGTGACTGTGTCTGTTAAGATATACTACAGAGTGGTATCAATTTATGATGTAACATTTGAGTTTGTCTTTGAAGAAACCAATAACCGAAAGGGAAGTAATAATTTCCTAGGGAATTTTTACCCTCTACCAAATCTTCGAATTTAAAGCCATCTTGGCTAAAGTGACTGTGTCTGTTAACAGATACTACAGAGTGGTATCAATTTATGATTTAACATTTGAGTTTGTCTTTGAAGTAACCAATAGCCGACAGGGAGGTAATAATTTCCTTGGAAATTTTTACCCCCTACCAAATCTTGGGATTTAAAGCCATTTTGGCCAAAGCGGCTTTGTCTGTTAAGAGATACTACAGAGTGGTATCAATTTATGATATAACATTTGAGTTTGTCTTTGAAGTAACCAATAGCCGACAGCGAGGTAATAATTTCCTAGGAAATTTTTACCCCCCTAAAAAAATCTATGGATTTAAAGCCATCTTGGCTAAAGTGGCTTTGTCTGTTAAGAGATACTACAGAGTGGTATCAATTTATAATATAACATTTGTGTTTGTGTTTGAAGTAACCAATAGCCGACAGGGAGGTAATAATTTCCTAGGAAATTTTTAACCCCCTACCAAATCTTCGGATATAAAGCCATCTTGGATAAAGTGACTGTGTCTGTTAAGAGATACTACAGAGTGGTATCAATATATGATATGACATTTGAGTCTGTCTTTGAAGTAATCAATACCCGACAGGGAGGTAATAATTTCCGAGGAAATGTTTACCCCCCTATCAAATCTTCGGATTTAAAGCCATCTTGGCCAAAGTGGCTGTGTCTGTTAAGATATACTACACAGTGGTATCAATTTATGATGTAACATTTGAGTTTGTCTTTGAAGAAACCAATAACCGACAGGGAGGTAATAATTTACTAGGAAATTATTACCACCCTACCAAAACTTCGAATTTAAATCCATCTTGGCTAAAGTGACTGTGTCTGTTAAGAGATACTACAGAGTGGTATCAATTTATGATGTTACATTTGACTTTGTCTTTGAATTAATCAATAACCGACAGGGAGGTAATAATTTCCTAGGAATTTTTTACCCTTCTACCAAATCTTCGGATTTAAAGCCATCTTGGCTAAAGTGACTGTGTCTGTTAAGAGATACTACAGAGTGGTATCAATTTATAATATAACATTTGTATTTGTCTTTGAAGTAATCAATAGCCGACAGGGAGGTAATAATTTCCTAGGAAATTTTTACCCCCTACCAAATCTTCGGATATAAAGCCATCTTGGCTAAAGTGACAGTGTCTGTTAAGAGATACTACAGAGTGGTATCAATTTATAATATAACATTTGTGTTTGTCTTTGAAGTAATCAATAAGCGACAGGGAGGTAATAATTTCCTAGGAAATTTTTACCCCCCTACCGAATCTTTGCATTTAAAGCCATCTTGGCTAAAGTGACTGTGTCTGTTAAGAGATACTAAAGGGTGGTATCAATTTATAATATAACATTTGAGTTTGTCTTTGAAGTAACCAATAGCCGACAGGGAGGTAATAATTTCCTAGGAAATTTTTACTCCCCTTCCAAATCTTCGGATTTAAAGCCATATTGGTCAAAATGACTGTGTCTGTTAAGAGATACTACAGAGTGGTATTAATTTATGATATGACATTAGAGTCTGTCTTTGAAGTAACCAATAGCCGGCAGGGAGGAAATAATTTCTTAGGAAATTTTTACCCCCCCTACCTATTCTTCGAATTTAAAGCCACCTTCGTCAAAGTGAATGTGTCTGTTAAGAGATACTACAGAGTAGTATCAATTTATGATGTAACATTTGAGTTTGTCTTTGAAGAAACCAATAACCGACAGGGAGGTAATAATTTCCTAGGAAATTTTTACCCCCTACCAAATCTTCGAATTTAAAGCCATCTTGGCTAAAGTGAATGTGTCTGTTAAGAGATACTACAGAGTGGTATCAATTTATGATATAACATTTGAGTTTGTCTTTGAAGTAACCAATAGCCGAAAGGGAGGTAATAATTTCCTAGGAAATTTTTGCCCCCCTACCAAATCCTCGGATTTAAAGCCATTTTGGCCAAAGTGGCTTTGTCTGTTAAGAGATACTACAGAGTGGTATCAATTTATGATATAACATTTGAGTTTGTCTTTGAAGTAACCAATAGCCGACAGGGAGGTAATAATTTCCTAGGCAAATTTTTACCCCCCTAAAAAAATCTTTGGATTTAAAGCCATCTTGACTAAAGTGGCTTTGTCTGTTAAGAGATACTACAGAGTGGTATCAATTTCTAATATAACATTTGTGTTTTTCTTTGAAGTAATCAATAGCCGACAGGGAGGTAATAATTTCCTAGGAAATTTTTACCCCCCTACCAAATCTTCGGATTTAAAGCCATCTTGGCCAAAGTGGCTTTGTCTGTTAAGAGATACTACAGAGTGGTATCAATTTATGATGTAACATTTGAGTTTGTCTTTGAAGTAATCAATAACCGACAGGGAAGTAATAATTTCCTAGGAAATTTTTACCCTTCTACCAAATCTTCGGATTTAAAGCCATCTTGGCTAAAGTGCCTGTGTCTGTTAAGAGATACTACAGAGTGGTATCAATTTATGATGTAACATTTGAGTTTGTCTTTGAAGAAACCAATGCCCGACAGGGAGGTAATAATTTCCTAGGAAGTTTTTACCCCCCTACCAAATCTTCGGATTTAAAGCCATCTTGGCCAAAGTGGCTGTGTCTGTTAAGAGATACTACAGAGTGGTATCAATTTATGATGTTACATTTGAGTTTGTCTTTGAAGAAACCAATAACCGACAGGGAGGTAATAATTTCCTAGGAAATTTTTACCACCCTACCAAAACTTCGAATTTAAAGCCATCTTGGCTAAAGTGACTGTGTCTGTTAAGAGATACTACAGAGTGGTATCAATTTATAATGTAACATTTGAGTTTGTCTTTGAAGTAATCAATAACCGACAGGGAAGTAATAATTTCCTAGGAAATTTTTACCCTTCTACCAAATCTTCGGATTTAAAGCCATCTTGGCTAAAGTGCCTGTGTCTGTTAAGAGATACTACAGAGTGGTATCAATTTATGATGTAACATTTGAGTTTGTCTTTGAAGAAACCAATGCCCGACAGGGAGGTAATAATTTCCTAGGAAGTTTTTACCCCCCTACCAAATCTTCGGATTTAAAGCCATCTTGGCCAAAGTGGCTGTGTCTGTTAAGAGATACTACAGAGTGGTATCAATTTATGATGTTACATTTGAGTTTGTCTTTGAAGAAACCAATAACCGACAGGGAGGTAATAATTTCCTAGGAAATTTTTACCACCCTACCAAATCTTCGGATTTAAAGCCATCTTAGCCAAAGTGACTGTGTCTGTTAAGAGATACTACAGAGTGGTATCAATTTATAATGTAACATTTGAGTTTGTCTTTGAAGTAACCAATAACCGACAGGGAGGTAATAATTTCCTAGGAAATTTTTACCCCCTACCAAATCTTCGGATTTAAAGCCATCTTGACCAAAGTGAGTGCATACACTGAAAGATCACATTCAATTATATGAATTTTTAATGTGACTTTTGACTTTTCCTTTGAAGTTACCAGAAACCCACAAGGGGGTAAAGATTTCCAGGGGGTAAAATTTTCCAGGGGGTAAAAGTTTCCAGGGGTAAAAAATCCCTGTGACACCGGCTGTTAGTAAACTACACTTATTTTAGGCGGTAGGAAAAAGATTGGAAAATGTCTTTTAGGAATACTATGTAAACCCTAATTTTAAAATTTGGTGTAGATACGTTGAACGGTATGGCCTCTAGGCGAGTGCACAGAAAAGTGTACCGAACGGTCGGACCGGAATGACGGGTATCGAAAAATCACATTTTCAGTATGTAGACGCCATGAAGTATGTAAATCCGTTGAAATCTGAATTTGATATACTACTTTCACAATTACCATATTTTCTTCTCTCTTTTGTCGCTCGAAAAAGAAAAGACTAAGTTTACCACAAAAAGCTAGGGATTTTACTCAAAAAATATTCAAGTACAGGGCCACCGAACTAAACTTTTTCAATTCAATTTCTTCACTGTGTTAGTCCGCAGTTGTTACTGAAGTGTGTATTTGGATAATACGAAAAAAAAGTATCGTATTATTCAAATACATCGAATGTCAGATTATCGAATAAAAAACTTCGATTGAAGAAAATCCACACTAAAAACTAACTCACACTTTGAGCACATTTTCATTAGACATATTTGGTCTAGGAATTAATTCGTGCGGTTGGTACGCACACATTGAAGCTGTAGTACAAACACAAAATACATAAATACCTTAAGAAAAATATTGTCCATCGCTAGCCACCACTTTCGCCCATCTGTCAGGCAATCTACGGATTCCGTGGAGAAAGAAGTCCTCATCCTTGGAAGCGATTCAGTCAGAGACCCATGTTTCGATATCTTCTGAAGAAGTAAATCGCTGTCCAATCAAATCGTTGTTCATGCAATCGAACAAGTAGTAGTCCGAAGGAGCAACGTCTGGTGAATACGGCGGGTGGGGTAAAACTTCCCATCCGACATTTTCTAAATAGGTTTCGACCGGTTTTGCGACATGTGGGCGAGCGTTATCATGTTGAACAATAAGTTTATCATGTCTGTTCTCCCATTCTGGTCGTGTTCTGGCCAGAGCTTGCTTCAAACGCATTAATTGTCCTCGATAACGTTCTCCATTCATAGTTTCACCCGGTTGCAGCAGCTCATAGTACACCACACCTTTCATATCCCACCATATGCACAGCATAACCTTTGCACAGTGAATATCTCGTTTTGGTTGTGATGGACCTGGTTCACCTGGTTTCACCCAGGCCTTTTTTCGTTTAGGGTTCTCGTAATGGATCCACTTCTCATCACCCGTAATAATTCGATGCAGAAACCCCTTTCTGCTCTGTCGTTGAAGCAGCAATTGGCAAATGGTTTTTCGTCTTTCAACGTCTCTGTCTTTCAATTCATGTGGAACCCAATGTGACATCTTTTGAATCATTCCCATGGCTTTCAAGCGTTTGGAGACTGTTGTTTGATCAACGCCTAATGCTGCTGCAAGTTGTTTCTGCGTTTGACACGATTCCTGCTCGAGCAATGCTGTCAATTCTTCGTCTTGAAATTGTTTTGGCTGTCCAGCTCGCTCTTGGTCTGCCAAGCCGAAATCACCACTTCTAAACCGTGCAAACCACTTCTGACACGTTCGCTCAGCTAGAGCATGGTCACCATACACTTCCACCAAAATACGATGACTTTCAGTCGCACTTTTCTGCATGTTAAAGTAATGCAGCAGGACACCCCGCAAAAACACTTTATCAGGCACAAATTGCGCCATGTTCACTTAACTACAAACTGGTGTTGTTGACGCTTTAATCCACTGCCCTATACTACGAACGATACGCGATGACAGGAGTTTGCAACACATGTGTGGATACACGGAACTGTGGGACGCTCCGTTCGTTGCGCCATCTCTTGTCCACCCGCACGAATTAATTCCTAGACCAAATATAATAGAGCAATTAATGCAATAATTGTTTATGAAATATGAAAAAATTAAATGAGTCATTTTTGAGAAAGTCGTTCTAAAAGAACACGTCAGGAGTAACCTACCTCTTGTGAATTGTTTCGAACAATGAGTTAAGATATACTTTTGGTTATTAATGAAAGATTTATTTGCGAAATTTGAAAAAAAATCGCCTGTCGTTCCAGAAAATTGTCGGAAAAAACCTTGAATCCCAAAATAAACTATCCGTCGTAATTGTTTTTCATAGGAATGACTTATACTAAAATATGGGGTTATTAATCATATACTTATTTATGAATTATCAATAAAATTGTCCGAGTAATTTTTGAGAAAATCGTGAAGGAAAAATAACTCCCCGAATAAACTATCTCTTGAGGATTCTTTCAGGGTAAGCGAGTTATTCCATATTATTAGGTTTTTAATGAAATATTTATTTCTGAGTACGAACAAAATTGCTTGGCTCATTTTTCAGAAACCGTAGAGGGAAAACACCCCGATGAGTAAACTACCCCTCGTATATTTTTTCAGGGCAAACGAGTTTTGCCATATTGTTCGGTTATTAACGAAATATGTATTTTTGAAATATGAATAAACTCTTTTGAGTCGTTTTTGAGAAAATCGCCCAGATAACACACACCACCAAGAATAAACTACCCCTCGCATTTTTTAGGACAAACGAGTTATGCCATATTGTTAAGTTATTAATGAAATATTTATTTATGAAATATGAACGAAAACACTTGAGTCTATTTTGAGAAAATCACTAAGAAAAAACTCACCCCTAAGTATAAACTACCCCTTGTAGATTTTTCTCACGTCAGATAAATGCCTTATACCACAAAATAGGGCTGCTAATTAAATAATGACTTATAAAAAAAGAAAGAAAGCAAAATTTTTAGAGCCAGTTATGAGAAGATGTCTTTTTTCTATTTTCATCGTTCAGGAAACTACCTTTGTTTTGGGAGTAGGAGGGAAATAAAAGAAACTAAAGGAAATACTATGAAAATCTTAAACTAAAATTTCGTGCAGATAAGTTGAACGGTATGACCTCTAGGCGAGTGCACAGAAAAGTGTAACGAACGGACGGACGAACAGATGGACATCTATCGAAAAATCACTTTTTCGGTATTAGGGCTATAATTCGTGTAAATTCGTTGAAATCTCAAATTTGATTTTTTTTTCGATCACCATACTTTCTTTTCTCATTTGTCACTTCAAAGTGAAAGGAACTCTGAACTACAGATAAGAGACACCTACTTTTTCACATAGACATTTATTGATTTAAAACTTGTTTAGTTTGTATCACTATACCGTCATTTCACTTCCAATTGAAAGGTTTTACCATGACTAACCCCATACCAATGACGAGACGGAAGTTTTGAGGAAGTGAATGCATTCAGAAATCTAGACTGCATTACGCCTATCAGCCTGTTTTTACTTCTGGAATTGTTGACAGCTGTAATTTCGTCCAAACGCTACATGAAATATTTCTTGGTAGACATCATTGTGTTACTATTTTAGTGTTGTTCTCTTCAGACTTGGTTGAAGTTTTGTCTTAACGGTTATACATTCTTTTCTTTCTTATTTCATCGTTACACATAAGAATAAAATGTTGTAGTGAGTGGATAGATTCAAACCTACGAACATTGAGTTTTCATTCTTCCAACACTTTACCAATGAACCAAGCTTTGCCTTCACGTTTACTCACGGTTACAGGGTTTATTACGATTTAAATAAAATGGCTGGCTGTTAGAGTTTCCTGCCCACATATTTCGATAAAAAATTTTCATTGCTTCGTAGATACGTAGAGCGATGTTTAGATACACATTTTAGGAGAGTGCATTTTGGTGTATATAATAATTTCATGCCAGATAAAAGCTAGATAAGTTTTGATAAAATGTTTCATATGTAGTTCTCAATAATAGGCCTGCTGTTCGGGGTGAAGTTTCAAGGTTCAGCATTCACTAGCAGTTTTTGCTATTAATATCCCTTCTAGCAATATTGGCAGTGGACATAGTTAGCCCGTGTTGAATCTTTTTGCTTCTAATTTAATTATTTTACTTTATTATTTAACGAATATAGGTGCCTTCCATTTCAACTCAGGCAAATATATATATATATATATATATATATATATATATATATATATATATATATATATATATATATATATATATATAAAATTGCACCATCTCCATCTCAGATATTGTTGAAACTTTTCTTATAGCAACTAGACACGTTTTTAAGAGACCCATATTTTTTTGTTTTGTCGAAAAAAAATTTCCCGCCAAGTAATGGGACATCAAAGACGGGGAGTACAATATAAGAATTGTAGAAGACATGGAAAATGGTCAACTTCGGAGCCTCACCATTCGGCTATGGAAACAGGTAGAGTCATAATTCTTGTTGTGGTATGTACATAGGGATATAAATAAACTATATTTGATTATAGTTTGGTTTGCGCATGCGTATCTTTTTGTACATAAATTAACAAATAAACGTCAATTTATCTGAAAAGTCGAAGTTTGCGAATTTTTTCGAGCACTTCCGGTTCGAATTTTAAAATCCTGTTTTCGTGGTTGGTAAGACCTGGTTACGCGCTTTCCAAAAACGAAATTTTTATCGCTTCTTTTGCAACCGTTTTGTCGCAAAAAATTCGGGAAATTGTAAAATTTTCAAAAATCGCCATTTTTGGGCGCCATTTTCTCGAAAACACAATCTTTTAAAATTCTGAGATTTTGTCAGATGGTTCAACTTTACATGAATAATAAACACACCAAATATCATTCTCGACCAATGCATCATGAATTAACTGCAGCCTTTTTTAAGTTAGCGAAGTTTCGTGAAATTTGATGTCACTGTTAGCAACACTGGGAAAAATAAAAGTGCAATGATTTGATTATGTTTGTGGTTCACATTCATTAAATGAAGAATAAAAGGTTTTGTTCACTGTTTTTTTTTTCATTTTTTTGATCAAGAAGGCTCTCTGAAATAGCAAAATGAGCCTCCCCCTACTCCTCCGTTTTCTTAAACCGAAATAATCTGAGGTGGAAATTACGATTACGAAACACAGAAATTTCCAGTTCACTTACTTAAAATGGTCTTCGGAAACAAAATTTCACTGATTTTTTAAATATTTTTTTATTTTTTGCATGGACCAATCATTTGATTGATTGTTGTCTTCTTCGCTTATAGCATGTAACCGTGCAGGTTCTCCAATAGGTGTTGGCTCACTCACAACTCGTCTAGCAGTGGATCTAGGGGGAAGAAACATTTTTATTTTATATATAAATAGAATCGATCCCAGAGTTTGGAGCCCGTAGCTCGAAGTAGCAGTATTACCCCCCCCCTCCAAAAGTCCGTCCTGGATCCATTCCTGCATAGCACATTGTCGATAGTCACAAATGCTGAAGGTCCAGGTGGGAGCATAAACAGCACTTCAACTTCACGTAATTCATTATTTATTCATAATATTTCTGCTACGCACCACTGGTTATCATACATATATGTGTGTAACAAAAGTTCCTTTTTTTCAGATTTCTTAAATCTACACTTTGAATTGCAGAAGTTCGATTTTGGGGGAAGCATGAAGTTAGTTCATGGCGACCCGTTACTGCCATAAAAACTTCGCCATTTTCCGAAAGCCAAAGATGACTTCGTTGAATACCAGTTACCGGTCGAATAATTTTCCTTTTTTTCTTCCGGAAGTCGTCAAATTCAGTTCCAGGCAACAAAACGAGAGTAATATACCCGGAATTTGTACTTGCACTATACTCACGAATTCTTCTGCGGTTTTAGTGTGGGCGCGGTGGCTCAGTGGTAGAACGTTCACCTCCGGTGCTTTGGGTTCCTGGTTCGATCTCAGATCGCGCCGTGTGAGCTTTGTGGTGGACAAACACCGTGCTCGTGGTTTTATTGGGGGTTACCCCGTTTCCTCCCACTTTCTTCATTCCACCATTTCATTCATTTCTCATAATCACCGTCTCCTTTAGCCTAACCGACACAATCATGGGACGTAAACCTTAAAGATTTCATTTCATTTTATTTTCTTCTGCGGTTTTAATACTGTGTATCTGTATCTGCCTAAGGTTATGCCGCGTTGCCACATTCTTTACACCTCTACCCCCATCAATACCGTCGCAGAGACCTTTCCATGGCCGGTTTCACTGCAAAACCACTGCTTTATCAGACCTGTCTGCATCTCGAACATCTGAAAGCGATTTTTAAAGTGGGATTCAGCACCATCAGAAATCACTGACACGGTTTACGAAATTGTAGGCACTTATTTTCTCGTATTCAAACCTTTTTCTATAAAATATATTTTCGCTTTTCTTCCAGTATTTTTTGAATCTTGTCTATGGCTATGAGTACATGATCCGAATAGTGTGTTTTATCGTCGATTTTTGCAACAAAACTGTCAGTTGTTTCATATTCCGGTGATAACTCTGAATTTCACTTTGCAGAATAACAGTCCAGTTTTCAGCGAAGTCCACATGAAGTAAAATATAATTTGTATCTTGAAATTTTATACGGTGCTTTTCGGTAGCAATTAATTCTCTTTATGTTTTCTTGATGTAGTCATGAATTACAATTCTTACAGTTAAATAAGCAATGTACGATACGAAAACAGAAAGCGGCACAGTTTTTTTAACGAGATTATTGTTTTCCCATATGGCATAGGTAACACTTTCATTTTCATCAGGATCAATAATTAAAGACTCCACACTTATTCCTTCCACTCCAGGACATTCACCACATTCTTGAAGAAGACAGTGGTCATTTTCCACGGATCATACTACTAAAGGAAATAGGTCACTCATGACAGCTTCAATACAGGCTGCACTGTTGATTTTTTGTAGCACCACAGTAGCAGCTAGCTTAAAATTTGCACAATACACACTTCCCTCGCAGGTTGCGGACTGACCCACTTTAGTCGAATACTGTAAAATTCCGAGTGACCCATTCTTATGTTGGGATTGTTCTGTTTAAAAAGTCAGTAAAATTTTTGGAACGCGTACGAAAACGATTCGATTTTTTTTTAATTTTTGTTCTTTTTGGATCATTGTAATGACATCGCACTTAATTGAGACTTTGTCTGGAACATTCCAAATCATCACTGACGTAATACTTCAGTATTTTTGTAGATCATCAGAATTTATTGGATGGCCATTTCAAGTAAACTTAAAATTTGTGTGTTTCGTAATCGTAATTTCCACCTCAGATTATTTCGGATTAAGAAAACGGAGGAGTAGGGGGAGGCCCATTTTAGTATTTCATAGAGCTTTCTTGATCAAACTAATGAAAAAAAAAATAGTCAAAAAAACCTTTTGTTCTTCATTTAATGAATGGGAATCACAAACATCATCACATCATTGCACCTTTATTGTTCCCAGTGTTGCTAAATGTGACATCAAAGTTCACAAAACTTCGCTAACATAAAAAAAGCTGCAGTTAATTCATGAAGCATTGGTCGAGAATAATATTTGGTGTGTTTATTATTCATGTAAAGTTGAACCATCTGACAAAATTTCAGAATTTTAAAAGATTGTGTTTTTGAGAAAATGGCGCCCAAAAATGGCAATTTTTTAAAATTTTACAACTTCTCGAATTTTTTGCGACAAAACGGTTGCAAAAGAAGCGATACAAAATTTGTTTCAGTAAGCGAGTAACCAGGTCTCACCAACCGTGAAAATAGAATTTTAAAATTCGAACCGGAAGTGCTCGAAAAAAATTCCCAAACTTCGACTTTTCAGATAAATTGACGTTCATTTCTTAATTTATGTACAAAAAGATACGCATGTGCAAACCAAACTATAATCAAATATAGTTTATTTATATCCCTATGTATATACCACAACAAGTATTATAACTCTACCTGTCTCCATAGCCGAATGGTGAGGCTTCGAAGTTGACCATTTTCCATGTCTTCTACAATTCATAAATTGTACTCCCCGTTTTTGATGGCCCATTATTTGGCGGGAATTTTTTTTTCGACAAAACAAAAAATATGGGTCTCTTAAAAACATGTCTAGTTGCTACAAGAAAAGTTTCAACAATATCTGAGATTGTGATGGTACATGCTCTGCCTGAATTGAACTGGAAGGCACCTATATTGAAAATTGTCAGCATGCACGTATGCAGTAATTTATTTTGGGGAGTCCGACTTCAATATTAGGATAAATTATAATAAAATTTTAAAAGATAATCCCCAAAATTAGGCTAAATTTACAGAAACGTTGGGATTTTAGAGGGGGCTTCTGACCTCCTGGATCCACTCTAAATGCATCCTTGTTTGTCAGTAACGTTTCCTCATTTTGCAACCCTCAAAAACTTCGGATATATAAAGGAAAAAGAGTTATTTTCGATAAAATATCACTTCAAGGAGACGCGACAGTTTTATTGCACATGGTGGTATCCAACGTTCACTAGAGCAAGAATTCATTCTCTTTGTTTCTCTGCCATTGTGCTCTATCGAAAGGTTAGGTTTGTAAAATATTACTACTACGAACAACCGTGATTGGCAGATAGGAGTACTGAACAGAACGCCACAGAAATGCATGCTGAACTTACGTTTATAGCTACCCTTTGGTGATTTGCCCTCAAGGCCAATCAAGTGTTAATTCAGTTCCGTCTCTGTTCTTAAGCCATGTTCGTATTACTTCGAACAGTTTTGATAATGAAAAGCATGCCTCGCAATATAACAACTTCTTTCGCGTAAGAAATCGAAACTCAGTTGATCAGAGCAACTAGTCTGTACGAATTAGGTTGTTAGTTCGAGCCCAGTACGAGTAATGTTTTTTTCTATTATTTTTATCTTTTCATATGAGTAAAAATTTAATTGTGATATCGCGATATCAAATGTATTAATTAGGTAACTTAGTCTTAGTTAAACTTTAAACATCAGTAACCGTCAAAATTATTTCACTAACCGATCAGTCACTGAACATTTCAAACACGTCAAACCAGTGGCATAACATGAAGGTTAAGCTCTCCTCCGCAGTCCTTAGTTATGCGGCCGTACTTTCATTGGCGTACCAAGGGCCGGGCGACTGCCCGGGGCGCCAGAGAAAGAGTGGCGCAAAAACTAGCCTCAAAAATTAGATTTTATAACGTTTTCTACTGACTTTTTGGTTTATATTCTAGTAAAGTAGTGGCAATTACATAACCATGGAAGAGAAGAGTTTCATAGTACTAAGGTTACTGTGTCGAAAAATGGAGAGATGGCATGAGAATAAAGATTGGCGGGGGTGTAAGTATTGTTTCTTTGTTTGCTTGAGTTTAGCGTTCCATGGTTATGCCTTAATGGCCAAAGGAGATGTGGATACTAATTATAGTGGAATCCGAACCACTTTTATCGTTCAACAGTAATCCATTGGAAATTGGACCCGGTACCACAGAAGGCAGGCGTGCTAGCCACAACACCAAGCAGGGGAAGGGTGGCGGAGTTCGTATTCTTTATAGCGGGCCATGTTCTTTGTGAAGTTTTCCTAGGTAATGAATGTATTTTTGAAAAATTGATTTAATATATTAAAAACGCTATGATAAAATGTAAAATATAGGCTAATACTAGGGGGAGGGCGCCAAAAAGTCACTTTGCATGGGTGAAAATTTGGCCTGGTCCGCCCGTTCGTACTTTTTGTATATTTTTTGGCCTCGCAGCTTGTGCGGTCCGCACGCCACAGTGTTGCGGGGGCGCTATTTACGCCTATGCTTCGAACGTGTGTCCCATAGAACTTTCACTCAGAATGTCAGATGCAATTAGGTAGAAGGAGGATCAGATGTTTCCTAAGTAACTTCCTTTTATAAAGTTTGCTATTTTTTAACGGTGATGTAAATAAACATACTTATCGTTATTAGCCCAACACCAAACCATCCTGGACAAATCCCTCTAGAACAATGATCGACAAAAGTTTATTCTGCCTAATTTTATAAGCGACTCAAGGGTGAAAAAACTTCTTAACGAAAGCAATGCTGTGTATACACTGCATTGTTTCTGACAAAATATAAAGTGCTTTGTAATTTTTAAACACTTTTCTTATTATTTTTGTCACCTTTGGTTGTCTATGGCGACCTCGAACAAATAAAGAAGAGGTAATATTACAGTCAAGGGGCACAATAAATATATTAGGTATTTCTTTTGTTACCTAACCATAGCGGCTTAGGGTAGTCTTCAATAGAATAAAAATGTTACGTGATATTTCATTCACGAAGGAGGAAACGATACTCTAAATATATTTCTTATTCATTTTGTCTGCCCTGCTTGTCAGAAATTATATACTTTCTGTTGGTACGGTGCTGAAAAGAGAGGGGGTAAATAAAACGTCGTCCCCCCTCATACATTTTAAATTTTGTTACATGGTTGCTCAAATTATTACTAAAGAAAGCACTTTAAACTAATATATCGAAAGTTACTACATTATGTAAAGGTGGCATATTCAGGAATCATAATAATAATAATAATAATAATAATAATATTAATAATAATAATAAATATGAATGTCTTTGGAGAGCCGAAATTATGTGACACGAATCATTACATGTAGAACTATAAGATGAGTAGTCATAGGGGAGGAAAAAGCAGGATTTTTCTGTCTGACTCTCTAACGTAAAGATTATGTGCTGAAGGTAAGAACCATAATCATTCTACAATAGGTTGCTTTACGTAGAATATCAGGTACTTCAGTTCTGCTCCTTCGGGCTACTTACCTCATGTGGTAAATTCAAAACAATTTCAATTTAAGACAAATACGTTGTTAAACCTTTCCGTAATTAAATATATATAGGGAAAATTCAACATTTAATAGGGAAATCTATTATCAAAGTGTCTAAAAAAGTAGATAGAAGACTATCAAGCGAGAAATATTGTGAAAATTTATAAAATTCTCCAAATTAGAATTAACATTTACTTGAAAACATTCGTTATGCACCAGTGAGCATGTAGTGAGCAGTGAGCACAGGGGAAATAATTACGAAACTGTTTGCAAACAACAATTAGAACACTAATGCAAGTGCGATAACGACATTTTCTCTTTTTTGGTATCGTCATGAGTTTTACACATATGTTTTAATTTGATTTTTTACCACATAAAAAAATAAATAAAATAACCATAGTAATAAAAGTGACAACAGCATTACCATGGGGATTCGAACCCACCACCTTCGGCATACAGACTAGTTTCTTTAAGTAACTGAGCTATTTGATTGTTTGCGTGAACTAAACCTGTTATACGGTAAAGACGATTTTTCATTATGATTGTGCTAAGAATTCGTCTTTTTCCTTAGATAATTTCCACTATTTGCTCTATGTATACGTTCATACTTAGCATAGATTCATATATTTGGAGTTCGCTGATAATGCATGTAATAAGACATATCAGAAATGTTTCGTTAAAAGTTTCGTTTGTAGATCTAATCCACGTCTCTCTCAATGACATAGATGTCGCTGCTTCGTGTTGAACTGCAGAATTCCCTTGCGTTCTTGAAAATGTCCTACTTTAGCAGAGTTGGTAATTCTCGAGATTTCTGTCGATTTAAAGTTTTTTGCTTCTAATTTATTTATTTTAAGCTAATATCCAACACAAATATTAAAAACGGGTTTGTTATTAACCTGTCCTGCTGGGGAGACCTTCCTACATTTCGAACATATAAAGAAAACGGAGATATTTTCAAAAAACTTCAGAATAAAGAGACGCGTCACTTATTTTGCTCACAGTAGTACAACCATGACACTTGGATATAAAATTCCTTTTGCTATTGAAGCATGGTATAAGGATGGATTTTTACAAATACGTATCCTAAGATAGTAACGGGGGGTATTTTTATTTTTGGTAAAAGAGTGTATTAGAAATCTCTGAAACAGAAAGTTGAAACTCGGAATTAAAATAACTGGATAAGTGTTTTACTCTTTTCGAAAATTCAGCTATTAAAGGGAAAATGGATAACTTTGAATAACTCTCACATTTCCATTATGTGTTCAGAAAATTATAACGGTTCGCTTAAGTTAGTAATGCGAAATTTGATAGTTAAACTCTTTAACTAAAACTAACGGAAAATGTGTTTCAGTGCTTTCGAAAATTCTTATTTCAATTGAAGATAGCGTGTCAATTTATATATCAAAATTTCAGATCTTTAGTCAAATTTGAAGATTCTCTTAAGTTGGTAATGTGAAATCAGTATTATAACTACAGGCTAACTATTGGAAATGAACCGTTTTCTAAAATTCCTCTTCTAAGGATTTCAAAGGGGGCAACCTCTTTAATACAATATTCGAGTCTTCATCCAGAACATGCCCAGAATGAACTTTTGCTGAAGTTGGAGTTATGAAATTTGGTATAAGAGTATCCTACACAAACTTAAATTTTAGATATAACGGACTACGTATATCACTGTTTACGAAACTTTCACTCCTAAAGGGTAAAAGTCAATCTTTATTATTATGCGAAAGAGTGAAATTAGCCTACTGATAACGCCTATGCCATAATAATATGTGTAGAAACGTGATATTTGAAAAAAAATCGTTTTAATACGATTGCAAGGAATCAAAAAGGACTTTTTATTTACACAAAGGGGGAGGGGATAAAGGGGTTTCAAATGTTTTACTGAGAGTCGATATTTCAGGAATTCCTTAAGTTAATGAGATGAAACTCGGCATATCAACTCCTCGTTATAAACTACTGAACACATGTTGCAGCGTTTTCAAAACTTTCGCTTTTCAAGAGGGAAAGAAGGGTAATTTCTTTATTATTTCAAATTTTGCGATTCATTGTTTAAACAAATGTCAAATATGAGGATTTGTTTAAGTTCAAGTTTTAATTCCGTATTTGAACTCTTAATTAAATATAGGGAATATATGTTTCAGATTTTCCTAAAATTCATCTATGTGAGGGTAAAAGAACGCATTTTAATAATATTCTAGGTTTCGATTTTATATTCCCTGAACCTTATTCTAACCTTGCAAAGAACTGGCACTACTACTACTACTACTACTACTACTACTACTACTGCTACTACTACTTTTACTACTACTACTACTACTACTGCTACTACCACTACTTCTACTGCTTCCACTACTACTACTACTACTACTACTACTACTACTAATAATAATAATAATAATAATAATAATATAAACTTTAAGGCATATAAACTTTAAGAAAAAAGTACAATATATTGGTAGACGTCACTCAGGTCATTCAGGTAGACACCATCTGTCATCCAGGCAGAACTCTGGAATTAGGAAGTTAACTATTTCTCCACTAGAGTGCAGTGCTGCATGGGTGAAAAAATCTGTCTTGCTTTTGAGAAAGTTTTAGTGTGCAAACTGTAAATAGAAAGATGGGGTTGCAAGATTTTTTAAAGGCAGATAAAATATTCTTATAGAATGGCAACGTACCTTTAGAATAATATGCCTCGCACAAACTGCACGAATAGTGGGACGTTTGGTATCAGAAATAATAATGGTGGAAGCTAGGATAGAAACAGGATCCCCAGTGGCAGAGATTTGCGCTCGGCCACAGAGCCACTGCATATCACAGTGATGAAAATTAAGAAGTTAGTTTCTAGTAAATAAACTAGTAGAAGAAGATAATTTCAAATTTTACATGTCGGGATATAGATTAGGACACACTCCTAAAGGGACCTCGATTCTTGAAAGAGTATAAGTCCTGTTTATATCAATTATCACATAACTTTGTACTGCAAATCGAGTTCCGACAACGGTCAAACACTAAATGGTGGCCTGTGCCAAGGATAATCTCAGAATTACAACTACGACAAGAATGTGTTCTCTGCTGGTAACAGCAGGAAGGAATCGGACAGAGAAAACAGTTTATGGGATACCAGCGTCAAGAACATTATACTTGCAGTGAAGTATGGATGTTGTCTACGTTTACCGTGTCCAATCACGCTTTCGCTTTCTCTACCAATCTGTCCGAATTTTTGCTTTATGTATGCTACCGTGGGATGAATGTTTCTTTCGTCCAAACGTTCTTTTTATACATCAACTGTATGCACCAGTAGGATTCTGGTAACAGGTCTAATGTGGCTGCCCAGATTAAAGTTCAAACCCTTAACTCATGTTAGATATCAAAAACAAATGCTTCATTTCGGTTCAACGAGAACTCCTAGGGTATCAGTTTAAAACTATTCTTTCAAACTATTCAGAACCAAACTTTTTTCTCAAGTGCAAAGGATGTGTGAGGTAACCAATCCCCATCTTTGTATGTGTTGCAAGTTGCACATATTTCAGATCTTTAAATTCTTTAGAAATATCCTTAATATTTCAGTACGTAAACCGGACATTCAACTGGTTTCAATATCGATAGTAGCAATGTCGAAAGCATCGCTCATCGTTATTTATTTTAGACTTCAATCTTTTCGTTTTCAAACATCTTGTATAAACATTCTTGCTATGTAAAGAGCGGCACTTCCTAAAGAACAATATAAGACTAATGGAATAATCAAACGCCACTACGCTTTTTTGACATCGAAGTTCTCAAGACTGATAAGCAAGTGCATTTAAATAAATCCGTATTGTTTGCTTCAGAAAAGATATGTCGGGAATTGAGAAATTCCTTCGTGTACAAATCATAATTTCTCCTAAGTAATAAGAGTGTAGAAACAATTTATATAAGATAACCACATTTATTGCCGACCATGCAGTGCTCCCATCAATCTGATATTACGTCCAGATGACATATACAGTCATTGTCAAAAGTCTGAGACAATTATTGATTTCTCAGAATTTTTCAAATTAAATATACTGAATACATACAAAACCGCATTTATTGTACAAATTTTTGAATGTTACATCATATGGGGATACTAAAGGTATGGTCTTTTTGACATCGAGACAAATTTGTTGAAGAAAGCTGTTTGGCAATAAACAAATAACTAATAAACAGGCAACTAACATCAGGTTTTGTTTCATGACATAATGACACCTAGTGGTGTGTATAAACCATTATCAGTGGTTGCCTATTTACTTCAACGAACAGTTTCGCATGCCCTATACAATCGTGTTGTAATATAAGAAAAAAATATGCACGATATTAGGAATTACATTCATTTGAACTAGTTGAATAGCGTGAAGAGCATTCAAATTCTATGAAATGTTGAAGAAAAACTACTAACTATGAGTGAAAATCAGTGATCAAATGGTTATTTTGAGAGAAAAATGCCATTATCTGCGAAATCTCACACAGTGATCAGCCGAAGCAGTGCATCAGAGTTTTCAAAGATAGTCAATGTAGTGTAAATCTTACTCGGAAAGGTTATGATCGTCCACAATTCGCAATTTTTCTTAAGGATATATCTATTGGATAAACAAATAAAGGAAGTAGATATTAACCGATCCGGAAGAACCAATAGAACTATGAAGAGCAATTCCCATTCCGAGCGTATAAAGTAGGACGGCGATCCTGCGTTTTGAGTTCTATGGTCTTGAAGATAGGATTGTGGTAAAGAGGTTGTTCCTTCAAGCATAAACCATTACCAAAAGACTCCTGTAAATGTAAAATAAAATACTGGAAAATAAAATAAATTAAAGACTCAAAGCTCAAAGCTGACCTTCGTTGAATGTATACACACTAAATAAATTTGCCTCAGTGGAAATAAGGCTGTATGTTTTAATTTCTTTATAATAGCGATGATTTTTGTTTTACAGAGCAAGAACAACAAACTGGAATTTGAATCGATACATGTGTTTTTTAAGGTTGGTTTAAAGGGACAAGCTTTGAAGATAGATGGCACTACAGCCCTCGTATCTGTCTCATGTATTTTTTACCTTTCACGAAAATTCGCGATTTCTCTTACAAATTTCAAACTTCAGACTTCAAATTTTTAGAGAAGAAACTTCATAACCTATCTAAGGCACCAATCCGTGCCGAATTTTTATTCAGAATATTCTTCATTGGTGAAAAAGTATATTGTTAAAGATTTGGATATCCAATTTTAACAATTAAACCGTTTTAACAATGAAGAAAATTCTGAAGAAAAAATCGGCACGGATTGTTGCTTTCGATAGGTTATGAAGTTTTCTCTCTAAAAATTTGAAGTCTATAGTTTGAAATTAGTGAGAGAAATCGTGAATTTTTGTGAAAGTTAAATAATACATGAGATACGAAGACAGTAGTGACATCTATCTGCAAAACTTGTCCCTTTAAAACAACCTTCAGTCCTGATAAATTAGTAGTGTGCTCACTCTTTTGATTACGAGTATTGCCCTCTATATGGTCATGACTGGAATGTAGAATATCCAATCATGGCTAGTTAACAAATTATTCAATTCATGGCTACTTTTAAAAAAACGTTACACGAGTATCTTTCTCTTGACGCTGAACCAAAAACTAATCATTGTACAGTGGCCCTGAGAACACTGTTGTCGGAGTAAGCTGTGACATACCGTCTTTTTTGAACGAATCACAGTTTAATTTACCCTACAACGTACATGATAAATGATATCTCCCTAGCATATCTGTCAGTATGAATTGTCAATTCTTACAGAAGAGAAAGGGTAGTCATAATGTACTGATCAACAGAAAATAACTTACGAGGGAACCTATCCAAGTGTAAATCTGACTTCGAGTCTCATAGGAACATAACACGAAAAGTAATACATCCTCGATCGCAAACGTTGCGGAGATATAAGCGTGAAAATTTAGAAGTTGAGCTCCATACTATACATTACAAAGTCAGATTCCGGGTCAGATTTTTCGGAAATGGTCAGGTATGGAAACTCAGCTAATACATATCAAATTAGTGTGGGGAGCAAAGCACCTTTTGAATGAAAATTTTGTGTCCCCGGGGCAGTCGCAGGGTCCCAGACGGGGTCCAACTCAAAATTTGCAAATGGAACCGGGGGTCAAGTAGCATATTGTATGAAAGCTATTGTTAAATAAAAGAAAATAGAACAAATCTCAACTCTCTATGATAACCCTGAGAAAACGGGCAACTGATCAAAATGTCAATACAGCCCTACATCAGAAAATCTATGGCCACGCTTCTAAATCCGTTAAGTTGCGACAATAACAAAACATAAAAACACGTTTAAAAGTGAAAGGTATTGAAGTAAAGGAAATTGCTGCAGAGTCTCTCTCAAAAGCACCCTATGATATATTTTATTTCTGCACAATTATTCCAGTTTTCTCCAACCCTACTCTTCTCCAAGTTGCCTCACAGTTTCAATGTTACTTCTTTTTGTCTTCATCATCATGTTTCTCGTTCAGCAAATCCCCCCATAGAAATTTCACAGTGCAATCTGTGAATTTGTGGTCCCGATGCGCGAAGCATATACCGTTGCCTTTTGACCTCACCCTCCATGACGATTGCGATTGCCAATGTATCATTTCTCTTCAAGGACACGAAATCCAATGGTCATGGTTATTCTATGGTCCATTGGTCATTCGAAGTCACAGTTATACTTGGATAAGGTCCGTTGTGCGACTCTGCGAGAGACTCTGCAGCAATTTCCTTTATTTCAATAGCTTGCACCTTCAAACGTGTTTTTCTGTTTTGTTATTGTTGAAACTTAACGCATTTAGAAGCGTGGCCATAGATTTTCTGATGTACGTAGTATTGACATTTTAACCAGTTGCCTGGTTCCACAGTTATCGTAGAGAGTTGAGATTTGTTCTATCTTCTTTTATTTAGCAATAGCTTTCATACAATATGCTACTTGACCCCCGGTCCCATTTGCAAATTTTGAGTTGGACCCCGCCTGGGACCCTGTGACTGCCCCGGGGACACAATTTTTTCATTCAAAAGGTGCTTTGCTCCCCACACTAATTTGATATGTATTCGCTGAGTTTCCTTACCTGACCGTTTTCGAAAAATCTGATGCGGAATCTGACTTTGTAATGTATAGTATGGAGTTCAATTTCTAAATTTTCACGCTTATATCTCCGCAACGGTTGCGGTCGAGGATGTATTCCTTTTCGTGTTGTGTTCTTTTAGGACAAAGTATCCAACGGCCATGGTCTCGACTCGAAGTCAGAGTTACACTTGGATAGGTTCACTCGTTAGAGTACTGTATTCTATGCATTGAAGTCAACAAAGGAGCTACCGAAGTTGTAAACATTAAAGTTAGATTCATATTTCAGTTTGATATAGTCACACAAGATATATTTGTAGAGAACTCAGCCCGTAATATTTCATTTCGTAATATTAAATGTCGAATAGTGGAGAATAGAACTGTTTTTCTAGCCTCATAATCCGTTATCGAATAAGTGTTAGACCTAAATGGTATCTACCTCCATCGACACGGTTTGTCAACGCAAAATGTCATGTCTCATGGTCTTATATATAGTAGCAACATCCAGGGAAAAATAATATAATTAGAGTCAATTCCAAGGCATTAGTTGCGTACGATGTTCTGTGAGTGTTCAAGATCTGAGGATAAGTGAGATCAATTGGAATTTGAGAAGTGAGAATCGAAGTTAGAAGTTGTGTAAAATGTGTTGTAATCATTATAATGAGGCGCGAGGTATTGCAGCATGAATATGACTAGCTTTATATCAATTAACGCACAATAGCTGTGTAGGTTCGTCAGAAAATGTGTGTTGTATATGAATAAGGTATATTATCGAGCAAAATCCAGACAATGCATAAAAAAAAATCATTTCCTTATTGGATATTTCTATATTCAAGATTCTCCTCGCATTGGACGATCAATTACAGCAAAAGTGAATGATAGTCTGGCAAAAGTCATGGAAGACGGGCATATAAGCAACATTAGCGTCATCAAAAACCTAAATATTAATCAGAAGAGTTACGGCCTTAGGCAAAAATTGGCTACAACTTGAAGCACGACGTTTGAGTAAAAATGATAAAGGACTCAAAAACCTTTACCCGATTGAATTTCCTCCCGCTTCTACTAGAACAAAACAAAGTTTAGGCAAGTTTGAACCGTCTGATCACGAAATGTGAAATGCATAAAACCTACGATAACAATGCACGAGAAAAATTGTGCTCGAAGTGAGAAGAAACTCCACGGTTTCTAGCAAAGCCCACAGTTAAATTGTGGATGTTCTGGCGTTCTGAAATGTTATACTGTGCGTTGGTGAGATGAAAGCGCCTCGTTCGTCATGAGCAACCGCCGCCCAGCAGAACGATAGATTTGCATTTTTACTGTCGCCAATTAACACAAAAAGACCTAACAATGCAAAATAAACGACCGGAACTGATCACGGGAGAGGGTTATTATACCACACCAACCCCAGTCGCATACATCTTTAACGACTCGTCATAAGTTATCTGAGTGTTGTTAATGCATTCATCATAGGTCTGACCTTGTACCGTCAGAATATTATTTATTGCGGTCCTTAGGTACTTCCTGCATTGTGTTGAGTTAGTTTGATGAGATGCCGATTAAAATCACATGAGAAAATTTTGTACCCAGATACCAGAAAATTTTATAGCGAAAGAATAATAGTGCTATCAGACAAAATGCATATCAACAAGCATAATCGTGTATAACAAGTTTGATAATGTTATTTTCAAATGGCAATAAATATGTTCTCAAATTTAACCCTAGGAACGCCAAGGTGGGGGTGGGGGTATCGAAGGCCCACAAATTATTTTTGTTATATTTTCTAACATTTCTAATTGCATAAAAATCTTTAAAAATGATATTGTCAAGCTTGACCCCATTAATCAAAAAACGAAAACGTCCTTGCTTAGTTTTTAGTGTTTTGTTCTTTCTATTTATAAAGAAAGAAAGAGTTGTGGGCCTCCGAGCCCCCCCCCCCGCCTTTGGTAGTACTAAGGGGCTATTCACTGCATACACTAACTTTTATATTTCAGTGTTTTGGCTACTTATTTTACTTTTCTTTGAAACAATTTTGGTATTACAACATGCAAGGTCACTCTGAGCTATTATTACGGTGCAGTGTTGCTAACTGCACGTTATAAAATTAGTATATATATTTTTTTCTGATTAATTTTTGGCACCAAAATATTTTCTTTTCTTTTAGTTTATTCCTTCAAACCTGCTACACACACACACACACACACACACACACACACACATATATATATATATATATATATATATATATATATATATATATATATATATATATATATATATCGTTACACAGTTATGCCTCGAAGTCCTAAGCCGGACTCAATTTATGGGGCGAGACGCCCGCGCTTTTCAAATTGTGTGTGCAGCAAGGAAAAGAGAGAAAAGGGAGAACGGAGTCAGTTGAGGTTCTGATTGTATTAGCAACCTGATGCCTCATTGACACCAACCCACACGCATGTAATAGTGGTATGACCCTGGCTTTGATTTACTCAGATCACAGCGCCGGGTCGCGGATGCAATATTTAGGTAATACCACACAAGCGATAAATACATGAAAAATATTATGTATTTGGAGCTATGCGTGAAATAAAAAAATGTAAAAAAGTAAATGTAAATTAGAAATTTCAACCCCGGCGTGATAGGGACAAATCATAGAACACTAGACGTCTTAGCCACTATTGAGCATGCGCGTGAAAAAGTTTCTCCAAGCTCGTCGAGGCTCGTGACGTAGCTTTCGAACGACGTCAGACTGGCAGAAATGCGTGGGACGAAACGCATATATAAGCGAGGCCTGTTTGCCGACTGGGGTGATTCTGCAACTTACAGTCTACGAGAGTGTGTCTCCCCGTGTTACGGCCGGTCTGCATAAAATCAGGTATGTGATTATATTTTCTAAGTTCCCCCTCAACTCGGGATGAGCACCTTGAGAATGTTTAGTTACAAATACGAAGTTATGTTCAACTCGAGACCGAATTCCCTCTTCGAGAATTAACACTTTTTCCTTAGGGCCAATGCAAGTTGCGATGTACGAAGTTTCAATTTCATTATTTTCAAGAAATCGCGGTTTAGCATAAAAACCTTCTAGCACCCGTTGATTAATGAAAGGGTTGTGCCCCTAAACGTGATGTAGTAAGAATTTCAAGTTGTAAGTCCAAGTAACCGATTTGTAAAATTCATCTGTATTCTCATTTTTATTTTTTTTATTTATTTCCTTTAAATAAAATGTAAAATGGATTGGTCTCTTTAATTTAGTCAAGCTATCCCTCCCTATCTAGATTCAGCTCACAGTCTTCATATGTTACCTGGGTTTCGATTTCCAGTACAAGCTCTACCACTGAAATACGAGTCTCCCCCCATTATTGAGACTTATAGTGCACTTTCTCATCATCTTCGAACCAGTAGTCCAAAGACGTTTTCAAGACCGAGGCTTAAAGGGAGTTGGACTCCGAACCAACTTTGTCATACTGGGTGGAGAGTGAAGGAGTGATCTCAATTACGATTTCACAAAGAAAGTGTACACAAATATAAATGCCAATCTCAGAAGAAAACAACACATAGCAGTTTTTATGGTGTTCGGTGTTCGCCGGGTAACTAACTGTGTGTTCTTGAATCTCTAAACAAATCTCTGGTGCTCATTCACTTTATAGGGGAACCAAAAATCTCAGTTGCGTTTTAGGGCAAAGCGGGAGTGATTTTTTTTTATCGAAGAGTTTTCAATAGATAAAAGTGAAACGTGTACGCGAAGTTTTCTTTTGACTAATCAAGTGGTGTATCAGTACTATGTAAAGTCAGTAAAGTTCAGTGGCGTACTTGGCCTAGGCGGTGTTCAGCCTATGACTCTGATATACAAGTATAATTTTTCTGCTCTAAATAGTGCGTATTACAAGGAGTGAAGTGGCGGCGAAAAATTTTCTATTCTCAACTTCTCTCGCTTTAAGTTGCTATAAGACAGCGGAATAGTTGCTAGGTTCCGCAGAGCAAGACTCAGTTTACCTCACGACGTTTTCTTGTGTAGTGATGGAAATGTAAAATCGGGACGCGAGTGTTAATACAGAATTCAGCTTTTGTCTCATGTACTTGCAAAACCCTAAATCTGCTTATGCTTCTGCTAGCTTTGGTAGGGTCACAGTCAGTTTTATCTCTGGGCAACAGAACCTCCCGTTTTACGGGATGAAAGTTCGACTCGTTTGTCCGGCGATAAGTGGCTAATACCCTTACCACTTATTTGGGAAGGATCACAGGCAGTTTATCTCTAGACAGCAGAACCTCCCGTTTTACGGGATGAAAGTTCGACTCGTCTGTCCGGCGATAAGTGTCTAAAATCCTTTCCCATGCAAAGCTTGGTGGTCACATGTATCTTATTCTTTTGGTCCAGCAGGGCCCCTCTGCACTAGGGGTGCATGCCCGACGGCTGCCTGGGAATAACTGCCTAAGACTCTCCTTTATGCTAATGCAACACCAAAAATCAAAATGCAAGTACATGATCCAATGGTTGGATGTCCGTAATCCCTCTGTGTGAATTCTAAAAAAAGTGAAGTTTTTTAAAAAAGAGAAATAAGTCAAAGAATAAAAGTAAAAAGTAAACTCCTCATAAGTGAACAAATAAGCATTACCTGTTATGAACAGCTGTCTAGTCACTTTCCGTTTCCCGTTCTAAAAAGTGAAGCAAAATTTATAAAGAAAGGGAAGTTGAGTATTCAAGTTCAAAGGAAGCTAAGTAAAGATATTGAAATAATAATAAGTATCTTAATACGTAAATATTTGACGTAGCATTTCCGAGGTAAGTAGCTATCAGTGATTAAATTCCTACTATATCAGAGGACATAGGTTGATTACCCAATGCCCTGGTTTAAGAGGCCACTGACTTGCAAAGCAGATTTATTCATCAAAAATGAGTTTCGCGCAGAAAATAAAAGAAAAGCTATTAGATTTAGGGCAATCCCATTGTCCTAAGACACCTACGGGCAAACACCGTTATATTTTGGATCGGTGGAATAATTATCATTGTATTGAATGCAATAAAATAAAAGTTCATGGGCATTCTCCTCCGCAATTTGGCCGTTGGAAAAAGAATCCATTACCGAGATACTTGGATACGTGGAGTCAGCCCAGATATCTTGAACCAACGACCGCTAGCCTGCAAACTCCAGACGCTCCGGCGAGTGGCTACGATCTAACGCCGCTTGCCGCGTCTAGCCCTATCCCGACTAGAAATGATACAGAAATACACAGTGCTGGTTCGAGTGAGAAACCAACACCAGCTCCCAGGACGATATATGTAAGTTCAGATACTGACGAGACCCCACCGGGGGTAGATCCAAAAACTCTAGTGAATGAAGTAAATTTAAAGGATGAACTAGAAATCGCAGAGCTAATAACTGCAGGTCAGGAATGCCCTCAAGCAACAATTGAGATAGAAACAACAGCAGGTGTAATACCTGATGTCCCCTCGAACCAAAGTCCCTTAGATAATAATAAGTTAGCTGATAAGGAAAATAGATTAAGTAACTTAGTGTTAAGTGCAGGGAATAAAGATATTGGTGTCTCAAAGGAACCAGGTAGCCCAGTAGCGCTATATTTTCCTATTAAATACGAACTGTCAGATCCTAGAACGCCGTTAGAAATGCAAAGACCGACCTTTCAATCCTTTTATGCTGGTAGTAGTGATGAAACAGTTTATGCTGAGATCGGTCCTAGAACTATGTATGCTAACTTAAATACTGAATCACGAATCTCAACGAGTAAAGAACCAATTTATGAAAATATTGATATCGGACCCCAGACTTCAACGAATAAAGAGCCAATTTATGCAAATATAGGAACCGAACCAAGGGAAACGAAAATTGAGAGCCCTGACGAGAATAATGAAAATGAATTGCGCTCTCTGACACAACCTAACGATGAAGCGTTAATAGACCAGATTAAGCATTCATTACAAACAGAACTGTCCCCGGCAGTAGGAAACTTAATTCGACCCTTAACTAGACAACTACGGAACAAGAAAATACAGGTCACAGTTGTTCGTCGCCAAGGTGACGACGAATAGAAAATAGGTATTTTATTTCAAGCTGACCCCTCAGCCCCCTTTGAAGATTTATTAACTGAGGAAAATGTAGTTGGAAATTTTGATATGGAAATACAGACCGACGTCTACCAAAAGAAAGACGTTAGCGTCCAGACCGAATATAAGTTTCCTAAAATGTTCCGGATTGACACAGATCGTGAACTTAAGGTTATTCGGACAACCGCGACTCAAACCAACCCTGTCATGTTTGAAGATAGCCTTACCCTCCAAGAGAAACTGCAATATGTGGACAGTATAGATAACATACTCAGTGTAGTTAGTAAAGTTAGGTGGTCAAACGGAGATATTAGTAGTGCAGATTCAGATGGGGGTGAATCGTTGAAAGACGATTGGTTGGGATATGAACTACAGAAATTACAAAACGAAGAAATAGCGCAAATACAAAACGACAACCCGGAGTCTCCTCCTGCGTCATCCCTGGAGGATGAGTCAAAACCTTTATGGAACTCCGAAGAAGAACTCCGATATGACCATTGGGATCCTCCCATTGTTTCTACTCCCCCAGCAGCGAACCAAGACCTTCCCACGGAGGATGCTGACCAGAGAAATGACCTCGTCGCCCCTGCTCCAGATGAGAGGAGGTTAGACGAAGAAAAGAAAAGTGATGTTGCTTTTCCCTCAGTTTATTCCGACCACCAGAAGCACAATGAAGAAGAAGAAGACAAGGATTCCTGGTCTGAGAGTAGAATAAACGAAAACATTGGGAAAATATTTGATTACGCGGAATTTGGTGCGTCAGTAATTTGTTTAGATGAGGTAAAAAATAGAGACGATCCCTCAACCTCTCCAACCCAAAGTGAATCTAACAAACAAACTGATAGTGTTAAGAATAGTGGTTTACAACCTTCAGCTAGTGCTAGTTCTAAATTTAATTCCTATAATGAAACTGGTGAATCACCTGCGACCAAAGAAATGAAAAAGTACCAACAAGAGGAAAAGTTAGATCCCTTACAGATAGTGTTTGTTTCGCCACCTGGTAGCGTAGTTACATCCACGACCCTAGTGGAGAAATTAGAGTTTAGCGAAGGGGAAAAGACAGAAAAATCAGTACTTAGCGAACATGATAGATCTTATACATCAGAATTTAGTTCAGAACAAACCTCTGAGTTAGAAAATAGAAGCGTATTTGATACCGACTATAGGTCCGTTTCTGAAAATTTCAGCACCTCGGCTTCTTTAGACAGATCCTTAGATCTGAAAGATGAGCCCGTTTCACAGCCCGTTTCACAGCCCGTTTCACATTCATCAAGTGAAGATAAGACTTCTGACAAGCAAAAATCAAATTTTTCGAATTTTTTAAAATTCGATCCTGAGGATAAGCCTCATATAAATTTAAAATCTGAGCAAGAAATTAAAACTAGTCCGGTTACCGAGCCATCTATACCATATAGTTTTGAGAAACCTAAATTTACAGATACGGTTGTAACAGGCAAAGTTAGCAACCCTCCTCCCGAGGGAGACAATCAAAATGCTACTATTGGAGCTAAACCACAAGCCTTTAAGATTTATCCAAATGTTGAAATTCCCTCCTTCTCTGGTAATAGACATAAGTGTGTGGAACTTTTTCTGCAAGAATATGAATTAGTGGCTAGCATATACGATTGGTCAACCATAGAGATAGTAAATTACCTTCCTTACTGTCTGAAAAGGGGAAGCTTTCTCCTTCTATTTAGTAGACCTAGCAAACATGTTACCTTTAAACTATAACGAGATGAAGGAAAAACTTAAAAAGGCTTTTCCTAGTATTGAGTATACTGCAAGATTAGAATACGACATTGATACCAGAAAACAACAACCCAATGAAAGTACTTTAGCGTTCATTTATAAGTTAATAAAGGATTTGAAATTCTTACGAGGGTGGGTTAATGAAAGTGAATTGATGGGTAAACTTAAAATGAGTTTGTTGCCAGACATCCTAAATAAGCTGATGCTTGAAGTAGATGATTGCGATAATCTCGAACAGTGCCTACAATATCTTAGAAAATTTCACACAGCACAAAGATTAGTTAGTCAGAGAATTAGCCATGACTAATATGGGAAAATGACCGCTTGGACTGGTCAAGCATTAAAGAACTACACCAACCTGGATTTGTACAGATTAATTCTTGTTACTCAGACGAAGTAGTAGCAGAACCGGGTTACAAAATGTATAGGAACAATCACCAAAATACCTATGGCCTTGGCCATGGGCAGGCGCAGCTTTGTACAGTCAAGGTAAAAATAGGAGACCGCTGGGCGCAAGGTCTTATAGACACAGGCTCAGAAATTTCGCTGGTTTCGAAAACCCTCTTACCCTCAAGATTTCCCCTAACTGAAAGACTGAAGGGTTATGTAAAGCTTCGTGGCGTAGGTGCTCAGCCCACAGATTACATTCCTGTGGTGAGAATATCGTGTTGTTTCAGGGATCACTTGAAAACAACCAAACGAAGATTTCTAGACGTAGCTATAGTTGACCCACAGTTTTGCGCCTATGATGTCATTTTAGGGATAGATTTTTTGCACAAGTATGTCACAACCATTCATTCCAAATACTTGGAACTAGCAGATAAAGACGGGAATCACGTTGAAGACCTATGGTTTACAATCCCAAAAAGTACCTATGGGTATCGTCAAGGTGTGATTCATACCTTAAATTTAAAGCATGTTGAACGATACCCACCAGCAGTAGGAAAAAGATCGTTTAGCGATTCCCAATCAATACAGAATGATAATGCTAGACAAACGGCTTTCTCTTTCCCCCCTCATAGAAACAAACCAACTTATAGGAAACGGAACCTCCCACTTAGGAGTAAGGATCCGTCTCTAAATTTGGTCACCGGAAATCCCATAAATCCCGTTGTTAGCGTACCTGGTGAGAGACAAAAACTCCATACTGAAGAAATTACCTCTCGAGTATTCGTGTGTTCCAGGGAAACTACAAAATTTCCCTCGGAGCCTACGAATAAAACGAATGGAAAAGTCAATAGACGTAAAAAGGCAAGACGTAAAAGAACTAAGAAAAGTAAGGTATCTTCCAGTACTCCTGAGCTGGAACTTACCAATTCGCCTAACCTAGAAAAAGAGGAAAAGGATCTTTGCAGCCTCGACCCTCAACCAGGCCCTAGTGGAACTTTGGTAGCTAGTTCCACAGAAAGTTCGGGTACAGAGATTATTCCCAGAAAGAAAAAGAAAGTGTTCTATGCAACAAATTATAGCAAAAAGAACCAACACTCTGTAAAGCCACCCCTGGCCTCACAGGCGCCATATGAGCCTGTAGAGGACCAATCGAATAGCGGACAGTTAGAAACATTAGAAAAACAATTGATAACGCAAGGAAGTGTAAATGATCCAGCAACTCTCTCTGACCTAGAGAGTTCTGCTCAGGATCATAGTAAGAAAAAGGTCGTGCCAAACCCTTTGGGGTTAGGCGACGAACTTTTTGATATCTATCCGGACACTACCTATAAAGTACACCTTCCAGCAAATGTCCGAGTGCCGTCTAAGGCTTCGTATGACATAGAAATTACCGCACCAACTGGGAACGTGCATATTTGGGAATTCTTACCGTCCAAAGGAATTCGATATTGGCACTCCTGTTTGATCCCCAGAGGTCCAGTTTTTACTGATAATGGAAATATTACTCTGACTATTTTTAATAGTTCAGATCGAACCAGATCTTTGCCTGAAAACCTTTATTTAGGGAAACTTGTTCCCCAGGTCGAGTCCTTAAATGACGAAACGGACAATGACGTACAGGCCGTTAATCAGATCATTCAGGAACATCATAAACAACTCAAGTTAATCCGTAAGTTAGCCCAGCAGGCTATGACGCATGCACAGCAGCAGACTAAATTACGAGTTGATCGCACTAGACAACCTATTAAGCTAAAAGTTGGTGACTTAGTATTGTGTAGAGATTATCTAAATAAGAAGGATATTTCTCCTAAGTTAACACCCAAGTTTATGCGACCGTATTACTTAAGGAGTATTTCTCCCACAAACGCTTGTAAAATTGAATTAGTAGCGAACCCTAACCACACTCAGATTGTAACCATTGAAAGGTTAAAGAAGTATTTCCCCCGAGATAACTCACGCGAGCCGGAAGTTTCTAGTGATAGCGAGGACGAGGAATGTTAAGCGTATCATATAGGTTGCCCATGAGACCTAGTTGCCTCAATTTAGACGAACTTAAAAAAAGGGGGGGAAAACTTGGCGTATATTAATTAGTGAGTGTGTCGAATGTTTCATATATCGTATAGATCTAAAAAAAAGTGGAGTACACGTAGTCAAACATGACCTCTGGCATACCGGAACAAGTACATACATGACTATAGATAGATCTTAAAAGTATACATTGTGAAATTGTGAAAAAAAACAGACTATTTCGTATACTCTTCAACAGTCAGAAACAAAAAGTTACTTCCTGGGATCCATTCCCCCTCTCCCTTCGATGCTGTAAAAGGCATTAGATACCCATGGCCTATCATGGATAATAGGCACTCATCTTAGTCGGCGGCGTTACAATTGATCTGAGGAGCAAATATGTCATCTTTTAGAATCAGGGCCCTCCCATAATTACAATACCAAGGAAAAGTTAGACGCGTCACAGAAAAAGTTATGTCGAATTGATGCCAAAATGAATGTTTTGCCAACATATTGGGATGAATATTTTTTTGTTATTTGTGTGAATGTGCCCGGGCACGAATGAGTTACCCTTCTTCTTCTACTATAAGACTCCCAATATGCTGCCAAACACAGAGAACCCATAAGGAAAATAAGTGGTGACATAGCTGAAAAGTAAAATATTATTAGTAGTTACTAACATTAATAGGGACACGCGTCTTTTATAGTATACTCAGCTGTGATGTTAAATATACGTCGTGCAGATACAAACTCCTCAGTCACATTACAGGATTCCATCCGTTGCCGCCGCCTGATTATTTCTTTTCTCTCTTTCGAGAAACTCGCCGCTCTCCCTCTTCGTGTCTAGGACTGCATTAACCTGGAAATTAAAGCAAAGTCAATATTGCTCGTTTTAGGTTGATCCGTTACTAACTTATGCCTACTTATGATACACGCGTTGTTTCCGTGTCGCTTTCTTTTGACCCGGGTTACCTGCCTGTGAAAAAAAAGGGGAGCTTAATTCCCCCCACCAGATATGTGCATAGATTCCTCCACACAATGCCTGCCCCGTTTTTCTTGGAGCGATTATTATTTTTTATTTTATTTTTTTCCCGTAGTTTGGGCGGGAAGCATATAAGTTACATTAAAAAAATAAATAAAATAAAATAAAATAAAAACGAAATAAGAAGAAATACGCCTTAGTCTCTGACATGTTGTTCCCTGCTGCTGCTGTGGACTTCGTAGCCATAGATATGAGTGAAATTTTCCTGCGACCCCTTCTGGGTGAACACAAGTGCCCCGATGCTGCTGTAAAAATGGCCAATCTCTTAGCAAGGACCCATCTATTGGCAAACCACGGCGCTGTACTAGCATAATGCGCATATTGTATATAATGCATTTACAATTATATATGTATCGGCCATTCATTGGTTTTTAAAGAATGTAAATAGCTACTTGTGTACTATACTTCGCTACATTTGGTCATGTTGAATTATGATCAAGTATTAACAATTATGCTTATTAAAGCTGATGCTCATTCTAGAATAATGTTTTCAATTATAAGGGCATTAATAATATTTATCGAATTAATTGATAGTATCATAGTGGCAAGCTAAACTTAGGTTAGTGTTAATATGTAGTGTTAATATTACTATATGTATCTCGTAAGGACATTGGGGGTAGATCGAACCCCCCATTTTTTATGTCCTCCCATCATTGGGTAATGGGCTAGAACCCGCTTATTATAATACTAACTTGATTATACTACTATCGACATGTTATGTAAAGAAATGGTTACATCGTGGTGAGCTATAGTAACTTCCCAGATGTTGTCCTACCACTACACCACTATACTCGTGTTTTTCAATCATCCTTGTGTAACTGTCTTCATTCAAGTTAAAATCTTGGCTTGGCTTGATTAAAAGGCACACAACGCTATTACTATACCGCAGAATGGTATTAAACCACGCTCTCACTGGTACGTTAAAATAATAATGATAATAATAATAATAATAAAACATTGGAAGAGAATCATTACGTGTATAACATGTCGCAATGAGGTTCAATAATCGAATAATAGAATCTTTCATAAATTACAGGACACATATTAAGAATACTCGAGCTCTGTCACATTTTTTTCCTAATGAATCTGGTATAAAATAACTTAATACTACTCAGAATAAACTTATAATTAGGTCAAACAAAAAGACTTAATAAGTAGAAGTCATGAGATTTTCAAAATTTATTTGACCCCCTCCATAAGCGGCCCTGTTTTATAGGTAGAAAACACCACATAACAACAGCGCACAAGCCCCGTTGACACACGGTAAGTCAGATAATCCGTGAGAGTGATAGACGAACTTTAGAATATCAATATAAGAACGTAACGGTAATTATAACTTTAAGTGAGATAAATTGTCAAACAAAGGTAGTACTCTTTAAAACTTAAAAAAAATAATCAAATATCGTTCGGCTTAATGAAATTTTCTTTAAATTGTTCGCGGATACTTCCTCAAAAAACCCGCCTCTCATTCAGCGTTAAAACTAAAAGCAAATCACCTCTTATCAGGTGACGGAAGTGAGTCCAGCTGCTAACAAGGACTCAGGATGTTGTTGCGTGTAGCTTCTCTACACACCAACATTTATAACGGGAAAATAGATAAATAAAGAAAAAATAGGGAAATGACATCACAACGAAATGAATAATAATAATAATGTTGCCCCATAAATCATCACGATTGGGATACACCATAGTCTCAGATAAGCAATTGATTCTTAACGACCTCTGGTTCGATCCCCATTCATTTCTTTTATCCTATATCTAAATTATCGCTCCGCACGAGCGTAAGATTATATTCGAATTGGTTATGTGAAAGTAGGTTAGAATCAAATACTTTCAATAGACACTTAGTTTACCACATATCATCACTATCTACACTAGAGGTCCCGAGTTCGAGACCCGGGATAGTCCTGTCAAAATTAATATCGTTGTAAAAATGATCTCAAAATTATTGGCATTTACGCAATTGTATCCAGCTTTGAAAGGAAACAGATAAGTCGGAGATCGAGTCCCGACTCACGCACTTTTTGTATGAGTGACACGCACACAACATCGTTTTTTGTTTTCCTTAGGGAATCACTTACTAAATTCACAGATAATGCAAAACGCACTTTTTATAATCACTGTTTAACTACGACTTTGGCCACTATCTTTCATTGTGGCTTTCACTTCTTTCAGTGATAATGAAAATCGGTATGGGATACTCCCAGGATACGAACCTCGATTTCGTTGCACACCAGAGTTCAGCACTAAACTATGTTAACACTCACTAGTAAAACGAATTGGTAACTTGACGTGAAGAAATTGAAAACGCATGCCTCAAAAATAATACACTAACAATTCAGGGAGATAGTACTTACCACGTAACAGAAGATCTCCCTTCATTGTCTTTGGAGACGTAAGTCTTCCCTTCTCCTCCCTTTGCGTTCTTCGAGCAAAAGATGATACGTATACTCCAACAAGCTGAAAAATATGAACCACAAAGTTAAGATCTTATTTAAATTCGTTGGTTATCATACTTGATAATTAGCACAGTGCAATAATTAGCATCATACTTAATATTTAGAAATTAGATAAAGGTAACTATTTAAATCCAGTCACGCCTTAACTACCAAGTTCGTTAAAGTTCGACTAATAAGTAATCGGGACACTACACACAACTTCAAGTCCCCGAGTCCAATCTATAATACTTTTTTTGTGTGTGAGAATTTTTCGTTTCAGACTTTTCCTTACAGAAGCCTAACAGCAGAACCTGCCAGGTGAGAGAAGTGAAAGGACCTGCACATTGGAAATAACTGAGTATTCATTTTCCTTTTTATATTTTTGTTAAACGTTATTAATTTCTAATCGCTTGATTATCAATTTACTTCGACTAGAAATTTGACATTTTCCTTTGTTATTCTTACTAAGCTACCTACAAAAGGTTGCAAATATAATGAACAAATTACATTGTGAGCAAGATAAGACTGCCTCCTCTGAGGGCCTCATTTGTTAATAATTAACTTTATAGAGCTCAAAACCCTACAATATTAATCCAAGAAATCTATAACAATCGAGACAACATATTATCAAGGATTTAGAAAGACACTATTTAAAAAAAGAAGAGGAAATCAGCGTAAAATAATGGGAAAAAATATATGCATGTTAACTAAGAATTTCTAAAATGCTGGTTATGCCCTATTGTGACATAAGTCTTATCTTGAACACTATGGGTACATAAGTTGTAATAAAGCGTAAAAACTAGAAAAAGGATTTCAGTGATGAAACATTACATGTTTAAAATTTATATCAGTTTGCTTGAGTTTGTTTTAAATTTTTAGTTCAATTAATTGCCAGAAATTTTGACGATACTTTGGAACTAATCCTCTTAACTGGTATATTTGTAAAGGTATAATTAAATTTAATTAAATCTTGTTGAATCTAAACTCTGCTTAATAGTTCTATGATTATTTAACTGAGTTACGTAAAAGCATTGCATCAACTTGTTAAGTTTTATCTATGTTAAAATTCAATTTAAGAAAAAGAGGTAGATAATGTTAACATTTCAAGGTATAAAAGACTGTATACAACATACTTTTTGTACACATGCATAGCAATCCAAACAATTGACCACTCCTATCCTTTAATTTTTAAAAAAAGGAATGCAAATATACTTATCTGACAATGCTAAGATGTCGCTGGTCTGAAGCTGGCAACTGCGACAGTATACTAGATGGGTTCTCTCAGTTGCGATGCACAAAAAAACCTTTCTTTTCCTCTCTCTCTCTCCTAACAGTCGTCAGCTGAGCTGATAATTTACAAGCCACATATCATTATACCAAGCTGTATAATTAGCTCATTTCCGCCACGCTGGCTAAATTCAAACTTCCTTTTAACACTCTATTTCTCAACATGACTACATCTGGAAAACAAAATATACGGCAAATGTATGTAAATAAAGCAATGTATATTCCGAAGTTTTAATAACAAACAAGGTATTGCCCATCTTGTAAAGTACCTTGGATTTACTCACCAGATGATTCATCACCCATTAATCTCTGCAGTAAATGAAAAGTATATTTAATAATCCACTTTACTCCCTCATTATCATTCTACTCACGAAGAAACAAACCAAGTTTGGTAAATAAATCATCTTGTGAAGACCTTGTTCTACCATGATGTTATCTTTATCTTCGTATCATCACCGCTCAAACACAAGAGGCATCCTAATTAGTAATGTGTGGTCAGCGCACATACACTTATTTCTAGACTTCTGATCTAATTTGTTCATGGTACAAAATTGATTCTTAATCTCATAGTGATATTAATACAATCACGTACCTTATTTAAGACAGGTATCTATGCCTAGACTCTGACGATGTGTGGTCAGCACACTCAGGATAGTTGAATGAAAAAAAAACATTTTCCTTATTCGATTCTCACTTTCAGATAGCTTCAATATTGGTAACCTTCGCAGGTTCCCTCGATCACTATACCTTTCTTAAAACTGATGTGTGGCCAGCCCCGTTAAAAAAATACTAATGAACAATTACAAGAAAGATACAGTGGACCATTCCTGTATAAACAAGTACTCTGCATAAGCCAAGGTTATTATGTACGCATTAATGATAATGTAAGCTAATAGTCTCTTTGATTGCAGATCTCTATCCATTGCCTTCCCAGTGTGATGTCTAGAGTAAGCCCCCCCCCCACAGTCCTGATATCTGGAGGTACCCAAGGATCCAGATCACAGCCTATTGGCCCCATCCAGGGCTGATCCAGAGGGACGATATGGTAATCGATTACTGTTATTGATCGATCCATCACTGTTTGATAGTGGACAACCGTTATCTAAAATCTGAACTTCCACCTGGATACAAAACTTTCTCTGTGCCACAAAATATATAAACTTCTGCAGTGACAAGGAAATCTCGTTTATCTACGGACAGACTCCTATTTACCTACATCAGTTCATTGCTTACAGGTGAAAAACTCTTCTCGTACCAGGACAATCACGAAAATTTGGACAAGTGATAAGACTCAAAGCAAAAGAAAAAAAACTCATTTCAAATCAGCGTTATGACAAATCATAAAAAGACTGTAAGCAACGTCAAGAGACTTTAAAACCTTCTCAATATACGAAATAGTTCAATTCCATTGTAGTAAGCATGATCTAATGTACCAAAAGCCATGGAAAGTTATTGCCTGAATATAGAAATTAAATTCCTATTGTTTGGTCAAGTAAAAGCACAAGTTTTGTTTCAGACATTTTGAGGAAGCCTATATGTGAGTATGGAAATCGACTTCCCACATTCTCATTCCACTATGTTGAAGACCGTAAATTTTGGGACCCTCTGTATATTTATCTTTTGGCAAAAACCGAAGCGAATAAAAACAAGGAAGTATATTATTAAATCATCCATTGCACATTGAATTCAATCATGTCTGCATTCGCCTGTTGCTCAACAACAGGATACATACATGTCGTCTCAATGTAGAATTATCCTCCGAATAGCAAAATCACTTACACTATGTGGTTAAGATTTAGAAACAGAAAAGTTCACCACAAACGGAAACCTATGACTGTTATCAGTCAAGGTTAGTTGAATTAAAAGAAAGAACGGAACATACTTCCGGTGTGCTTAAAAACATATCAACCATAGCTTATGTTGTGGTTAACTTTTGTGTATACAATCTATCTTATAAAACAACAAAAAAACCACCAACATGATGAAACATGAAGTAACTTTACTTTGTAAATTTCCTTTGTAACCACAAAGAAATCCGTCTCGATTTCGTTTTGTATTAAAAAAAAGAGACATAAAATACGAATGCTAATACCAATACTACTTTCAATAATAAGAATAATAAAAATACTAACAATACTAACCTATAGACCCCCCCAAACATCCCCCCTAATTATAAAATAAACGTTATACAGTCCCCTGCAAAAAACATGTACTCTAGTAAAGTAAATGTAACTGCATCCCTGATTATTAAAAAATTTGTATCTCTTATTACCATAGGACATTAGGGCATAAACTAACACACTAACCATAGGGTCAGTCCTTCAACTATTCAGTCTCCCCCTTACTGACAGAACCTCTCATGGATTCATGAAAAAGAAATCTAGAGTTGTTATATGTAATCCTTAGATGCGCTAAAATGCGCTAATCGGTTGTAATGTCTGTATATTGTCAGTATACGTAAATGTCAATGTGTCTAGCGTAATGCATACCACACAGGATGAGAGAAACCAAATCGAGGTCGAAATAGCAAACAGACTGAGTAGAAGTTTAAAAAAAAAACACATGTACATACTGTGATCACTTGTATAGAACAGAGCTATACAGTAAGTTTGTAATATATTACACTTATTGCAACCAATGTAGAGAGCAATAGCTAATAATGTGAGATTTATTCTTCAATAACATTAGGATGAAATTTCATATAAAATGTGTATAGACGCACTTGAAACATTTATTAAGCATTGTGTTTAAAGCGCTAGTTGCTCATTAGTCAATCGCTAGTTATTTTACATACGTGAGTTAAGCATTTAGGATAAATCGTTTTTATATTACAAGAATTATATTACAGGATATGTAATGTTGTACTCAAAAACTTTCCACGTTATAGTTCTTTATATGCCATAAATATTCAATATTCACTTGATTCTGGGTTTATAGGAAAGTAGAGTATCACCTGAATTTTATTACTTATAAATGGTCTATTGAGACAACCTAATGAACTTTGTTCACAAATTTTAAGGCACAACCCCGCAATATTTTAAGGATTAAGGCAACACAATAGAGTGTACTATTCTATATTATTATGTGTTTCCCATTTAGTTTATACTATAAACAAGGAAAACTACTATTGTAATTTTATCATCCATCTCAGTCAAACTTTAAAGCGCTTCACGCTAATTTTGTTTGAGTGTATTTAATGTTGATTTTCTTTCATTTTTAGCTAAATCATATTAGTAGCCTGAGACAATCACGAGACACGTATGACTATAATGGTACTCAGTACAGTAAATATACTGGTAATTAGCAAATCAGTAAACTCACAAACTCTTAACTTTCTTTATGGTACTAAAAGTTGTACTCGTGAATGGTTCAAAGGCATGCTTAACACTATGGTTAGGAATTGGTTAAAAAAATCTACTATTGTGAGTTCACACGAAACCTCTAGACAATTTTAAGCTAGAAGGATATCCATGATTGTAAGGTTTCATTCTACAAATTCCAAATCATAAAGCTTCGTACTAAACCTGGTTCTTTTATCTACTATTTTGTTAGTAGAAATGTTGTAGCATTTAAATGTAGTATAGTCAAAATGCATGAAATCTTACAATCCCGCTCTCTTGCAATTTATCCGTTCATACTCTCCAAATTTCTCAAGAAAGTTGTTTTTAGTTTCTTAGCGCCTTACGTAAGGCCCGTTCTATATTAACCCTTTAACTCCCAGCAACTTGCCTTGGACAACCGTTTCTGTATTTCGATATAACTATCAGCAAAATAACTTTCATTATTTTTTTTTATTTTTTTTACCGAGGTCGGCGGATAACTGTTACACAGTTATGCCTCGAAGTCCTAAGCCGGACTCAATTTATGGGGCGAGACGCCCGCGCTTTTCAAATTGTGTGTGCAGCAAGGAAAAGAGAGAAAAGGGAGAACGGAGTCAGTTGAGGTTCTGATTGTATTAGCAACCTGATGCCTCATTGACACCAACCCACACGCATGTAATAGTGGTATGACCCTGGCTTTGATTTACTCAGATCACAGCGCCGGGTCGCGGATGCAATATTTAGGTAATACCACGCAAGCGATAAATACATGAAAAATATTATGTATTTGGAGCTATGCGTGAAATAAAAAAAATGTAAAAAAGTAAATGTAAATTAGAAATTTCAACCCCGGCGTGATAGGGACAAATCATAGAACACTAGACGTCTTAGCCACTATTGAGCATGCGCGTGAAAAAGTTTCTCCAAGCTCGTCGAGGCTCGTGACGTAGCTTTCGAACGACGTCAGACTGGCAGAAATGCGTGGGACGAAACGCATATATAAGCGAGGCCTGTTTGCCGACTGGGGTGATTCTGCAACTTACCGTCTACGAGAGTGTGTCTCCCCGTGTTACGGCCGGTCTGCATAAAATCAGGTATGTGATTATATTTTCTAAGTTCCCCCTCAACTCGGGATGAGCACCTTGAGAATGTTTAGTTACAAATACGAAGTTATGTTCAACTCGAGACCGAATTCCCTCTTCGAGAATTAACACTTTTTCCTTAGGGCCAATGCAAGTTGCGATGTACGAAGTTTCAATTTCATTATTTTCAAGAAATCGCGGTTTAGCATAAAAACCTTCTAGCACCCGTTGGTTAATGAAAGGGTTGTGCCCCTAAACGTGATGTAGTAAGAATTTCAAGTTGTAAGTCCAAGTAACCGATTTGTAAAATTCATCTGTATTCTCATTTTTATTTTTTTATTTATTTCCTTTAAATAAAATGTAAAATGGATTGGTCTCTTTAATTTAGTCAAGCTATCCCTCCCTATCTAGATTCAGCTCACAGTCTTCATATGTTACCTGGGTTTCGATTTCCAGTACAAGCTCTACCACTGAAATACGAGTCTCCCCCCATTATTGAGACTTATAGTGCACTTTCTCATCATCTTCGAACCAGTAGTCCAAAGACGTTTTCAAGACCGAGGCTTAAAGGGAGTTGGACTCCGAACCAACTTTGTCATACTGGGTGGAGAGTGAAGGAGTGATCTCAATTACGATTTCACAAAGAAAGTGTACACAAATATAAATGCCAACCTAAGAAAACAACAACAACAACATAACAATATATATATATATATATATATATATATATATATATATATATATATATATATATATATATATATATATATATATATATATATAAGGAAAGAGAGAGAATCCAGTTTCAATAGTGATGAAAAGGAACTATGCCTTGCAGTGAATTCCTTGTAATATTGATGACGCTATAGTGGTGTTAGCTTACAAAACTGACAGACAAGTCGTAGCTTGTTTGCTTACGTCTTACATGTTCATACCATAGGTGCAAAAACGTGACGTTGTGCTACTAGGAAAATTGTAACATTTTGTTGGGTTTCAACGCTGCTTCTCTGGTGACATACCCTATAGTGTCTAATGAACGTGTCTCACACTGTCCATCTTTTCGTGGAAACAAAATTTGAAAGAATTTCGCCATTCCAAGGATAACCGGGATGGAATTACACAAGATTAATCCAGAATTCAATGGAATATTGAAGTATACCTCACTCATCCCCATTCTACCCCATTTTACAGTACCACACCAAAATGCTTTTGGAAGCCGCCCTTGTACACTTACTACACTCAACTAAGTTGCTATTTATCTGTTTGATAGTTTTTTTCTGCACAAACAAATCAAATAAATAGGTAAAAGTTACTGACATAAATAAAAAATGGTAACTTATACACTTACATACATATAGTTGGCAACACTGTACTTAGAAACCTAGTGGTAATAGAAAATAATAATAAATGATGTATTAGACATCCCAAGTTCACATTAGACAAGATAAATTATTATCCGTGATAAATAATGACCTTTAAGCTGTGGGCCTCAGAGTACCCCGTTGGTGTTCCATGTAACCCAAAAATACCTTGATGTTCCTAGGATTAAAATACAAAGTCATACCATTTAGATAACTTGATATAAACGTTGGTTGCATCACATGTACCTAGGTAGTATTTGTAAGGATTTATATTGTTAATAAGCGTTATATAGTTCAGAAACTATTATAACTTTAATTGAGATGCATAACTAGTTCCTGGAAAATAACAAATTCACACTTACACATGCTATCTGGTGTTGCTATAGTTGAGTTGTTACCCTCTGCTTACCTCTGTTAATTCCCTCTCTTGGAGTACCCCTCCTATTGCTTTGGGAATAAGATCACCGGAAGTTCCCATGTCCCGAAATGCCCATTGCAAGGTGTAAGAAGTGTATATGTAAACAGACTTTTGTGGATGCAGAATCTGAAATAGATTTTATTTAGCATAAAAAAACTGTAATGTATTATAAACAAAAACATATATATATATCAAGTTAATCCTCTCAATTATATTTAATACAATTGACGTTCTTCATTGTTAAAGCGACTGATTATATCTACTCACTTATAATATCCCTGAACTATATGAGTGTATCTCTAAACTCTAACAAAACATCTACCATATACTACAAAACATTTATTATAAAACACTGATAATATTTATTTAATGTCTGAGGTATATGCATCTGCATGCATATTACGATTAACTCTAAGGAATTAATTTTACATGCACCAAGGTAAATACTATCAACAATGTATTAACTCAGGTATTGAGAACAGGGAAAGTAATGTGACAGAATTCTTCATCTGCACGGAAGTTTTCGTTATGTTTACAACATTATATTTATATGAAGTCGTAAGTTGTTTAGTTACTCCAACTTGCAAGAAGAGACAATATTACCTATAACTTCCAAATTTGTACTTATTTCCAACATGCACCGATATAAAATGAATTCATAAAACATTATAATTCACATCTACTGACTAGTTCGATATAACAAAAATATATTTGTTTAATTTCATATTCACATTTTGATATATTTTTATTAAAATGTCTTATTGGTAACACTACAACAAAGGTCATAACATCTCCCAATTTTATGAAGTGAATAACTGAATAACATTATTTTATTATCAATTGAATTCTAGCATCAATTACCAGCTTCGCTGGGTTAAGTTAAGAAAAAAATAGTAATATGTCCCGTTCCTCAGTCACTTTTTACTATTAAAATTGCCCTCTTTGATATCGGTCATTTTCGATGACTTTTATATATTTGCCCTCCACCTCCCTCTCGCTAAGTGACTGAATATCGGTTTAAACGGGATCGGAAGTATCACTGTTCATCTTAGCGACCACGAAAGCTATGGATTAGACACTAATATCGGTCATTTTCGTTTGTCTTATATGTCCCCTCATCTTTTAAGTTACGGAGCACGGCATCGAAAGTGTCACTGTTCATACCTGCGGCCTGAAAACTCGGATTCAAACATAATATTGGCCATTTTAGTTAATTGTTATACATCTCCCCTCCCTAATCCCAAGTTTTGGGGCCCCATTTGAATTTAATCAGGATCGGAAATGTCACTGTTCATCTGAGCAACCACGAAAACTATGAATTCGACAATAATGATGGTCATTTTCGATCATTTTTATTTATCTTTCCCCCTCCCTCTCAATATTTTGGGACAGAATTTGGATTTAAACAGGATTGAAAATGTCACTGTTCTTCTCAGCGACCCCGAAAACTAGAGATTGGACCCTAAGTCAATATCGTCGTTTTCGATAATTTCGATATCACCATTTCGATCAATATATTTCCGCATGTTTGTGTTTTTGCTCCTATATATAACTGCCCGTTTTGCTCCAAAAGTTGTTCAAATGGTGATAATTGCTTGATATAAGAAATATTATTAAAATAAACTTCAGGTGTGTAAGATTACCTCTGATTTGTAAAGAGTATGTGCATTTGTAATTCGCATCGTGGGACTGATCAGATATCAATTGTCTCTTGGTCATTATCGAATACTTTGAATTGAAGCCTTTTTTATAGACAACCTGAACACCGACAAAACTTAGTAACAACATAGATGTGAAACATATTGGTAAGTTTAACGTAGAATATATATATATATATATATATATATATATATATATATATATATATATATATATATATATATATATATATATATATATATATATATATATATATATATATAGGGTGTTAATGAACTATTCTAACAAATTGCAAAAGGTGATTTCTTACATCAAAATAAAAGGAAAAGTTAATATGAACGTGTGGAGAAAAGTGCATAGTTTCAGGGCTAGGGATGTCCAAAATCGCGAAGAAGCCAAATTTTAACAGGCCCTATTTCAAATTTCAGAAACTGTGGACAGTGGTGCTTGTCAGCGTAAAGTAAGTCATGCATACACAATCCAAAAGAGCATATGTAGTCAATTTTCAATAGGTGTACAGGGTATTCCGTACAGGGTGTAATTCTCAGATATGCTCTCCATAGAGCTCTCAGATATGCTCTGATTTCAAGTAGGCAGAAGGTAAGCCTTGTCAACAATGGACATCCAATACTTTGGAGAGAAGTCTGAAGTGTTAGGAACCGGAAGCTCCATGTTTGTGTGTGTATGTGTGTTCGGAATATTGCGGAATGCTATGTATTTCGTCACTTTATATTTCACGTTTTCTTCACTTATAAGCGTGAAAGAAAACATGGAGCATGCGTTTTCCCGAGTACGAGAAACCGTGTTACTGATTATCCTTAACACTTCCGATACCGCACCAAAGGATTATGTGTTCACTCCTATCATGGCTTATCCTTTGCCTCCTTTGAACCAATCATAATGTCAGAGCATATGTCAACATTCGGTTGATGGTATGTCGGGGAATTTCACTCTGTATGGATTACTCCGTACATCCAGAGAAAAGTAATGAAATATGCATTTTTGGTATGCGTATGCGGTTTTCCTTTACGTTGATAAGGATCGCCGTCAACAGTTTCTGGAATTCGACATATGGCCTGTTAAAATTTGGCTTTTTCGCGATTTTGGACATCCCTAGCTCTGAATCTATGCACTTTTCCCCACAGGCCCATATGAACTTGTTCTCTTATTTTGATGTAAGGAATCACCTCTTACAATTTGTCGTTATAGTTCATTAACACCCTGTATATACAGTATATATATATATATATATATATATATATATATATATATATATATATATATTGTATATGCAGGGTGTTAGTAAAAGATCGGGACGGAGGAATATCTCGAGAAATACACTTCATATCATGAAATAAAAAAAAAAACATGGCAAACATAGGTTTAAATTGTATTTCAGGGTGGAACAATGAATTCACCCGGGTGCCCCCTAAAGGGGTAGAGGTGGGCTACTTGAAAAGTTTAAAGGGAACCCCTCAGTTGTTAGTGCAGATTCAAATGCTACACACAAAAAACGTAACTTTTTTTGCTGGAAACATTTTTGTGTATTCTTGACAGATGGCACTGTTATCGGGAAAACTCTGTTTTATTGAGTAACGCAGCAGGAAGATTGGGACAGGAAAATATCTCGATAAATACACGTCCGAGCATGAAAGAACAAAATATGTGTCAAAAATTTGTTCAATATCTATTTAACTGTGTGCAAATCAATGCTCCTTTTCGCCCCCTAAGGGGGGCGGAGGAGAGCAACTTGAAAGTTTAAATTGGATCCCTCTGTTAGTAGTGCAGATTCAGATGCTACATACGAAAATACATAACTTTTATTTGCAACAAATTTGTTTGTTTGCTCTGTAGATGGCACTGTAATCGCAAAATCTCTGTTTTATCTTGCAACGCAACAGAAAAGTCGAGACAGTGGAATATATCGAGAAATACGCATCTGGGCATGAAATTAAAGACAAATATAGGGGTATAATATTTTTGATCCCTGAAGTGTGTGTGCAAATGACAATACCTGGATACATCTTAGTGAGACAGAGGAGGCAAATCGGAAATTTGAAATAGGACCCTGCAGTTGTGATTGCAGATTCAAATGGAAAACACACAATTACTTAACTTTTATTGGAAAAGTTCCTCTGTGTTCTTGATAGATGACACTGTAGTGGCTAAACTATGTGTTATCGCTAAGAAATGCGCTTCCGATCAAAAGATACAAAAAGACATGCCGAAGTGTTATCGAAAATATTTTATTCTAGTCACCTTAGCGGGAAATAATCAGAGAAACAACTAAAGTTTAAAATTAAACATTCATATTGAAGTGGAAAGGCCTAATGTGTACATCAGATATAGCAACATGCCATAAATTAACTACGTGTAGTGCTACCCAGGAACAGCTACGTGAACGTACCTGAGTAGCTGTACATTCCCTCCTTGGTCTATTTTGTCGATGCATCATCTCGCCCCTCACCTTCGGGGTGCTTGTTGGTGCCTACGATATTCGCCAGTAAGCAGTGTGTTATAGTAAGTGTTCAAATTGCGTACCTTGATCGTTTGACAATTCCCAATTGGATGAAAGAGTCCATCCACAGCAGCCCTAATGACATTGGATTCAATAAGTGCAATTCCGTCAATAATGCTTTGCCGAAGCTCATCTAAGTTGGTAGGCTTCCTTTAATACACGCGATTCTTCAAATGTCACCAGAGAAAAAACACCTTTGGCGTCAAGTCAGGAGAACGAGTTGGCCACTCAATTTCACCTCTTGGGGGCGCGGTGACTCAGTGGAAAAGTGTTCACCGCCGGTGCTTGGGGTCCCTGGTTCGATCCCAGCCGTGTGGACTTTGTGCTGGACAAACACCGTGCTCATGGGTTTTCTTGGGGTTCTCCCGTTTCCTCCCACTTTTTCATTCCACCATTTCACTCATTTCTCATTATCACCGTCTCCTTTAGCCTAGCCGGCATAATCGTGGGACGTTAAACTTAAAGATTTCACTTCATTTATTTCAATTTCAATTCTTCTGCCAAACTGCCTTTGGGGGAATTGCTCATTCGGAAATTGCCTAACATTTGCACTATAGTGCGGACCTGCACCATTTTGTTGGAGCCACTTTTTGGCAAAGTTATCCGCTACAATGTCTTTAATTGCCGGAAGTACGTCGTTCCGCAGCATATCTTCACACTTCCTAGCATTCAAAATCCCGTCAATGAAAAATGGTGCAACTTTGGAGGTGTTCCACACTTCCGCCCAGATGTTCAATTTTTGAGAGTATTGGGTATGTGCTTAAACCGACTAGAGAAGATCACTGTCAGCCCAAAATCTACAGTTTTGTCTGTTAACGTGACGGGCTAATTTGAAAGTTGCTTAATCTGAAAAAAAAAAACAATTCTAGTGAGAAAATTCGGATCGTCATCAATGCGCCTCAACATCTGTCCACATAATTCCATACGACGGTCGAAAGTGATCTTCATTTAGCTCATGTATCAGACGAATTTTGTACGGGTGGATCTTGATTGCCATCAAAGTTTTGTGAACGGTCATCTGACTGATATCATGTTGTTGAGCACCTTTAGGGGTGCCCAGGTGAGGATTTTCAACGAAGGATAATGCAACGTCAAGCTGTTTTTCGGCCGTAGTCGCTGACTTTGGTCGCCCAGGAATTCGACAATTCTTTACATTTCCGGTTTCCTCGAAGCGCCGCTGCGCTCGACAGCCGACTTTGAAATGAGATCGTTTGGGGCGCGAAATGTTTGGTTAAATAGCGCCCTAACTTCAGTATACGACCTTTGGCGCTGCCGTGTCGTGACAAAACGCTGTAACTTTGGCGAAGAAGTTTTGCGAAAATGAGCCTTAAAGTTTTCATCCGAAAATGTGATCTGTATCGTGTAGAACCAGTGTATATTGACTTTGGAAACACGTGGTTACATGTAATGTTACGTAAATGCATGTTGTGTGATTAAATTTGGTGAAAATTGATTGGTTGACCATTATTGCCTAGTTACACTGGTTCTACACGATACAGATCACATTTTCCGATGAAAACTTTAAGGCTCATTTTCGCAAAACTTCTTCGCCAAAGTTACAACGTTTTGTCACGACACGGCAGGGCGATCACCCCATCCGCACATCACCAAAATAATTATTCTGTCGTGCTCAGAAAGAGTGATCATGTCGTCAAATAGTTGATATGTGTCCAGCATTTCGAGATTACAACAATTTGACTTTACCTTCGCCGCTAAACTGCAATTAATTTACAAGACATTCACTCACTATAAACACCAATAATTGGATTCAAAATAAGACTCCGTGATAAGGAAGTCTCTTGCAGTATTTCGATTTTCACTCATTCCACACTACTCGCTACTGTCTCTCAGCAGTAACAGGCCTCAGGACTAAATCACTAATTTTGCACTGATAAAAACTGTTCTGCAGTGTCTTCCATGCAAAACTAACTCGAAGCAGGCATACCGAAGCTACTCCGCAAGGAACTAAACAGCAACTACAAACACAATTACCACCTCTATTTCGATGACTTATTTGGCATACACGTCGACGACCAACGTTGCTTCGATATAAAAACAACTCTTTTGACAATTAGGGTAGTGTCATGCTTGTTTGATTCGATTTTAATGCCTCCGTTATGCGTAGAACTATTTTAGCCTCATGTTGTCCTCATTCTTGGGGGCACAACATTCCATTTGCAACAATATTGCGTGCGTTTTAAACTCCAACATTTCAGTGCACTTTGAAAGAAATATTTAGTTGTTTCGGTTACAGTCATGGGCGCCTGCAGGCTTTTTCGGAGGAGAGGGAAGCACGATGTTTCAGAAGACAAGGAGGCGAAAGTACCATTAAAATGGTAATTGTGCACAATGAGTCCTCACATGTAGGGATAATTTTAAAAAATAGGGGTTATTTAAATTCCAGAGGGAGCAAATGCCCCATTATTCCCTATTTGTCAACGCTCATGATTACACGATCACAGTTTGCAGTAACGGTGACTGCAATATAACAATTCAAGTAAACATTCGGCAGGTATACAGTATTTGTATCTCTTGCTCGAAAGTACATTTCATGCTGTACTCGAAAAAACAGCTTTTTGATATTGCATTGCCATCTGTTAAGAACACAAAACAACATTTCCGATAAAAGTTACGTCGATTTTGTGTACAGCATCTGAATCTACAGTAACAATTGGAGGTACCCATGTCACATTTCCAAGTGCCCCTGCACCCACCCCCTCTAGGGTTGACAAAGTTCATTCGTTTGCACACACACATACTTTAGGGATCAAAATATTAGACCCATATATATGTCTTTAATTTCATGCCCAGATGCGTATTTCTCGAGATATTCCACTGTCCCGACAATTCTGTTGCGTTACAAGATAAAACAGAGATTTTGCGATTATAGTGCCATCTATCGAGCAAACAAATAAATATGTTGCAGATCAAAGTATGTATGTAGTATCTGAATCTGCACTACCAAATGGGGAATCCCATTTAAAATTTTCAAGCTCCTCCCCTCTATCCCTCTTAGAGGGCGCCAAGGAGCATTGATTTGCACACAGTTAAATGGAAATCGAACAAATTTTTGACACGTATTTTGTTCTTTCATGCTCGGACGTGTATTTCTAGAGATATTTTCGTGTCCAGATCTTTCTGCTGTATTACTCTATAAAACAGATTTATCGTGATTACAGTGCCATCTGTCAAGAATACACAAAAATGTTAATAGTAAAACTTTATGCATGTAGCATCTGAATCTGCACTAACAACGCGGGGTCCCATTTAAACTTTTCAAGTTGCCCCTCACTGCTCCCTTAGGGGGCACAAGGAGAATTGATTGGGATACAGTTAAACAGAAATTGAAGAAATATTTGACACGAATTTTGTTCTTTCATGCTTGGACTTGTATTTCTCGAGATATATTCCTGTCCAGATCTTTCTGCTGCGTTACTGAATAAAACAGATTTTTTGGCGATTTTAGTGCCATCTGTCAAGAATACACACAAATGTTAATAGTAAAACTTTATGCATGTAGCATCTGAATCTGCACTAACAACTGGGGGTACCATTTAAACTTTTCAAGTTGCCCCCCTCTCTCCCCCCTGGGCACCCTGGTGAATTCATTGTCCCAACATGAAATAGAATTTAAAAATATATTTGCCACGTGCTTTTCTATTTCATGATACGACGTGTATTTCTCGAGTTTTGCTTTCGTCTCGATCTTTTTGTGACACCCTGTGTATACACACACACACACACACACACACACACATATATATATATATATATATATATATATATATATATATATATATCGGGTGTCAAAAAATTCCACCGACAAACTCCGGTAGGTAAATCCTCTCATACGAAGGAACAAAAACGCTTAGTAAACATGATTCCGGAAACGTGTTGTTTTGGAGATAGATATAAGGCGCCGAAACAGTGGGAAATGAATCTTCAAATGCGTATATTTCAGAAACTATTCAACCTAGAGGGTGCGGTTTGAAAACTCACCAGCGAAGTCATACCTGCTCTTGTTAGACATGCATGTTTCATAATCTTACAATGCCTGCGGAAGGGATTCCCCAAAAGGAGCATTCCAAAATATATAAACAGAAACATAAACCACCTTCATATTTTATACCTTGTCTTTATTCTTCCATTTAAAGTTACATCAAGATTGTCTTCGTGTCCATTTTGTTAGGTCTATAAGGCGGGAACGTTATTACAAAATAATAATCATAACGTCATACTCTTCTCACGTTTAGTTTTGCTTACAATGCAACTACTGGAGCCTCAAATTTATAATTCTATTCCAATTTATCACACCAGAATAGATTAAGTATAGAGAGAACCGGGTAGGATCCTTGTGTTCAGTAGCCGATCTTGAAAATAAAAACTGGAGAGGGAGGGGTTGTCAGTATTTTGCTATTTAAAATACGTAATTTGGACTGCGTGTTGGTATTTATGACATTAGTGATTTTCTAGTAACGCAGCAAAATTGAGTGACGAAGGCCCCCCCCCCGACCCCAGCCTAGATTCGTCACTCTTTGTTCAACCATTCTGAGTGGCTTTCTTCAGTTTCACAAGTCGAGTGCCAAGATGGTACGTCTATAAACGCTCTGGCCGCAAGATCGCCTGGATTTGTGTCCGAACTTTAGTCGTCGGATGTAATTAACTCTTATAATGTAAACAGATTTAGTCTGAATTCAAATGCACACTCAGTCGAACTCTGGAGGGTATTGTCGATCTTTAACAACAAAAACAACATTGATTACCATTTTACTGTGTGTAAGAAAATTGGTTTCTGTTCTTCTTTAAATATAAAAACATGTAAGAGGTATTTCAGTTTCACATAATAATTTTAACTGAGTCCAGAATATTCAACAAAAATACATTGTCCTTGAAATGACAGTACATAGAGTTTTTCTTACGTCCAAAACTGTTTATAGGAACAACAATACGATAGAAGAGATAAAAATAAACATTGACTAACTGATTCATGTTGTTAGTGGGATTCGACTCTAAGTCATATGACAGACGAGCACCTAAAGAAGCTAGTCTACCTAACACTGACGTGTATTCTGGAAGCGACTGTGCTGGTGTGTAGTGCTTACTGTCTGTGCTTTATAAAACACCGTAGCGGGAAATGGAGTTTACTTGGGCAGAATTAAATGATATGCATCTGGCATATGGTGCAGCTTTGCGAAATGCAAGGGAGGCACAAAGACGGTATAGAGAACGTTTTCCAGAATGACGGTGCCCCCATCACACTACATTTACGTCAATTGATCGGCAGCTGCGAGAATCAGGTTCCCTACATATTCACCGGCCTGATGCACGAAGACCACGAACAGTGAGAACACCAGCATTCGAAGATAATGTGTTGCACTAATTTGAACAAAATCCCTCAAGAAGCACGCGGGCCGTTGGACATGTGTTGCATGTTCAGCACCAGCAAGTGTGGAATGTCCTACATGAAGAACATCTCTATCCATATCATATTCAAAGAGTTCAAGTTTTGCGTCCTACAGACTATCACAAACGTGTGTGATTTGCCCTATGGTACCTGCAGCAGTGTGCGGAGAATCCGCAGTTCGCGCGGCATGTTTCATTCACGGATGAGAGTAGTTTTACTCGTGACGGATGTTACAATGCTCATAATATGCATGTGTGGGCAGCAAACAATCCGCATGCAATGTTTCGCCGAGGTCATCAAGAACGATTCACAGTTAATGTGTGGGCCGGTATAGTGGATAATGTCTTAGTAGGACCTTATGTATTACCTAAAGGACTAAACATGCATAATTACAGTGTGTTTCTTTCAGAGGTACTCCCGGAACAGCTAGAAAATGCCCCCTTGCAGTCCGGTGACAAATGTGGTTCCAGCATGACGGAGCTCCACTCCTTCGACCGCGGCGTGTTCAAAATGTACTTTCTAATATGTTTGGGAATCGACGGATCGGGCATGGTGGCCCTGTAGCATGGACTCCTAGATCACCGGATATGACACCTATAGACTTGTGCCTATGGGGACACATGAAGGAGTTGGTCTACCAGACAGCAGTGGAGAATGAATTGGACATTGTGGGCCGCATTGTCGAGGCTTCCGCAAGAATTCGTGTTAACCACGACGTTTTTCCTCGTGTGCGAGACGAAGTGATTCGACGTTATCTCCTGTGCATTGAAGTCAATGGTTCACATTTTTAGTAGATTTCGTGATGTTGTAAGATACAAGTGAATTACAAACACCATTTCCTGTATTGACTCGTCTCCTTCTGTCTTTGTGGTTTGTGTATTTTATTTGTGTGCCTGGAGGTTATGCTTTACAGCATTGCACGCCACCAACTATGCCACTAATATGCGAATCACATTATCGTTCTTCCCAGAAGGTCATTTGTCAGCTGCTTCTTACGTGCGTTAATACTATACTCCACAATGCTGCATATGTTAACATACATTTGTCCACGCTAATTTATGTACATTTTCATAGCGGGTTTGCATCTAGTTTCAACAGCTCTCAATCACTCTGCTTCGTGTGTTATGCTGTAGCAACACCGCATGTGCCTCGCTACGAACCTTCGACTGCATATTCACAGTACTCCATATTCCGAACTTCCTTATTGAGCACCATCCGTATGTGGCGGTTATGCAACCACACACAACAGGTATACAAGAGTCCACCATTTTGTATCCGTTTGAGTTATCGTCTTGGTACAAAGAAGTACTGTTAACAGGTGAGGAAGTCGCCCATTCATACCCCTTTCGAGCCATCTTCATTCGGCCGATTATCCGGGAATCCCTATGCTCCTTGTGGGAATCCCTTCTGCAGGCATTGCAAGATTATGAAACATGCATGTTTAACAAGAGCAGGCATGACTTCGCTGGTGAGTTTTCAAACCGCAATCTCTACGTTGAATAGTTTCTGAAATATACGCCTTTGAAGATTGTAAGAGGTGATTCCTTACAGCAAAATAAGAGAAAGTTCATATTGACCTATGGCGAAAAGTGCACAGTTTCAGAGCTGAGGCTGTTCAAAATCGCAAAAAAGCTAAATTTCCACCAAAATTTACGTGGTCCTAACCAGCGTAAAGGAAGTCACGGATATACAATCCAAAACTGCATATTTCGTCAATTTTCAATGGATGTGCTGGGTATTCTGTAAGGATATAATTCTCAAATATGTTCTCAATAGAGTTTTAAGATATACTCCGATTTCAAGAAGTGTGCAAAGTAGTCAGGAAGTAAGCCTTGACAACAGTCGATATCCAGTACTTTGTAGGGAAGTCGGAAGTGATGGGAACCGGTAGCTCTATGTTTTTGTTTTTCTTTTCTGTTTGGAATAATGTGTGATGCGATGTACTTTGGCACGGTAGTTTTAACGTTTTCTTCACTTATAAGCGTGAAAGAGAACACCACAGTATGCTTTTTCCCGAGTACTAGAGGCCGCGCTGCTGATGATCCTTAACACTTTCGACATTGCGCTAAGGGATCCGTGTTCATTGCTATCAAGACTTATCGTATGTTTATTTTGGATCAATCATAAAATCAGATCATATCTCAAAATTCAGTTGATGGCTAGTCTGGGAACTTCACCCTGCAGGAAATAGTTTTTACACCCATTGAAAATTAATGAAATGTGCATTTTTGTTATGCGTATGCATGTCTTTCTTTACGCGACCACCATCCACAGTTTCTGGAATTCGAAATAGAAACTGTTGAAATTTAGCTTTTTCTCGGTTTTGGACAGCACTGGTACCCATACGTCCATATGAACTTTTTTCTTATTTTGATTTGAGAAATCAGCTCCTAGTTTGTCGGTATAGTACATTGACAACCAGTATATCTATCTATCTATCTATCTATCTATCTATCTATCTATCTATCTATCTATCTATCTATCTATCTATCTATCCTATCTCTCTCTCTCTCTCTCTCTCTCTCTATATATATATATATATATATATATATATATAATAGAAGGTCTCAAACAATATTGGCAACTATTGATTTCAATACACAGTGATTCAAAAACTATGTCACGTGACCCTTTCTCGTATATTCTCCTTACGCTAATTTCAAAATGGCAGATTTTCAGATGTTCTTCATGGTTCGCATTACGTCTATTCAGTGGAGCTCTACATGCACTCCTCATATTAAACATTTGTCCCCAATCCCTCTGCTCGTTTCACAATTAGCATGGAATTTCTAGACATTTTCTACATTATATATTCGTACTTTGCACTCATTTATCACCCACCCTGTATACGGTCTGCCACTAAACACTATATTCTATCTGTTTTTTTTATTTTTTTATTATTTATTTATTTATTTTTTTTGTACTGAATACAGTAATCATTTTCAAATACTGAAATCCCCTTGGAATGTTCCCTTTTTCCCTTGAAGAAGCAACATTTCGTGCAGGTGTTGTTGCACACGCGGAAAAGTCTCTTTTTGATATTGCGTCTTGCAAATGTAAAACCGGCGAAGATTGCAACTGTGACAGGACACGAAAGATTCCAAAACGAGAATTCAAGTTCCTTTGGACCAGAGAACATCACGGAAAATGAGCATTGATAACATTGACGTCCGAATAACCAAATCTCTATCAAAAATGTTTTTCCGGAAAATGAGCAGATTCAAGGGGAAGACAACGAAGAAAGACGCTGGAAGTGTTGAAGGAAGTCCGTCAACTATTGGGATTAGGCATAGGCACAGTCAAAGATACTGGCGTCGTCAGGGGAATCAAGCGAAGCTGTTGAATCGGGAAGCACGTCGGGATGAGACTTGAAGGCGCGACGAAGGAGGAAACACAGCCTAAAACGCATCTGCCTTCAAAATACAGCAGAGGCAGCGTTTAGAACTGGAGCTTTGGACAGACAGGTTGCTTTGATCGCTTCTGCCGTACTTCAGGAGGCGGTACTCATAACACCAGAGGACAAAAAACTTGTTGTTCACAGATCTAAGCTACGAAGAACAAAAGATAAACTGGGTGAGAAGATCCAGAAAGAAAAGGCTCACCTAGGCCGGGGGATTACAAGTATCTACTTCGACGAAGAAAAGAATGATGCAACTCTTGAACAAGAAAAGTAACAGCAAACTACGAAGGCAAGAGGTTACAGAAAAGCATACACAGTTCTATCGGAACCCGGTTCAGAATACTTGGGTCATACCACACCTAAGTCAGGCACTGGCAAAGATATTGTCGACTCTATGTTGGAGCTTTTAGAGAAGAACCAGTACGACGTGTCAAGTCTTGAGGCAGTCCGTAGCGATGGTGAAGCCACGAACACAGCCACGAATAACGGCGTGACAAGTCAGATACAAAGATCTCTAGAAAAGGAACTGTAGCATCTCATTTGCCTTTTTCATACCAACGAGTTGCCATTTCGACACCTGGTTACCGAATTGGATGGTGGGACGACCGGACCCAACGCTTTTTCCGGATCCATCGGAAAGAAATTAAAGGATTGTGAACGTTTACCCATCGTCTCCTTTACACCCATTACCGTTGAATGGGTGACTGAAATAAAAAAAAGGATGTTTTGAAGAAGCGACGAGAATTATCTCTTTGAAATTTGTAAGGCTCTTGCTACAGGAATGTTTACTACCGATCAAGTAAACAGAAAACCAGGACCATTATCACATTCACGATGGCTCACGATGGGAGCCATGCATCTGTTTAGCATAGTTAAGCTATCACGTTTTTTGCCAGAAAATCTACAACACATAGTTCATTCTGTTCTACAAACAAATTTATACTACGCTCATCATGAAAACCTGCTGATAGCGATGACAGCAGGTGAAAATCCGCATATTCGAACGTTAGGCTGGAGAAGGATAAAAATAGTGCCGCAGCCAGAAAACTCCGAGATCATACCGCCCACGTGACTTCCTTGTGCCGACATAAAACTTTACAGCTGAAAATTATTACGACATGTGTAATTTGCCTAAATGTCTAACAGCCGCCAATGACACGAATCATAACGGATCAGCAGCTTGAAGAAAACATCCGAACTTCAACTACTCTAACAACAACATTCCCTTGCCATAGTCAAGCTGTGGAACGCACAGTGAAGCTGCTGCCGAGGCAGCGTCGAAAATGTGTGGCCAGAACGCAAGAGATATCTACGTTAAACCCAAACTGAAGTCTAGAGCAAGAATGCCCCGCTTCGAGACCAAGAGAACTACGTGACCTAAGGTCCAATGTCAACGTATGCCTACTTTCAGAACTTGATGTGCAACCACCTACCCGTGGTGATTTCTGGGTTATTTTTCGTGCAGAGCAAAATAAGCGAACAGTTGCACAAAGAAAATCGAGTTATATCAAGGGCTATGTCTATAATCATCCTTAACGTGGCATTCCAAGCCAGATCTGGACATTAATTCCAACAACTGAGCTAATATGGCTGCGTCAAACATTTTTTTGGTTTGATCACAATATTCCGTATATACAAACTCATTTTTCACGCTGGCAGCCATATTGCATTACAGATTATACTCTTTCATATTTTGTATATATCTACTTTAGACCATAAGCATAAATACCACATTTCTCTTCTCCAACACCAGTGGTTTGAGTTGGACATGCGTTCGACACAATGTGAGGCATTGAACTCAAAAGGTTGCGTTTTTTTAACATTTCGCATCTCTTCGTCACCTACTGATCAACATTCATGCCAAATTTGGTTTTACTAGCTTCAGCAGTTTGGTATGCCTATCCTTTCGAGATGGGTTTTAAACGGCCATCTTGGATTGAAGATGGCCATAGATTTTTCAATTAATCTTTTGATTATACTTTGACTCGCAGCCATTTTGCATAGGGTTATCATAGAGAGTCGTGACTTGCTCAGTCTTTTTTCATTTAAAAACAGCTTGCAAACGGTGTGCTACTTAACCCTCTTGCCATTTGAAACTTTTGAGTTTGACCCCACTTGGGACCCTGGGGGGCCTGGAACAAGATGTTTACTTAAATTGTTGTACTTTGAAAATTGTGAAACACGTCCTTTCCTGTTTTTACATTTGTCTCACCATTTCCGATTTATAGGGGTAGCCATGGGCTTTTCAATTAACTCTTTCAGGGGCAGAAAAAGGAAAATAACTTTTTTCCTACAAGATTCACGCTTTATTATTTTGTCAGATGTTAACAACAACATAATTTGCGATAATCGGAGATATTTTGTCTAAGACTCGTGAGAAAAGTTATCACTTCCGGTGGTTAGTGAAAGTGAATACCGACCACAGAGGACTTCACTGTCCATGGTACTCATTGAAACAGTTTTTCTTTTTCAAGCAAAGTGCAACTTTGCATGTGCTGCATTCCCAGACTGTTCTCACTGGATTCTTCTTGGTGTTGCAGAGTGCACATAGTCTTGATGTACCCTTCCATGGCTGATGTTTATTTTCTTGAAGAAGAATTGCGGCATCAACTACTGGATTATGTTTCTTGATTGGAATAACAGTTTTTTGCACTCTTGGACTACCTCTTTTGGGACTACTAGCCACTATCGCATTCGCCAATAAAGATTGATACACACTACGGCGAAAATCTTTATGGGAATATTGTACCATGTCCAGCTCTTTATGCATAATAAATGCATTTAGAACGCTACAGTGCAAGAAATGAAAAAAAGAACATTCTGTGAAACCACTTTTTGCATTTCCGATCTATTTCATAGTCTCCTTTTAGACGATCAAAATTGTCAACAACATTCATATTCCTATTATAGTCATGAAGAACTTTTGGACAAGAAACATTTTACTTTGCTTCCATCCTTGTGCTTTCCTGTAACACTGATGACTTCTGACGGACCATGAACAGTTGACATAAGATTTACACCTCTCTTATCTTTCCACCTGTACACAGATATCCCTTCACTACACACCCAAGCATCAAACTCTCCTCTTTCCATAGATTTTTTGTCCTTTAGTTTCGGCAACTTCTTTCTATTTGGATTACAGTTGACCCTGCGAATATATGCTGTCCTTTCACTAGTTATACACAAATCGACAGACGAGAAAAAGTTGTCCATGTATATAATGTGATTCGTCCCACCTTGTTCCGATGTCAAGTTTAAGGCAAGTCTTGCTCCAAGACCAATTTCCACTTTGGATTCAGATTTTCCACAGTAGATTTGAAACTTTAGGTTGTAAGAGGATTGATCACACAAATTCCATATTTTATAGCCTCTCTTTATTGGTTTTACCTTCATATATTGATTAAGTGAACTCCTGTCTTTGAATTTCACCATTGTCTCCTCAACAGCTACATTTTTAATAGTACTTTTCGAAAGACAAAGTTAATAGTACTTTTCGAAAGACCTTACTAATGTGTGAAATAATGGCCTTATTTTATACTAAAGTTGGGTTGAAATGAAAATTGAAATGCACAACTCCGTATCTCATATGTTTAGTAGCCGTGAAATATGTTGTTTTCGTTTTTAATGACATCGATTTAAACAGCAACGGAAAGATCATTGACAATCTCTGCGACCCCAAAAACCATGGATTCAACACTAATATTGGTGATTTTTGATTATATATATATATATATATATATATATATATATATATATATATATATATATATATATATACAGAGAGAGAGAGAGACAGAGAGAGAGAGAGGGAGAGAGAGAGATAAATATATTTCCCCCTTCCCCATGCTGTGGCCCAGTATCGAAAGTATCACCGTTCATCTCAACGACCCCCAAAAATATGGATTTAGAACTAATATCGGTCATTTTCGACCACTTTTAAATATCTCTTTCTCCCCTCGCCCAAGTTGCAGAGTTAAATAGAAATCTATAAAGTCGACACTGATAGTGGACATTTTCAAACATTTATATATATATATATATATATATATATATATATATATATATATATATATATATATATATCTTTCTCTCCTCTCGCAAGTAGCGGGGCTGATTTTCGATTTAAATCGGATCAGAAATCTCAGTGTTCTTCTGAATGATCCCGAAAATTATGGATTAGACACTAATATTGGTCATTTTTTGATTATTATTATATGCAGCTCCTCCGCTCTTTCCTCCGTGCTGGGGCACCATGTATCAGAATTGTCACTGTTAGTCTCAGCTACTCCTAGCACTATGGATTCGACACTAACATTAATCATTTTCGATCATTTTTAATGTTTATCCCCCTCCCTTCCGTTGTACCCTCCCCCTTCCCAAATATCAAGGTTGAACTTAGATTAAAACAACATCACAAGTGTCTCTGTTTCTCTCATCGACCTCGAAAGCTATGAATTCAACACTATGCCGTCTTTGATCATTTTGAAATTTCTCTTCCCTCCCTCTCTCCTACGTTATATATAGCTCCTCTCCTCCTCCACCGTGCTGCCGCACACGTCATCAGAATTGTGAGTTTTAATCTCAGCTACTATTAAAACTCTGGATTCGACACTAATACTAGTAATTTTAATCATTTTTAAGTGTTTTCCCCCTCCCCTATGTTGTACCTTCCCCCTCTCCAGCTATCAGGGCTAGATTTGGATTGGAATAGCATTAGAAGTTTCACTGTTTCTCTCATCGACCCCAAAAGTTATGGATTCAACACTAATATCAGTCATTTTTGATCATTTTGAAATTTCTCTGCCCCTCCTCTCCCGTACATTGTATCTTCAAAGTGAATAGCCTAAAGTAATTCCTGTCCCTAAACTCATGTATTATTAAATTTCATTGATATAGGTAGGGTGGTTCAAGAGTGATGAAGTCACAAATGCAGTCATTTTAATTTTAATTTTTTAAACATATATCTCCTCTCCCTCGCCCCCTCGTCTAGGTTGGCTCGTCAAAGTGAAACGATAAAAAACACCGAAGGCCCGACCCTCATATATGTTGAAAATTTGATCGAAATTAGTTGGGTGGTTCAAACGTTATTAGGTTTTATTAATTTTTCTTTGTACGTACCCCTCTCCTAGGATCTACCTTTAAAATGAAGTTACAATAATGTTTCCAGATCAGAACCTCATGTATCTTCAAAATTTAATTGAGATCGGTCATATAGTTCAAGAATTATTAAGTTACAAAAATAGTAACTTTCAGTCTTATATAAATTGATTTTTATATATCTCCCCATCCTACTACTTCACTACGTTGTTCTCTCAAATCTAAATCATAAAAATGGATCCCAGGCCTGAGCCTCATATATGTTGAAAATTTGATCAAGATCGGTCAACTGGTTCAGCAGTTATTAAGTTTTATTTATTTAATACCCCATCCCTCAACCCTACCATCAAATTGAATAGACTGAAACCAGCCCAGCTTTGAACCTCATCCATGTTACAAATTTGATCGAGATCGGTCGGGCGGTTCAGGAGATTTAGAGTGACAAACATAGTGATTTTAATTTTTTTTATATATATAGATGACTTATCAAAGTCTGGCTGACCCCTTCTTGGCATAATATTATTATCATTCAAATGGATATGTCTCAATAAAAAAACTGATCCTTTTCACTGGCATCAGAGGGGTAATATATGAATCATGCAAGTCGTGAGAAGATGACCAGTAATCTCTATAGCTTGGCAACTGTTTGATTCCCATGTGTAGATTTATTCCTAGAAAATATCTTATTTCTTCCTCATCCTCTGGTGTAAAGGATTTTCGTTTTTGAGTTGCATAAAAATTCGTACGGAATGCAATATGACTTACCAACTCGTCTGTCAACAGCATACGGAGTAGTAAATATCCATGGCTTAGAAATGCTCCGATACTCCACTCGTTCCTAGGAAACCTGGAATTGGTTCAAACAGATTCACTTTTACTCCAGTTTGGTGTCAGTGGCGAAACAACAGGTACTTGGTTGTGGGCTGGTGACACGTTCACAGAAAACAAATTTTTGTCAAAACTAGGACTAGGTCTACTTTCATTGTCCGAACCAATTAACCCCGCCGTGGCCGGTCCCAAGCCCGTGCTGAGAAAGGGGAAGGGACCCCCTCCTCGCCACCAAGTGCATGCATTGTAGTGCTTGGCAACTGGAGAGGGAGATAGGTTCAAGTGGATCTTGGGAACAGGCTCTATCTCGAATGTCCTACCGATTCAGTCAGTCCTGTTTTATGGACTGGATATGGGATGGACAACAACCTACCGGCGGAGGTGAGCGGGCATCCTCCGAAATGGGCGACTAACTCGTGCCATTGTATCTGGGAGAGTACGTGTGAACCCATCACGTCCTCAGCGGGGTATGTAGTTTAGGCTGCCGTACCTACCGGCAGGGTGAGCCTTCGGGTATCCCCCGAAATGGGCAACTAAGCCGTGCCCTTGGGTCCGGCAGATAAGGCTGCGTGGTACCCCAACACGCTAAAAAGAGTGGGTAGCTGGTGTGCCCAAGAGTGTGGGCGGATCCAGCGCCCTACCGGGAGGGGAGATGCCGCCCTCAAAGAGAGTGTAGTGCGTCCTCTTGGGTTCGGGATGGGATACCTAGTATCCTAATGCACACTCGCACCTCAGGAGCGCTGTGGTAGTGTGGGGACACGGCCCTACCAGAGGAGCCGCCGCTCTCAAATGGCCATTGTCTTTAAAGGTAGACAGTCTACATCAGCCATTGGGTCTGGTAATGTACGGTGTACCTCTACCGTAATCAGAGGTAGTTCCGTATTGTTTGAACGGCCCTACAGAGGAAGGGTGTGGGTGTCCCTTTTAATGGTGGTCTACACGTACCATTGGGTTTCGGACAAGTAGCTTAGCTACAACGTGTACGTGGTACTTAAACACGTTAAAGATAGGTAGCCCCGTATTGTTTGGGCGGGCCTACCAGGGGAGACACGGCTCCCAATTGACAATGTCTGCCCTTGAGCAAACGGTCTACATCAGTCATTGGCTCTGGTAATGTACCGTGTACCTCTACCGTAACTAGAGGAAGTCCCGTATTGCTTGGATGACCCTACCGGGGAGAGTGTCGGATTCCTGCCTGTGTGGGGACCAAACGGAGGTGGATGAGGGGCCAATCCCTTGAATCTGGTTAACGGTTCTGATCCTGCTAAAGGGAGGAAACTGTGAGATATGGGCCGGCACCAAACTCAAATGGTGACTTATCACGTGTCATTGGGTCCGGGATGAGATACGGGAGTATCTCGACGTGTGCGTGGTACCTGTACACGACAAGACGGTTGCCAGTTGAACGATAGAGGTAGGCAGGCCCAGGATTGAACAAGCCCCCTCGGGCATTGCATGGGGCCCCGGATTGGTTGGTCACTAGATTCGGTAGCTTGTGGGAGCCAATCCCAGGAATCTGGGTAACGGTGAACACGGGCGGGAGGTGAGCTTGCCTTATAACGCTCGGGCGCCATGCCTGCAGAGCATGGTAGGACTCACTCGCTAGCAGTCTGCCTCAACCAGTAGGTCTACTCGTAGACACTCAGGACTTCGGTCTGGCCGCACCGTGGGTGTATCCCACTCCCTCAGAGAATGGGGTTACATCGCTTCGGCGAGTCAGAATTAGGGGACAAATTCTGACGGTGCACTTGTGCACGAGTAATCAGTAGCGTATTGAGGAACTACGGGCAGGGTGACTTCTTTGGCGGAACCCGTCCATTAAATAGACCGAACGGTCGCGGGCATGCTCCCCATGCATGCAACTAAGCGTGGAACAGTAGACCACTAGCATCAACATGTCCAAACCAGTATCATTGTAGTCTATAAATCTATCCTCATTAGGATCATTAGTGGAATCCTGGTCAGAATCAATTATACAGTCACACACATCACTTTCAGGATCAGAGGCTATGTAGAGGGTATGTCAGAGGGTATTCTATTTATTTCACTGTGATAATGTTGCGCGCCATGTTTATCTCTACAACAGTCACTGCTCACAAGAGCGGTGGTTACCTGTACTAACCACCAACTTTGAGATAGAGTCAAAACACATAAAACAATTAGATTACAATTCTTATGGTGAGAATGTAACTCTTACTATCACGAGAGATAAGTGATCAAGGAACCAAGCACCTTTATAATACTATAATTGCAAGAAAGTACAATTATTATGGCCACCCGAAACTCGATGGAGATTACCAACATCTACTTGAATGCAAAATGTGTGTATTTCTCCCAAAACTTTACTTTCACCAGAAACACATCGCGATGCCATCTAAGAGCTACAAAGGAACCTTACAAACGGTTAGTCTTGAAAACCACCCACACAAGGAAGTAAGACGTTCAATAGAAAAGGCTGTTAGCGCAAGTAACCAACACCCTTCAAAAATTAAGTTTTTGTTGATATTTTGACCCGCCACCATTTTGCACAGGGTTGTCGTAGAGAGTCGAGACTTGCCCCATTTTCTTTCATTTGACAACAGTTTTCAAACAAACGTGTTACTTAACCCCACTTGCCATTTGAAATGTTTGAGTAGGACCCCGGTTGGGACCCTGCGGCAAACTTTTTTATCCCAAAAAGTGCGGCCTTGAAAATGATGGGATACGTGTTCGCTGAGTTTTCCATTTACCCAACCGTTTCCGAACAAATGGCCCGGTTCAAACTATTCTGCCTAACAATGCAAACATAGAGCCGAATGGAAACATTTCTGCACCTAAGTTGTTCCATAACTTTCCGTCTCATTTTGGTGTGAAAATCGGACCGAAAAGGTTTCGAAGTTGTTTATTAGCACCTTGTGTACAACTTCTTTTTGTTGGCAGTACGTTTAATATGGCACTACTGAGTTGTATGCTGCGTTCTGCTGATGATTTTCCTTTTTGCCAAAATTCCAAACTGTTCTTTCTATTATTTTAAAAGTTCAAGATATTATCCTTGCAAATTAGGGCATACTGGTTCTGTAGAAAACATATATCTAATATAAATAAAATAAAGAGTGTGTTTGTTTGTTTGTTTGTCTGTCTGTGTGTGGCCTGAGGACCAGACGAGTGAACCAAGAGTTACCAAATTTTGGTCAGTAGTACCCCGGTCCATGACTCAGTTCAAGACGAAGCGTTTTTTATTTTTTAATTTCGAAACAGGGGGATCTCAGAGGGATCGTTTAGAGGGACAAGTAAAAGTAGTTGGAAATGACCGATATTAGTATCGAATTCATAGTTTTCGCGGTAGCTGAGATCAATGGTGACACTTGCAAATTCAGCTACCATTGTATGCGGGCCGGGAGTCGGCTGGGGATACCAAGACATTTAGAAATAACCCAAAATGACCGATATTATTGTCAAAAACATAGTTTTCGCGGTCACTGAAATAAATGGTGATACTCCCACAGGTGCTCACTTGTAAATACAGCCCCCATTCGAAGAATTGGTATATTCTGCTAGTTATCAATATACGTTGACAAAAAAAAAAAGAATCAGAACAGTCTCAGTAGTACATTGTTGTACACCATACACAGCTCTAAAGTGGGCGTATCCCCCTTTAGTTTCAACAGTACAGTGTTATATATGGTAGAATGTGTGTACACAGTTACCTTGAACTCTTAAGAGTCTTAAGAGTCACAAACATAGGTATGATCTCCATCCATGTCTAACACAGCTGAATTCTGCGCGAAGGCCTTGCAGATGCTTTTTGCGGAGATACTCCGGAGTCACGGGAGTGAAGGCGTATTCCACAGCTGCTCGTAACTCTTGCGTTGTGTGATATCGAGTGTTTCTTACTGGTTGTTTTATGATCCCCCGGAGAGCATTGTCTGGTGTAGTCAGCCAGAGACTTCTTGGAGGCAGACAAAGAGAACTGGTGAAGATTCACAAGCTCATCGAATCCAGAGGCCAGAGAACGTCTGATTTAAGTAATTGTGCACGTAAACCGCGAAGTGCGCTTGTGCTCCATCCTGCTGTATCACAGCAGTGTTTTTGATGCCATTTTCTTTCAGTTGAGGCAATAACCACTTATCAAGCATCTTCAGGTAAAAATGTCCATTAACATTGTCTTCGAGCAAGTAAGGCCTAAAAATGTGTGTTGCACTCATTCTAGTCCACAGCATCACGTGTGATGGATTTTTCTCCATCTCTTTGTAAAACCGGGGTTTTTCCTTACACCACATCTCAGCATTCTGAGAATGCATACTCCGGTAAATAGCACACTCGTCTGTGAAGAGGACTGCACCACAGGATCGTTTGGAAGGGAACGCATTAAGGAAAGTTTTGCATGCCTCTTTCCGCGCATCCATAACGGCGTCACTCAGTTCATTCACATGCATTGGACGGTAAACATTCAATTTTAGATCTTCTTTAATATGCCTCATCACGGTAGTCCGAGGAATACCAAGCTTCGAAGACTTTCTACGTGTTGATTTTGAAGGAGACTGTTGAACTGATGCTTCACGGCACGTTTCCCTCCGTTTTATCGGTCGACCTGAGGAAGATCTTTCACACTGCCCGTAGCAAATGCACGCTTTTCTCACCTCATCATTATTGCTTTTCTTGCTGGATTAATACAAAAGCGGTCTATAAATTTCCCTTTTACACTTTCCATGCTGTCACCTGTGTAACGCCATTCGTGAAGCCAAACCGCAACAACTAATCTTTGTTCAATGCTATATGGACTTTGATCAGACATTGTTGATTACTCTAACTTCGCTGCGGGAGACCCGTGTTCAATTCCCGTTGGGAGCTCATGTGGTTCGGATTCCACGTTAATCAGTAGGTCCACGTCTCATATAGTCTCGCTGCTGAACGGGACGCTAAACTAAAATCAACTCAACTCAACTCAACTCTAACTTCGCTGCAAATAACTGTTAGAAAGTAGAAAACAGCAAAAAACAAATGAACATGGATATCAATGTTTCCGGACAATGCCAAGCACTGTTACGAAGCAAATGTGGGTTAAACCTAAAATCGTCAGGAAACACCAATTAGGGGTACGCCCACTTCCGGACCACGCTATATATATATATATATTTGTGTGTGTGTGTTTGTATGTGTATATATATATATACAGCATGTTAATGAACTATACCGACAAACTGTAAGAGCTGATTCCTCACATCAAAATAAGAGAAAAAGTTCATATGCATCTGTGACGAAAAGTACGTAGTTTCAGAGCTAGGGCTATCCAAAATCGCCAAAATGCGAAATTTCAACAGGATATATTTCGAATTCCAGAAACTGTGGATGACGGTCCTTATCAGCGTTAAGCCACATATACACAATCCAAAAGTGCATATTTCGTTAACTTTGAATAAATTTACAGGGTATTTCCTACAGGGTATAATTCTCAGATATGCCCTTAGTAGAGTTCTCCGATATACCCTGATTTCAAGGAGGGTCTAAAGTAGGTAGGAAGTAAGCCTTGACAATAATGGATATCCAATACTTCGGAGGGAAGTCGGAACTGTTAGAAAACGGCAGCTGCATGATTTCTGTTCGAAGTAACGTGTGATGCAATGTATTTCGTTACTGTATAGTTCATGTTTTGTTCATTTATAAGCATGAAATAAAGCATTGCAGCATGCATTTTCCCGAGTACAAGAGACCGTGCTCCTGACGATTCTTAACACTTTGGACATCGCACCAAAGGATTACATGTTCACTGTTATCAAGGCTTATCATTTCCCTACTTTGGTCCAATCATAAAGTCAGAGCATATTTCAAAATTCGGTTGACGCCATGTGTGGGAATTTCACCCCGCATGGAACATTCTGTAAAACCATTGAACATTGATGAAATATGCATTTTTGGATTGTGTATGCTTGACCTAATTTACACTCATAAAGACCACCATCCACAGTTTCTCGAATTCGAAATACGGCCTCTTGAAATCTGGCTTTTTCGCGATTTTGGACAGCCCTAGCTCTGAAACTATGCACTTTTCCCCACAAGTCCATCTGAACCTTTTCTTTTATTTTGATGCAAGGAATCACCTCCTACAGTTTGTCGGTATAGTTCAATAACACCCAGTATATACAAAGTGATCCGTTACAATCTTTCCACGGAAATATCTTGAAAACGGTTGAACATAAATGAACTGAACAAAACCTCAAATAGGAAATACCATGGTGCAAATCGAATGGTGATGTTGCGGTGCCCCCCAGGGTCGCTCTTCAAGGGGACCCAGGGCCCAACTTTAAAATATTAAATGGAAACATGGGGTGAGTGACACCTCGTTCGATATACCTTTAACAACTAAAAAGCAATGTGACAAAAGATTTTTCATATCAGTCACTGTATTCAAAATGGCCGCCCAGATATATTACCTGTACCAGATAAACGTCCAATAGCACTTATATGAAACGGTTGAACATAAATGAACCAAACAAAAGCTCAAATGGGATATCTATGGGTGTACATCGAATGGTGTTGTCACTGTGCCCCCAGGGCCGCTCTTCGTGGGGGCCCAGGGCCCAACTTGAAAATTTTAAATGGAAACATGAGGCGAGTCATTTATCGTTCAATAGAACTTTAAAAACTAAAAAGTGTTGTGGCAAAAGATTTTCATATCAGTCACCGTATTCAATATGGTCGCCAAGACATGGTGTGTTTATCAGATAAAACGTCCAGTACCACTAATATGAAAACGGTTGGAAATAAATTATCACAATAATACAGGAAATCACAGAGGGTATTTATCATTCCACGCTTCGAGAATAATCCAACGGAGAAAAAAATATTAAAGTATAAGTGACATAATGCTAAATATGAAATCTAATTCTAAGAAAAGTATCTTTCCGATCTCCCTCCGCAAGTGTATGAGCGGAAATGAATGGTAAAATCTCAAATGAGAACCTCACCTTTATTTGCAAAAGGTAAGGTTTGCCTGAAACACTTGGGTGTACCAGTGACTGGTACTGTAATGAACCGATATTGTGCAGACGACTTTTGAGCAAAACCAACGTTTGTACACGTTGTTCTAAAATTGCATTGTTCGACAAATTGGTTTCGCATTTTAGTTGATTCATTTTTGCACAAATCATTGCCTGCAATCAAAATGGAAGGTACAATTTAAGAAGAATTTTACCTACTTTTTCCATTACAGACATCTATCTATTTTAAAAATAATAATAAAAAAAATAGATAATTTTGTTGTGTAGATACAATTTGTAAAAACTAAGGTTCTCATTTGCAATTTTGCCGTTCCTTCCTGTAGCGCTTCTCCCACTTACGGAGGACGTTGGAACGATGATTTTCTAGGAACTAGATTTCCTCTTTTGCATTATGGCACTTTTACTCCAATTATGTTATCTTCTGTTGCAACATTGTCGAGCCCTGGAATGATAAATACCTTCTGTGATTCTCTATAGGAGTTTTATTCTGTTCATAGGTTATTATCTTCAAACGTTTTCATATTAGTGGTACTGGACATTTTCTCTGTTACAGGCATCATGTCTCGGCGGCCATTTTGTAAACGGTGACCATATGAACAATCTTTTGCCACAACGCTGTCTACTGTATGAAGATCTATCGAACGAAGTATCACTTGACCCATATTTGCGTTTAAAATTTCTAAGTAGGGCCTGGGCCCTCATGAGAGGCGGCCCTGGATGCAATGGGACAACATCATGCGATTTGCCCCATGACTTTCCTATTTGAGCTTTTGTTTGGTTCATTTATGTTCAACCGTTTTCATCTTAGTGCTACTGAGCGTTTATCTGATGAGGGTAACATATCTTGGCTGCCACTTTGAAAACGGTGACCGCTATGAAGAATACTTTGCCACAACACTTTTTAGTTTTTAAAGACCTATCGAATGAGGTGTCACTCGCCCCATGTTTCTATTTAAAATTTTAAAGTTTAGCTCCGGGCCTCCTTAAAGAGTGTCCCTGGAGGGCACCTGAACATCACCATTCGATTTGTCTCATAGTTTTTCCTATTTGAGTTTTTGTTCAGTTCATTTATGTTCAACAGTTTTCGAGAAATTTCCATGGAAAGATTAAAATGGGCCACCCTGTATATAATATGCATGTATTTATACAGTATTAAAGAGTCCCTTAAAATGAGTACCAAAAATGTATTTATTTGTAGGTGGAAAGGAATCTTCTAGATAATTAAAGTAAATCATAAATATCAAACGCTATTTGTTTAGGTGCTTACTACATAAAACTAATATATTAAATAGAAATAAAATGCACTTACATTAAACAAAATTTGGTTCCTGATATGATTTATGTAGATGAGTCCTACTTCTCTGTTCGTTTGGTTAATGAACTTGATATATTGTGTAGGTTGTGGGCGCTGACGAAATAACCTTGCGGGCAATCCTTCCGGTAATGCGTCCATGTTACCTGGTAAAATAAATATTTATTTTAAAAAAAATCAAGATAAAAACAAAATGGATTTATAATAAATCACTTTAGTCAATATTCTCTAATATAAATAACAATGCAATATCAATGAGGAGTTTAAAGATAGCAATATATGTACTTAAGTAACGAAACATTTAATTCATATTTTCCATCTAGTTTTAAGGAAATGTAAAGAAAATGAAATTAAGACTTTAACTTTCACGTCCCACGGTTATTGTGACTAGGCTAAAGGAGACGGTGATGATGAGAAATGAATGAAATGATGGAATGAAGAAAATTGGAGGAAACGGAAGAACCATGACGAAACCCATTCACACGGTGCATCTCCACCACAAAGTTTATTTGGCCCGAGCTGAGATGGAACCAAAGACCCCATACATGAGAAGCGAACGCTTTGCAACCGAGCCACCACGGCTACGAAATACGAAGAAAGTGCACACATGCACTGTACATATTTGGAACTTGGCTCAAATTAATTTTCCTAATTCGCCGATTACGGGCTCTGCTGGTAAATTAACTCTTAAGAAATAGCATTTCCAAAATTTCGAAGCGATTTGTAGTTTCGGTATATTTCATTCTCGAGAAGCAAGTGCTCCGAAACGAAATATAGTTTCAACACTTTTGAACCAAAATCTACTTCTTAGGTTCTTAACCCCTTGAGCACCAGGCCAATTTACCTACAAATGGACCGTAACACCGGATAATTACATTCTGTTTAATAGATTTGTTCACTTGTTATGGCTATTTAAATACAGTTCGAGGTCTGAATTATAGAATATAACACTAGATTATAGTAATTATTTATTTATGATTTTCTGGTAAGTGGTCAATGTTGCAAAATGCAGGATCTCCTGACTGCTTAGAATATCAGATAACAATTATGTGTCAGTGACTACTAATACCATTTAGCGAATGTAAATGGAGACTAAAAATATGGAGATCTGGAACAATCACGGCTTAGAATACTGAATTATACTGTGTGTTTAAGAATACCATGTAGAGAAAAGTTAATTCTATGCAATAATCCACAAACGTACGCAGGTACGTCTATGATGTTTATGTGCGACGTTATAAAAACGTACGCACGTACGTCTCTGCAGCGCAAGGGGTTAAGATAGAATAAACTGTTCGTTAATAACGCATTGAACCTGCTTAACTATATAGCGTTAGAATCAGTTTCACATCACAATAATAACATATTTTAGGTTATTGCTAATATATTACTACTATTTTGGATGTGATTTCGGCCTTCCAGTTACATACTTTTTACACAGAAAATAGATTATATCTTAAGTTCAGTGTCTATCATTTAGTTACATTATTTTAAGTTATTCTGTTGCAATACCTGGTGTGAGGAATCGCATACGTCCACATGTTAGAATAAGTGTGTGTGTTAGTTCTTGTGGAAAATGGACCAACCAATATTATTACTTACGTCCTTGAATCAAATCCAGCACAAGCATTCCTATGCGCGAAGGTTATTAACAAAACATCAGTAAATTATAGTGGACAAGCAGGATGCTTGTGAAAGGTGTAATACGCGTATATGTGAAACTAGTATGGAAGAATTTTTATGGGAGCATGATGAATGATTGGAACGGAATTATAGCCATATAAAATTGTTAATTTTTCCTAAAATGAATTCCACAACAATGACTAGAACAGTGAGAATGAAGCGTCTCTGGAGTTTGGAAGATATCAGGTTTGGATACCATTCGTTAAACTCAATACAATTGTGTGAAGCACCTCGCCAATATATAACGAATAAACGGCGTTGAAGTTAATCACAACATATTTTAGCATTACTAATCTAATCAATAGTTATTTATACCATGACAATTAATTTGTAAAGCAAACATATTATAATACACAGACTAGCCTTTGACTAGCTGGGTGCTCCGCCCCGGCCCCGAGTCTGCTCGGCCTACGGCCTCGCATTTCTTATGTATCGACATTTGCATCAAGAGTGAATTTCGTGAACTTGTTCTTCATACTTCCTGAATGTGTCCATCCGGGGAATTCTCCCATGTTCGTGAACAAGGCCCCACCCCCATCGGCACCAATTTTAAAACATATGCCAAAAATTAGTGCCCAATTATTGCTGACGACCTGTAATGTTAAAAAATTTGTGCCGTTACACAGACTTCAAAAAACGCTAGCCCCACCCACACAACCGATTGAGATGAAACCTATATCAAAAGTTAGTGTTAAATTAGTGCTGTACATACCGCATAAAAAGAAAATTAGTGCTATTATCAGAAGGCAAATATATATTCGAAAATGTTCAATGGCGGCATCATCAAAGAACACAAAAGATTCCTCATTTTTATGATAAGATATATAGCACTAATCTTCTTTCTATGCAGTATCGACAGCACTAATTTAGCACTAATCTTTGGCATAGTTTTCAAAATTAGTGCTGTTTCACAAACGTCAAAAAACCAAGAATATGTGGGTGGGGCTAGCGTGAACCTGGCCCCACTCCCTCAACCGATTGAGATGAAACCTATGCACAATGTTAGTGTTAAATTAGTGCTGTCGATACCGTATAAAAAGAAAATTAGTGCCATTATCAGTAGGTCAAATATATTCGAAAATCTAATATGGCAGCATCATCAAAGAAAACAATCGATCCTCATTTTTATCATACTATACATAGCACTAATTTTATTTCTATGCGGTATCGTCAGCACTAATTTAGCACTAATTTTTGGCATAGTTTTCAAAATTAGTGCTGTTACACAAACGTCAAAAAACCAAGAATATGTGGGTGGGGCTAGCGTGAACCTGGCCCCACACACTTTACCAATTGAGATGAAACCTATGCACAATGTTAGTGTTAAATTAGTGCTGTCGATACCGCATAAAAATAAAATTAGTGCCATTATCAGTAGACCAAATATATTCAAAAATCTAATATGGCGGCATCATTAAAGAAAACAATCGATCCTCATTTTTATCATACTATACATAGCACTAATTTTCTTTCTATGTGGTATCGTCAGCACTAATTTAGCACTAATTTTTGGCATAGTTTTCAAAATTAATGCTGTTACACAAACGTCAAAAAACCAAGAATATGTGGGTGGGGCTAGCGTGAACCTGGCCCCACCCACTCAACCGATTGAGATGAAACCTATGCACAATGTTAGTGTTAAATTAGTGCTTTCGATACCGCATGAAAAGAAAATTAGTTCCATTATCAATAGGCCAAATATATTCGAAAATCTAATATGGCGGCATTATCAAAGAAAACAAAAGATCCCTCATTTTTATGATAACATATATAGCACTAATCTTCTTTCTTTGCGGTATCGACAGCACTAATTTAGCACTAGTTTTTGGCATTGTTTTCAGTATAATAATAAGCATAATATTAGCATAGCATAATATATTTGGAAGTTGGCTTGAACTTTCCCCGCTTCAAGAACTAACGAGAAAGTTAGTGTCATTCATTAGTTCTAGAAGACACTAACAGCTTGTATACAATTTGATATATCTGTAGTTTGTCCCTACCGAAAGCCTTGAAGAAATCTCAAAATATGGTGGCAATGACGTTAGTGTTTAGTGAGTTTAAGTATTCTAACAATGCACTAACGATTTGTCATTAAGCCCATGTTTCTACGTCAATTTGTATAGATTTGGATATTTCTGAAGTTGCCCTCACCAAAAATCTTGAATAAATCCCAATATGTGGTAGCACTAATGTTATTGCTTAGTGCGTTTAAGGGCATAAAGGTGCATTACTGATTACCGTTGACCCTATGTTTCTACGTCAATTTATATGGAATTTGATTTTTCTGAAGTTGCCTCCCCTAAAAATCTTGAATAAATCCCAAAATATGATAGCACTAACGTTAGTGTTTAGTGCGTTTAAGTGATCTACTATCGATGCACTAACGATTGCCGTTAACTCCATGTTTCTACGTCAATTTGTATAGATTTGGATATTTCTGAAGTTGCCCCCACCAAAAATCTCCAGTAACTCGTAAACGCTGATAGCACTAACGTTAGTGCTTAGTGCGTTTAAGTGCACTTTCCATGCACTAACTATGTGCGACGTTTGGTATAATTTGGGAGAGGTGGGGGGCAAACTTCAAGCACGTGTATACATAGCAATATTTTTATTTCTATGCGATGTGTTTGAAGTTGCCCTCTCCCTACCTCTACCAAATTACAACAAACGTCGTACATCGTTAGTGCATCGTTAGTACACGTTAGTGCAATCACAATTTACGAGATATTGAAGATTTTTGGTAGGGGCTAACTTCGTATGTAGTTATTCTCCCCACTAAAGATGGATTAGTGATTGCCCTTAACCCCACGTTTCTACGTCCATTTGTACGAATTTTGATATTTCTGAAGCAGCCCCATCACCAAAAGTATTCAATAAATCACAAAATATGATGGCACTAACGTTAGTGCTTAGTGCGTTTAAGTGCAGTAACGATGCACTAACGACTGCCCTTAACTCCATGTTTCTACATAAATTTGTATGGAATCTGATATTTCTGAAGTTCGCCCCTCACCAAAAATCTTCAATTACTCGTAAACTCAGATAGCACTACCCTTTGTGCTTAGTGCGTTTAAGTGCACTAACAATGCACTAACGATGTGTCACGTTTGGTGTAATTTGGAAGGAATGGGAGCCAACTACAAGCACGTTTATACATAGCACTAATATTCTTTCTATGCGACGTGTCTGAAGTTTGGCTCCCACGTGCATTTAAACGTACTAAGCATTAACGTTAGTGCTACCATATATTGTGATTTGTTGAAGATTTTTATTGAAGGGCCAACTTCAGAAACATCAAGTTCCATACAAGCTGTTAGTGTTTAATGGAAGCACTATCGATATACTAATGAATATCACTATTTTTTTCGGGGGGGGGGGGGGTCAAGCAAACCTCGAAAGATATTTTACTTTTAGCACCTACACGAATAAAGCACTAGCGTTAGTGGTTGCTGCACTAAGAAGTGCTAATGATGCACTTACGATTGCACTAGAGAAGATCATTAGTGCTTTTGAATTTGGCGGAAATTTGACGCAATGAAAAATTCAACATACATTTCTTATCTGTGTTTTCTGACATGTAATTGGACATAAATACACCAACAGTGAAGCACTAACGAAATTGTTAGTGTTTCATACAACCACTAAAGGTGCACTAAGGAATGGTACTAATATTTTCGTTAGTACTTGAAGTGGGGGCGCCAAGTTCACGCACGGCCTATACTAACGAAACACTAACATTAGGTGATGGTGCACAAAGAAGAACTAAAAATGCATTAACGATTTCCTTAGAAGAGATTATTAGTGCATATGAATTTGGCGGGAATCAATGCAATGAAAAATTCCCCATACATTTCTTATGTGAATTTCGTGACATGTAATTGGCCATAACTATACTAATAGTCTAACATTATTGCAACTGTTAGTCTTTTGAAGCACTAACGATGTACTAACGAATGCCTCATTTTTTACTTAGTACTTGAAGTGGAACAACTAACTTCACCCTAAAGTTCAAACCTATTTTATTTGTAGCACCTATACTAATAAAGCATTAACTTCAGTTGTTGCTGCACTACGAAGCACTTACGAATCATTAACAATTGCACTATTACAGGTAATTAGTGCTTTCGAATGTAATAGGATTTGGAACAATAAAATATCCCCATGTATTTCATATGGGAGACTCATGACATATAACTCACCACCTCCAGATAAGCAATAAAGGAAACATTACTGCGGTTTTAGCAGTTTGTGTAATAGAACTGATTTTGTAAACTATGCCAAAAATTAGTGCTAAATTAGTGCTGACGATACCGCATAGAAAGAAAATTAGTGCTATGTATAGTATAATAAAAATGAAGATCGAGTGTTTTCTTTGATGGTGCCGCCATATTAGATTTTAGAATATATTTGGCCTACTGATAATGGCACTAATTTTCTTTTTTATGTGGTATCGACAGCACTAATTTAACACTAACATTGTGCATAGGTTTCATCTCAATCGGTTGAGTGGGTGAGGCCAGGGTCACGCTAGCCCCACCCACATATTCTTGGTTTTTTGACGTTTGTGTAACAGCACTAATTTTGAAAACTATGCCAAAAATTAGTGCTAAATTAGTGCTGACCATACCGCATAGAAATAAAATTAGTGCTATGTATACTATGATAAAAGTGAGGATCGATTGTTTTCTTTGATGATGCCGCCATATTAGATTTTCGAATATATTTGGCCTACCGATAATGGCACTAATTTTATTTTTATGCGGTATCGACAGCACTAATTTAACACTAACATAGTGCGTAGGTTTCATCTCAATCGGTTGAATGGGTGGGGCTAGGTTCTCGCTAGCCCCATCCAAATATTCTTGGTTTTTAGACGTTTGTGTAACAGCACTAATTTTGTAAACTATTTCAAAAATTAGTGCTAAATTAGTGCTGACGATACCGCATAGAAAGAAGATTAGTGCTATATATCTTATCATAAAAGTGGGGGTTTTTTGTTTTCTTTGATGATGCCGACATTGAACATTTTCGAATATATTTTGGCCTTCTGATAATAGCACTAATTTTCTTTTTATGCGGTATCAACAGCACTAATTTAACTCTAACTTTGGGTATAGGTTTCATATCGTTCGGTTGAGTGGGTGGGGCTAGCGTGAACCTAGCCCCACTCAGAATCTTTTTTGTTTTTTTAAGTCTGTGTAACGGCACAATTTTTTTAACGTTACAGGTCGTCAGCACTAATTGGGCACTAATTTTTGGCATATGTTTTGAAATTAGTGCCGGTGGGTGGGGCCAGGTTCACGGACATAATTCTCCCCCACACACAGTCTTTGCTCGGCCTACGGCCTCGTAAATGTCGCATCTCGCACAACTCTATCGTTTCTTTTCCTATTTCAACTATCTAAAAGATAAGATTTTGTATCCCAACGAAACACCCATTTAAATAGCATGGAATTTTTTCATCCCCCTTTATTCCCCAAACATTTTTAAAAATATTCACTTTTGGCAATTTTCCTGTCGGTTAAACCTGGAAGGCTAAAATCATGCCAAATTTCATCATTCTGATCCTGCTGGGTGCAGAACACATTCTATATAAATAACACGGGAAATATTTTTCAGTTCCCCATAAAGCGACTATACAATTGAAAAATTTTATTTCTGATGATTCACTTAGATAACGCTAACGGAAGTGTACAAGTATAAAGAATTTCAAGTTTTTATTCCAGTTCCCTAAAACATAAAACCCAAGTACCTAAACCATGAGATTATAGGTCCAGAAAAAGGCCCATTTAAATAGCATAGGGAAATTCTTTATTCCCTCTCTAGATCCCCTCAAAATTAAGAACATCACTTTTGGAAATTTTCCTATTGGTTAGTTCCGGAAAGTTACAATCATGCCAAAATTTAATCATTGTAGCCTACAGGAAGTCCACAATAATTTATATCAGCTCATGTAGTTTTACCTAGGTATATTATCTAACTAATTCTGTGGCCTATGGAACCCGGAGGTTCAATGCCGCGTTCACAAAAGCTCTCCACTGACTTCTATCCTTAGCTAACTGCATCCAGTTTCTACTTTGTATTCCAATCTCTGCGATATCCATCTTAATATTGTCCTCCCATCTGCGCCTAGGTCTTCCTAATGGTCGTTTCCCGATTGGTATTCCAGTCAAGACTTTGAAAGCGTTTCTACTTTCTTCCATTCTAGCTACATGACCCGCCCACCTAAGCCTCCTAGACTTGACGACCCTAACAATGTTGGGTAAACCGTATAAATTATGTAGTTCCCCGTTATGAAGTTTCCGCCCTTCCCCATTCCCGTTCCTCTTGGGTCCGAATATTCGTCTCAGGCATATATAGTAAGGATATATAAAATAAAAGATAAGATAAAAAAGTAAGATTGTATAGTATTCTGATAAATAGCAGCTACGATATTACATCTATTCTAGACGTAAAAGTTGGTTTTCCAAACATCTGAACGTTATTCACCTCTTCAACATATGTAGAAATGCCAACTTGTAAGAGACCACTTGGAAAGACTAATATATGAAAAAAAAAAAATAAGAATCACTAAAATCGGTGAAATTATTTACATTAATGTGTGAACATGGACATATTATATATATATATATATATATATATATATATATATATATATATATATATACAGGGTGGGCCATTTTAATCAATCCACGGAAATATCTGAAAAATGATAAAAACATGGAAGAAATGTTTGAAGTACACGTTATATATTGCTAAGAGGGAAAACCAAGTCCGCCAAAAGTACCCCTCCCGCCCACCGTAAATGAGGGTAACGGGGGTAACTTTGAAATGTCAAATGGGAACATGGGTCTAATAGTACCTCGTTCGAAAGGTCTTGGAAAACTAAGTAACGCTGTACCAAAAGATGTTTCATATGGAGCACCAGTTTCAAAATGGCCACTATGATATGGTTCGGAAATTTCAGTACCCGTAGTATGAAAAGTATGGAAGGTAAATAAATGGAACAAAATTTAAATACGTAAATATCATAGGGCATAGCGAATGGTGTGGTCTCTGTGATCCCAGTGGCCTGCCTGAAGCGGTCTTCAAAATTTCAAATAGTAACATGAGTCGAGTGGTAGGTACCTCGTTCGATAAAGCTTGCAAAATCAAAAAAATCTTGCAGGATTAAATGATTAAGGTTAAATGGAACTGTTCTCAAAAGGCAGCCAAAACATAGTATCCGTGTCAGAGAAAAGGTTTAGTATCCGTAGTATGAAAGCGACTGGAGATAAATCAACGGAAGAAAAACTGGAGTAGGTAACTGACGTAAGGCACATCGGGAGGTGTTGTAGGGATGACTTCACTGAAAGCTATCCGAGGCCAACTTGAACATTTCAAATAGCAACTTGAAGCGAGTAACATCACGTTACATAGACAAATGAATATCAAACAACTTCTGTAAGAATATTTTCGACATACGACACCGTTTTCAAAATGATCGCCAAGACATGGTGAATGTGTCTAACAAAACATCTAGTGCCTATAGTATGAATACGGTTAGAGATAAATGAAAATAACGAAAATTAAATATTAAAACCACGGAGGCGTTCCAAGGCTCGAGAATGATACATCAAAGATAAAAATGTTACAGTAAAATTGCCATAATGTATAGAGAGAAATCCAAGTCCTGCAAAATAAACTCTCCCTGCGCTCTCTATGTGAGTGGGGTGGAAAGTAACTGTGAAAGTTCAAATGAGAACTCTACTTTAATTTGCAAATTAAGACTACACTACAAATATGTATGGTGTGGTTGAAACATTTGTTTGTAAGGATGACGCTGTAGTGACTAAAAAAAGGTGAAATTTTATTTGAATGGCAACGCATATCTATATGGCTGAGTATGATTTGATGCGAAAACAGAAGGAAAGTTATACGAAATAAGTTGTCGAATAATGCAGTTGCTGGAACTTACAAATCAATTTGCTAATATCCGTCGCCACAGAAACTTTTATGCAGGGCGTGCTGGTTATTCGGAAAGCATTCCGGGGATATACGTACACACTGTTTCGTCCCTCAAGCTCACAATATGATATGAGTGTTAATAGCTAATAAAAATGTAAATGTGGCCATCCGCATTAACTCTGCACCAATTCTCTGTCCATGAAGTCTGCCTTCCAAACAGCATTGGGTACGTCAAGCGTACGCCCGAACCCTGGTCCGGTCGGACATTGAAATTTTGAAGTTAGCCCACAAGACCCCTTCAGGGCAGCCGCTGGGATGACAGGGATCACATTATTCGATATGTCCTATGATATTAACGTATTTCAATCTCGTTCCATTTATTTACCTTCCATGGTTTTCATACTACGGGTACTGGACTTTCCGAACTATATCATGGCGGCCATTTTGAAACTGGTGCTTCATATGAAACATCTTTTGGTACAGCGTTACTTAGTTTTCCCAGACCTTTCGAACGAAGTATTACTCGACCCATGTTCCCATTTGACATTTCAAAGTAATCCCCTTTTACCCCCATTTATGGGGGTTGGGGAGGGGTACTTTTGGCGGAATTGGTTTCCCCCTTAGCAATATATAACGTGTACTTCAAATATTTCTTCTATGTTTTATCATTTTTTAGATATTTCCGTGGATTGATTAAAATAACCCACCCTGTATATATATATATAAAAGGTAACCAAGAAGTTCTGTCGCTTTTTGTGGAGGTATATGTTCAATTGGCCCTCACACAGTGAGTTGAATTCGAATGAAGATAAGACGAAGGTCAGTTATTGATGTGGGTATATCCTGGTTGTGGCAGTTCAATTACATCGTGAACGTACGTAAGGACAGAGTGAACATGAGACCTCTGCTCCTAAGGGCGTCTATATTGTACGAGTTCAAGCTGGGATGAAACGCCGCTGGGCGGAATATATACCGAACCTTTTGTGAGGGTGTTTTGACTACGTGGACAGTACAGCGGTGGTTTAAAAAGTTCAAGGAATGTGATGAAACACTCTAAGATGCACCATGTACCGGAAGACCAACACACATATAAAATGATCTTCAGGCAGCGATTTAGACTAACCATGGCCAAACACGTGAGGAACTACGACTACAATTCAGTGCGAGTGGAGAAATCATACGGCAGCACCTCCAACTACTTGGAAAACACTATAAATTGTTTCGATGGGTACCACATGATTTGACTCCAGGGCAGAAGTCAACGTGAGCAGACACCTGTGTTTCTTTGCTGTTTCGTCTGAGGAAGGAGTCATTTTTAACAGGGTGTTGAAATGTGATGAGAAGTAGGTCCTGTGCGAAGCTTTACGGCGCCGTCATCGGTGTCTAGTATTCCATAAACTGGTTCCAAAACAGCTGAAACCACTGTACCAGAAAAGGATCTTCTTGTTTCTTTGTTGTACTGCTCGCGGCATCGGGAATCGGGAACTGCTTCCTGCTGGTCAGAGCATCAATGCAACTGTGTACTGCCAGTAGTAGAGCCACGATCAAGAGAAACTCAAAAATCTCGAGCCAGGACTTATGAATCGCAAAGGGGTTCTACTGGTACAGAAGATCGTTAAGCCCCACGTTTCTAAGATGACCCGGGACACCATTCTATGCCTTGCATGGGAAACACTATTGTATCTACCATACTTCCCGGACATTGCGCCATCCGATTATCAGCTGTTCCATTTCTTGAACAATCGCCTTAGAGAGCGCAAGTTTAAATCCCTAGTAGAGGTGCAAAATGCACTTGATACCATCTTCGCTTCACGGCCCACCAAGTTGTACCACGATGGAATCAATGGCCTTTCAGAATGTTGGCAGAAGGCAGTGATGTAAATTTTCCGGAAAATTTTGAACCGGAAAATACAGACTACACTTATTGCTACATCGTTGTTTAGCCGTAAAATTTATTAGTAATAAATATTGTATGGAAAAATTTCATGAAGTGAAAATCCAACGATTCTTCATTCCTGCAAAAATGTTTTAAAAACTTCAATGTGTTCTTCTCTCAGAATTCACCTTTGATCTCACAGAACTATATTTCGTCAGTTTAATAGGCAAAAGATAAAGCTTTCTAATAGCTTTACATACATAGTTTTACGAAGCTTTCTGGATTTAGCTACTTGCAGCATATAAAAATAAGAAGAGATATTATAAGGTATCTACTGTTAATTTTTGATTGCCCAGAATTCCAGTTTGGATAACTTATGAAAACAAATACTGAACACTTTCTGGAAATTATCATTTATTCGTTCATATGTTCATTCAGAACAGAAAATAAAATGTAAAGAATAAGCTAGCTGTCTTGCGTAGTTATTCTTCAAATAAAGTAATAAAAGAAACGTAAAATTCTGCACTATTGGGAATAAGCAGTTTCATTTTAATTTCAAAATTAGAAAAAAATATATTTCTTTATATATATATATATATATATATATATATATATATATATATATATATATATATATATATATATATGTGTGTGTGTGTGTGTGTGTGTACTTGTTCTATCGGATAGTTATTATTATTTCCAATATATTTTTATACATAACAATAGCAGATTTACAACACAAAATATCTACTCTAAGATACTAATTATACCAAACTCCACTACGAAGTTATAATTTACGATTGTTAAATACAATAAAATCAAAGCATTTCTTCTTTTTTTATGTTACAAGAAAAATCTTCATAAGGAGCTTTTAGGTAGTTGTTACATAGGCAGCATTATATGTGAAGAAATAGTGGAATTTTCTGTTTTTGAAATAATTAATAAATTCACAAATATTTGTTTTCACTTTCTTGTTACATTTTAAACAATGGGGCGGGATATTTGTACTCTACAAACTCGATCTATGTCCCCTTCACTTTACACACACACACACACATACACACATAAGGAGAAGGAGAGAAAGAGAGAGAAGACCTAATTTTTTTCTTGATTTTACTCGAATTATTAGAAAATTTTCCGGCTCCTGAAAGCTAACTGGAAAATTATAATTTATTACTGTCTAACTTTCCTCTACAAAAATTCTATTTTATAGCTCAATGTGCAATTAAATATAGTGGGAAAATTTTCCACCTAACATCAGTATTCATAATATTCAAAACTGTCCGGCTTATGCAAAGAAGTTTTTCCACTTGTTTATACATTGTAATGAAAATGTTCTGATCCATAGAAATTCCTTTCACTTGTTTCTACAGAGCAATAGAACAATTCGGTTCATAAAAAGTTGTATTACTTGTTTGCTTCCAAATGATGAAAATTTTCCGACTCACAAAACGTTTTTCATGTTTTCCATACACGAGAGAAAAATTTCCGATTCATGAAAAAATGTCCTACTTGTTCCTACATAATACTGGAAATTTTCTGAGCTATAAACATTTTCAGATTCTTTACACTATCTTTCCTTTTTTAAGCATTTCTACACAGGTATTAAATCATTTTTGTGTTGTTAATGAGTGGTTGTTACTTGATCGCTGATATTTTTCTGGAGCGGAAAATTTTCCGGAAAAATACAACGGAAAATAGTCCACCTCACATCACTAGCAGAGGGTCGTCGATGCTGATGGGGACTATTTTCGATCTTCCAGGTACGTCTTAGGTGATATATCGATGTTCGAAGGTTGTGGTTGTAAAAGCAACAGAACTTACTTGCTTAACATGATCAATCTATCTATTCATCTATCTATCTATCTATCCATCTGTGAGTCTGCATGTGTGTTCATAACTTTAACATGAAAATATGTGTGTTAATTATTCTCTTTAGTTTCAAATAATATATTTTCTTGGAGGTCCTTCATAAATGTTATTATGGCCAAAAGAAAGTTTTTGGAGAATCCTCACACTGTTAGTATCGTGCGTATGTTCACACATAATTCCATAAAGCGTGCACTTATATATATATATATATATATATATATATATATATATATATATATATATATATATATATATATATATATATATATATATATTTGGTCTAGGAATTAATTCGTGCGTGGTACGCACACATTGAAGCTGTAGTACAAACACAAAATACATAAATACCTTAAGAACAATATTGTCCATCGCTAGCCACCACTTTCGCCCATCTGTCAGGCAATGTACGAATTCCGTGGCGAAAGAAGTCCTCATTCTTGGAAGCGATCCAGTCAGAGACCCATGTTTCGATATCTTCTGAAGAAGTAAATCGCTGTCCAATCAAATCGTTGTTCATGCAATCGAACAAGTAGTAGTCCGAAGGAGCAACGTCTGGTGAATACGGCGGGTGGGGTAAAACTTCCCATCAGACATTTTCTAAATAGGTTTTGACCGGTTTTGCGACATGTGGGCGAGCGTTATCATGTTGAACAATAAGTTTATCATGTCTGTTCTCCCATTCTGGTCGTGTTCTGGCCAGAGCTTGCTTCAAACGCATTAATTGTCCTCGATAACGTTCTCCATTCATAGTTTCACCCGGTTGCAGCAGCTCATAGTACACCACACCTTTCATATCCCACCATATGCACAGCATAACCTTTGCACAGTGAATATCTCGTTTTGGTTGTGATGGACCTGGTTCACGTGGTTTCACCCAGGCCTTTTTTCGTTTAGGGTTCTCGTAATGGATCCACTTCTCATCACCCGTAATAATTCGATGCAGAAACCCTTTTCTGCTCTGTCGTTGGAGCAGCAATTCGCAAATGGTTTGTCATCTTTCAACGTCTCTGTCTTTAAATTCATGTGGAACCCAATGTGACATCTTTTGAATCATTCCCATGGCTTTCAAGCGTTTGGAGACTGTTGTTTGATCAACGCCTAATGCTGCTGCAAGTTGTTCCTGCGTTTGACACGAATCCTGCTCGAGCAATGCTGTCAATTCTTCGTCTTGAATTTTTTTTGGCTGTCCAGCTCGCTCTTGGTCTGCCAAGCCGAAATCACCACTTCTAAACCGTGCAAACCACTTCTGACACGTTCGCTCAGCTAGAGCATGGTCACCATACACTTCCACCAAAATACGATGACTTTCAGTCGCACTTTTCTGCATGTTAAAGTAATGCAGCAGGACACCCCGCAAAAACATTTTATCAGGCACAAATTGCGCCATGTTCACTTAACGACAAACTGGTGTTGTTGACGCTTTAATCCACTGCCCTATACTACGAACGATACGCGATGACAGGGGTTTGCAACACATGTGTGGATACACGGAACTGTGGGACGCTCCGTTCGTTGCGCCATCTCTTGTCCACCCGCACGAATTAATTCCTAGACCAAATATATATATATATATATACTGAAAATGATTAAGAAGTGATTTTGGACACGAAGTTAAGGCACAAAGTACAGACAGAATTTGGTTGTGTACAAATTCTTCCTTTCGGCGCAATGAACGGCGGAAAATTTGTCGAAAAGTACAAAATTAGCAATAACGATAAGAAAAAGCGAGTGTCATAAAGAAAGAGAGAGATCGGATCGAAGTCAGGTTGAAGGAATGTCTATTATTTTACTCATAGATTCTAGTGATGCACAATTGGATGCTTGACAGGAGAAGAAAATGGTGAATTCCAGGAAAACTAGAATTTTTTCTAGAACATTTTATCAAAAGTCGAATGATGAAAACTAACAAATATCAAATGCAATAATTCAACGAATAATACATTGTTCAAGTTAGAAGAGCACCGTTAGAATTGGAATGAAGGATAGATGGACACGTTTGATTTATTTTGTCTTGGTTCACACGGTGGAATTTCAGACCGTATCCCTTAGTAAGCACATTCGCACGACCTGTCTATCGGATTAATCATTTTGAAGGTGTCCTGCATTTTCTCATGATCCATCTGCCACTAACGTGATTCGTTACCTCAAACACATTTCCAGTCCAGTGTTTCGGAAATTAGTATCGTTTCTACAGGAAGTACACAGTATGGTATTCTCTTTCTAGAATTAGCATTTTCTGTAAAAATGCGTGTTTCTTTTTGGATCAAAAGATCCAATATATTTCAGTCAAAATTTTGGTGTAGGCCTTGTATTTGGAGAACTACGTATAGTGTAACCGAACTGCAATATCAGTTGTACTGCAATATCAATGATCTCTTGGGGTTCAGTAATACTTACAGGAGTTCCACATTATTCTGCAGGGAAGGTGCTAATCAAAGCATTAAAAATATTTTTTTTTCAGAAATTTTGACAGTGTATCCCTCCAGAGCACTTACTTTTTTATATGAAGAAACACTACACTGGCCTCTTATTGTAGAAGGATGTGACTAAGAGAGAAGGAAATGTAGAAAAATATTTTCTCATTTTCTTTAATATTGTACTTTTAATCGGAGGCGGCTTGTGAGAGAAATAACACAGATAAAGAAAATAAAAGACTTTTTGTTGCTTCATACTAACAGAGGAAAACTTTGCTAGCATATTTATTGTCGTATACAACAATCAGGGACGGACTTAAGCTGATTGGACCCATTGCTCCCAATCGGGCCGAGCGCTACAGTGTAATCTACTCTCCAGTGCAGTCTTAACAGCACAATTGGCTCCTGTGGAAACCAGTGTTGAATCAAACTGAAATGAGCACTGATAAACTAAAGTACGCTTTCAATGTTTTTAGCTTCGCAAGTGTCCACGGCTTTTTGAATACATTTGGCTTCTTCGGGGTTCAAACAGGTCAATATATAAATAAGTAAATAAATCCATCCATTCACCCATCTTGTGATTTACAAATACTATATATAGATAAAAAGATTAGAATGTGTCAAGTATCTGTAAATAAAGCATAAATATACTGAGAAAAATAAATAAGTTTTTCTGTCATTAAGCATATAGTGAAACATGTATAGCGAAATTGAACAGGACTTGCAAACATTTCCATTAAAGGTTTTCTGGTTAAAAAAGGTAAATCTATGCTTTAAAACAATTAAATAATATACGTAAATATAATGTAGATAGTGAGATAAAATAAATTGCTGTACATCCTATGTTCAACTAAAATATTTATTTTTGCTGCGAATTAATACACATAAAAGTTGCAGTAAACAAGAAAAAAAAAACGTTTTCCAAGACCAAGACAAAAAATAGATGCAATGCCCTTTCCGGCACTCCTCCTTCTACTTTTGGCCCCTTTTCAATCTATTGTGTATATTATGTTTCTTGTTCCATGTTTCTAGACCAACTAGAGGATGAGTTACTGGTATTTGAAAATAACTCTATGACACGTGCACTTCGTTCAAAAACTCGCACGGTACCTAGGGCCGGTACCGGAACGGAGTCGGTGGACTAAATGTTAAATGTGTAAGTAAGGTAACAAGAAAACGAAGACCTTTACAGTCAAAGTAGTTCACATACCTAACCTATCACGGAATGTCTAAAAATTTTCTAAACTCTGCTATCCGGAACTTGAAAATTTTGGGTAAAAAAAAAACTTATTTTAGCAGACCTATCCGTTTCTCGCAACACAAGTTCGGTCTAGTCAAGGGAATTTAACACATTTATTACCTTAAAATTGATGGGACCATGAAATATTTGCCTTTAAGATAAATTTAAGTTTAATAAGGGGCCCGTTGAAGGTATTTTTACTGTATTAGGAACTTGTATTCAAAACCTTACGTTCTTGTTCAAAAGAAAATAAGTGGACTTGAAATTATTTTTGTATCTAATTATGTGTAAATTCTAGAATATGCTCTTCTAGCTTAACATCCTCCGTTCCAAACAGCAATAGTTTACAATGTAGGGTAAACCATACAGTGATTGGCACCCAGATAGTAATTGTCACTTTTCCAGTTAATATTCAAATAATAAGAAAACAAATCAGTTTTTTAAATGTATTCAGTAACAGATGGCAGAACCAGTCATTGCTTCTATAGTCTGTAAAGTTTATTTCCTGCCATTTTGGTATTAGAGTGAAATGGTTTATGGAATAGATGGATATATTTTCCTCAAATTAAATATGGTATTTTTTCTTATGAATTTGTAAAGCATGTTTAAAGAATATCTGGCATCGTTTCGACTTAATCAATGTTTGTTACTTTTGGGTTTATTTGCATTGCAGATCAGAAACTATCAAAATGCGTCTTTCCTTCAAGCAACCTTGTAATCTATCTCCCCACTGTTGAGAAAATGGAAGTGCCAATCACTGTATGAAGAAGTATGTGCCTAGATAGTAATTGTCATACCCCTGCCAATAAATAAATATTTTGTATATGATTATGATATAAGGCTTTTAAAAACTTTCAATTAGGGAAAACACAAATGTACTAAATTCTCGTGTTCCTACACTAATTCTTTCTAGTTAATGACACCACTGCCAATTACTGTATATTGTAGTGCCAATCACTGTAACTCAAAAGTAATCAAATTGAAAACAAGTATCACTTGAGTCTTATTTTCGATCCCGTGAATCAGAAATCATGGCATATTAGTATAGTGTTATACAACACTAGACCAAGCACCAGAATCTCATTATGAGATAATTGAGTCTAAAGATTTTAAAGTGAATCGCATATAAGCAAACTGGTGATTAGTCTTTAAGACTATTTGTAGGCAAACGCTGCTAAGAATTGGTAGTGATTTTTTTTACTTCACTTTTCAAATAGAGTGCATCATGAAACAGAAATTTTAAGAAGTTGCGCTTTGCCTATTGATGCATAACACTGTCCGTTTTTGTTGTTTTTTCAATTGAACTATTGAATTTGAAAACCTGCCATCCCCATCGAAACAAGTCTTTCCAGGATATTGCATGCTTTCAAACAAAATAAAAATTTCAATTCTCAATATTTTCTACAACCAGAGGGAGGAGATGACCTCTTTTCAGCCTAAGTGGTATCCGCACATCAGTTGAGGTGGAACGTGCAAGAATCTCAATTTTGTCAAAAAGTGGAGATGACTGGTCTTCGAACTCATCGATTCAATTTATATTTATGGCGGCACGTTGTGGTAACGCTAATTTTTATTTCTTGTACTGGAGTAGCTTCTGTTGGTTAGAGACCTAGCACAATATTGCAATATGTCAAAAATTTGAACTCTTAAATATTATAAGCAAGGGCAGTATGCTCTCCAAGCTGTTTCAGAAGGCATTGGAATCAAAACAGCCTCAAAGATGTACGGTGTACCAAGATCTACACTCTAATTCCGTTAAAAAGTCCTAGTTGCAAAGATGACTTCGCTCCTACTCCAATTTTGCAAAAAGAACCTATATAAGTGAAAGGTAACAGGGAGTGTTCTAGCTCAAAAGAGTGCCAAAAAGTGTATGAAGTTAATGCTAAAGATTCAATAACAGTAATGTTTACATTTAACGCTAACGGTGATACAATTCCACCAATGATAGTGTATCTTTATGTCCGTATTGCAAAAGATGTGGCAAAGTATGTTCCAAAGGGATGGGGTGTTGGACATACTGACAACAATTGGATGAAAGGTGAGATATACTACGAGTGCGTTCTAATGCATTGTACCCTTACCTGAAACAACAAAATGTCAAATTCCCAATTATTTATTTTATTGGTGGACATAAGACTCACCTAATGTACCAGTTGAGTCAGCTATGCTGTGAGTTAGAAATAGAACTTATTGTTTTGTATCCAAATGCTACTCGAATACTACAAACAGCAAATGTTGCAGCATTTCGACCAATAATGAAGAAGTAGAGAAAAGTGGTTAAGAATTCCAGGCATAACCTTCCAATGAAATGTGAATATGCTGAATTTTGCTTCTCTTCTTAAAGAAATAGTGGATAATTATATTTTGTGACCGTCTGCCCGGCCACAAAACTATGTTTTTGGACGACCAGTGTATTTCTTTCTAACTTTTATTCATGCAACGAAATTATTATTTTACTCATAGAAATGAAAAGCTATTTCTCTTCTGGTGAGAACTTCAATTCTTTCTGTGTATGCAGGTGTTCTTCAGCCGTTCTTATCGTTTCTCACGGTGGGACAAAGAACTTGTTGTTTTTCAATGCAACCCTTATCGTCTAGACAGAGTGCTTCATCGCAGCAAACTTATTTTTTTCTTTTCCTAAAATAGTTTCCAACTTATAGTCTTCATCACCATGACTGTTCCGCAAATACTTTTTTCTTAACAACATTTATTAAGATTGGGAATATTTTTGGATACGAAGTTGATATTGTGTAGGAATCATATTGTGTTTGTCGTGTTCTCACGCACTCATATTACGTCATCCTTCCTGCCGTGAGAACAAGAGTTCATATCCTGCAGGAGTCGTAGGTGGAATGGCTCATACACAAAATTACCATCGTTCGCTCCTTTTCACTGAACTGTTTTATGTATAACAGTAGTGCATAAAAATCCTATAACCATGGAAAGAATTTATCGATTTAGACTGCTACACTTTTTTTAACTATTCTTTCCAAGCTTTTTCCCACGGAATCAAATCAAAATGTTGCCAGCGTTCTCTATTATAACGTCGATTGATTGGCACTGCGTATGAATGCAGAAAACATTAACATTTTTTTTTTATTATTTGATAGAGTGAATTGTCAACCCTAAGTGTTGGAAACGGGGTGTTTCCAAGAGTCAGTAGAAGCGGGGAGTTAGCAAAAAGAGTTCGTTATAAAAATAAGTGATAGCAAGAAGTCATAGTATGAAGAACTTCGTGGTGCGACATTAATATATAGTATGTAAAGCAAAAGGACAAACAGATACCTTCGGGATATGTAGCGTCCTTTCGGAGTCAAGATACTTCGTTGACCAGCGTTTTTCCAACATTTCCCCTTTCCCCTTGTCATTGTTAAAAAGTGAAAGTCTTGACTCAGTGCGAAGAGTCAACTTATAGTGCAGGTGATGTTTAAACAAGGGCTGTGTTTCTAGTGTTCGTATATAGTGTGCACATATCTACATTTACCATGCAGTGTTAAGAGTTTTATTCTCCATTTCGCTTATTCGATTTGCCACAGTGCAATTTCTTCTCTTTGAGCATTCAGCGCTGTCAAGTAAGAATTTTGTATGTTGTTAATGTATATATATATATTATTCCGTTTCGTACCCACATATATCCATACTCAATAAATAGGAATTTACCTAAGTAAATATCATCGTCTTCATTCATGTGTGTGCGAATTTCTGCGAGCAGACGACTTGCCAGTTGCGTATATGTATGCGTGTGCATATGCAAAAGTAAGTATAATACAACCTGAGTCTCAAAAGCACCAACGTGGCTCATGTCAAATCACTTGTTACATTTCAATATTATCAATCAGCGCCCAAACAGAGTATGAGCCTGGACCAGAATTATTATCAGCTGTTTTCTTAGGGAGTTCTCCAGGAGCCAGCACCCAAAGGAAACGGTCGGTAGCAATTTTAATGACGCCCGAACTAGCGACACGAGCCAAGACCGTCAGTGATTTGTGCATGGAGACAGTAATTTCATATGAATAAGTACTAATAATATTGGAATAGGAAATTTTATTAATTATATTTTCTTTTTACAGGTTGTCCCAATATAAATAATAATACTAAAACATAGTATTTTCTTTCTCATATAGAGTTCCGTAATATATGTATTTTATTTGAATTCTATTTACATTTATTATTTGCGATTAGTAATTGTATTTTCATCATGGCTCACCAACAAGTTGACATACTTAAGATGCTTGAACAAATGCAAACAGAAAATAGAGAACATTTTCAGAGAACCGAAGAAAAATTTGATAGGCAGGAACAGGCACAGATAGAAAATAAGGAACATTTTGCAGAAGTAAGAGAAAAGTTAGATAGGCAAGAACAGGCACTGAATGAGAATAAGGAAAATCTTGCTAAGCTACAGGTACAAATAGAAGCAGTTGAAATTAAATGCGAAGAGGGAACTACCAAAATAGCTGATAGAATGCAAGCGTTAGAGAATAAAGTAGATCAAAATATTGAAAAAGTTCAGAGGGGAATGGAACACAATACAATAGCTATTCAACAAAACAGAGCTAACATAGAACTTATATTCCGCGACGTACATTCAATGGGAATGAAGGTAGCCCTAAACACAAATCATTTAATGGGTATATCCGAAAGATTAGAATTAACACAATGACAGGTGGAGGCTAATCACACCATTTGTAACGCTAATAAAGAACGTTGTCTTGTAGCGCACAGAGAAACTGAAAGTCACTTAGACGAAATACACGACTAAGTCGTAGATTTAAAAGAACAGGTTCGAAAGAACGAAGGGTCATTTCAGATGTGTTACCAAGAGATTAGACAGTTAGATTATCACGTTAAAGTTAAAAATTAACAGACTTTCGAAAACAACGCTGAAATTAAAGTAGCACAGCGTGAAATAGGAGAAATTAGGCACGATTTGGCGTTAGTATACCAAAAAGTAGAAACAATCGAAAACAAATCACGGGAATCGGAACCTAATATCGATAGTGACATTCATGTTAGAACTGGATACCAACCTAACAGTGATTCAGCTTACACCGAACATAGTGAAGTTACCAGTAGCGACGAAACTCATGTTAATCTCATTACCAATAGAAATTTTAGACGCAACAATCAAGAACTAGACATAGGGAAGTAGAAAAAAATAAATTGAAAGACCATCTTACACCGAAAATTATTGCGTATTTACTTAAGTTTAAAGGTGATCCCGCTACTGAGTCAGTACATACATATTTGCGCAAGTTAGCATTAGCCGCGGAAGTTGCAAAATTGTCAGAAAAAGCTTTAGTACAAGCCATACCTCATGTATTGGAGGGTGTAGCCTTAAGCTGGTACTACACACGTAATGAGGAATTTAAAACTTTAGAAGAAGTTAAAAAAGCGCTAGTCGAATTTTTCGCTGGATACAAGACGATACAGCACGGACTGTCAGCTTGTAAAGCAACTCGATTCAATCCCAGTACCCATGATTCAGTGCATGCGTTTGCTTTAGATCAGTTTAATAAACTTAGAGAACTGACACCGCAATTACCCGAGAATTTGATATTAACAGATATAATCCATATGTTACCTCAGAGATTTCGTACGGAACTTTATTTACATTCTTGCACTAATATTAGGGAATTTTTAACGTCTATTCAGAAATTAGAAACATTGTATTTTCAACAAACCAGAGAGGAAAAACATCTGCAGGGTAACAATTCGAACAATAGGCAGAATCAAACTCCTCAAAACTATCAGAGATCTTTCGGTTATGGTAATAATAATCAGAACAGGTATTACAATCAGAAAGTTAATCATACCAAGGCTCAAAGAAACGGTAAATGGAACAGGAGAAATGCAAATGATCGTGACAACAACGATCGACAACCACGTTCTCGTAATCAGAATACTAAACACGAACAAAATCGGAATCGTAACACCCATAATACGACCAAAACCATGTAATGGTAATTCTAAAGATCGAAGAAATGACAACCGAAATAATAAAGGTAGAATTAATAAACCATTCTATGCTCGCAATAATGACAACAAGAATAGGAATAACGAACATGATTATAAAAGGTAAAATCATCGTAACGAACGAGACTGCTTCTCAGGGAAACCGCTAAAAGGCTGTATTAGGGGTCGAGTATCAGCCAATGTTAATCATTTTACTGAAGGCCCAAATAAATATTTTTATGTAACACATACGCACGTATGTAGCTGTAAAGACCCAAATTTAGCCAGAAGTGATTGTGAATCGGACACCGATAGTATAGATGACTATGTTAATTCTAAGCCAACTCAGATTTCTTCAAAAATTAAAGTAAAAGTTTGTAATACAGATGTAGAATGCTTATGCGATACAGGTTCGGATCTCTCTCTTTTATCTTTGGCTCTTTGGAAACGTGTAAGTGCTGACGTCACGGCACCAAAGCTAACTCCAGCCGATGACAGTTTCCTAGTTGATTTCAGTGGGTCTGTTAAAAGAAAAGTAAGAGGCTATACGTTGATTACAGTGCTAATTGATAACATCTCAATTTATTTAAAAGTCTATGTTACCGAATCACTAAACCAAGACCTTATTTTAGGGTTAGATGCTCTCACAGCTCTAAGTAGTAAAATAGATTTATCTCAGGGTACTATTTCTATGGAGTACAGCAACTTAAAAACTCTTGTCGATCTTTTACCTGACCAGCACGAATTAGAGGAAATTTCAGATGACGAAGAAGGTGGTATTGCCGATAAAAACTTTTCGATCTCTGCGTCCACATTCGTCAGGCAACATGCTACAGATGAACAAATTCGAGATGTTGTGAATCGAACCCACAACCTTACACCACAGCAAAAGAAACAATTACGTTTTCTTTTATCGGAATACAGGGATATTTTTACCAACTATCCTGGACTTTGTAAGGATTTTGTTTATGAAATGGAAGTCAAGACTGACAAACCACTGGTTCGAAAACAGTACGCTATCCCACATAAGTATTTACCTGATTTTCGAGAGGAGATTAATACATTATTAGAGCTAGGGTTAATTTGCCACTCCAATTCTATCCATAGTAACCCCATCTTTGTTGTACCTAAGAAAAATGGCAAACCGAAAGCATATGTCGACCTGCGTTTGCCGAATAAGTACATCGAATTACGACAAACTAAATCAGAAGGTATACAGGACCTGTTGCTGAAGGTAAGGTGTAAACCATTCTTAAGTTCTCTTGATTTAGTGAGCAGTTACAATCAAGCGTTACTTACTCCCAAATCACAGGAATACACCGCATTCAATTTTGAAGCCCAACATTATCAGTATCGTGTTACATGTTTTGGATATAAAAATGGTACTAGTGTATTGAATAGTATGTTACAGAGAGTACTAGGACCCGAATTACACGCTAAAATATTAAGGTACATCGACGACCTTGCATGTTTTACTGACACTTTCGTAGAACATTTTCAGCTGTTAAAACAAAGTTTTCAGTAATTTAGAGAATTTAATCTTACTCTCAACATTGAGAAATGTTTATTTTGTACGGACTCTATTCCTTTTTTAGGTTTTCTCATCACCTCGGAAGGCATTAAAAAGGATCCCGAAAGTGTGGAAGCTGTACGCAACTTACCCCGACCTACTAACATAAAATCTTTACAATCTGTTATAGGACTTTTCAATTGGTCTCGTTCTTTTGTTCCTCATTTTTCAGAGAAAATGAAACCACTCTTTGAACTTATCAAGAAAGGTAAGAAATGGCGTTGGGAGGATGCCCACGAAAACGCTTTTCAGCAAATTAAATAAAATATATGTAAAGATGTTCTTTTGTCACATCCAGATCTTGACCTACCCTACTATAATGAATCAGATGCCTCTCGGCTCGGAATCAGCGCAGTCCTGTATCAATATGTAGGAGATAAGAAACAAGTAATCCAATTTATTAGTAGGACTCTGACGTCACCAGAATCCCGATACAGCGTGAGTGAGTTAGAATGTTTGGCGATCATCTTTGCCGTTCGGAAATGGCATCAACTGATAATTGGTCACTATGTCGTGTTCATTACAGACCACAAAAAGCTCAGCTGGCTGGTCAAAGCTAAACCTTGGAACACCCGTCTTCTACGGTGGAGTATTGAATTACAGCAGCTGGATTATGAGAATCGTTACCAGAAAGGCTCCGACAATTTGTGTGCAGATTCACTTTCACGTTTATTCCCTTCTACAGATCTACCCACATTCTTTACAGGTCATTCAAGATGAGATCCTTAAGGTATCACCTGAAAAACTTCGCCGTTTACAACGTGAAGATTTTCAATATTTACATATTATTTCCTTTTTAGAAGGTGAAGTAATGGAGGAGTTACCTCGAAATTCCAGAAACTGGTCAAAATTCTTTAAGTTAGATAATGACATTTTATTGTACAGAGATTTTCGTTTCCCTGATTCGTGGAAAATATGTATCCCTAGATCTTTATTGGAGAAAGTAATAGTTGCTTATCATGATCAATTTCACCACCCAGGTACTCACAAGACAGTGAGAATTATTTCGAAATGATTTTACTGGAGAAATATGAGGTCTGATGTGAAGAAGCACGTCAGGGATTGCATCAAGTGCATGCAGTTTAAACCGGATCAACATCCACCCACACGTTTGTTGTCTACTAACACTTATTTACATCCTAGGGCATTGTTAGCTTTAGATTTCCTTGGGCCTTACTCCACAGGAAAAGTTGGCGTTCGTTTTGCATTGGTTACAGTAGACGTATTCACTAAATAATGTACAGCTTATCCTTTGAAATCTGCTACAGCTACTGCAGTTCTTAAATGCTTATTTGATATCTATATGCATCACTTAGGTCTAGTGGAAGCTGTCCTCACTGACAATGCTCCAGTATTTCACAGTAAGAAGTTTTTATCGAAGATGCAGAAGTATAATATCAAAGTACATCACACCACACCTTATCACGCCCAAGCTAATATTACAGAACGGTCTAATAAAGAAATTCTTTGTACTCTTAGGTTGTTGTGCAGTCAGTCACATCAGCAATGGGCTGAAAACTTAACCCAGGCAGTTTTGTTACATAATTACTCTATTACAGAGAGCCTCGGAGTTTCTCCTGCGAGTATGCATCTGAATACTCATTTTTCTCGTCCTATTTTCAAACATTTCGGCCTACAGATTTCTGAAGATTTTGATGAAGAAGATGGCATTGATTGGTCAAACATACTCCTCATGGCAGATCACCGCACAAAGTCGACTATCGAGAAGAGGAACAAGCGATGGAATCAAACCCAACAACAACGTCGTCTAGTGGTACAATGTGTCTTAGTCTTTCTGAGACAACGAAATATTAGTAATCTGCTAAAAAAGGAAATCTCCAAGTTTTCCGACATTTACAGGGGACCCTTTCTTTGTGTAAAAGCCCTCGATAATCGTGATGTCGAACATATCGATCCCACGACAGGTGAATATATGGGTTTGCATTCCATGGACAGGACCAAACTTTGGAATCCGACGCCTGAAACCCCCAAAATCTGGTTAACTTTGGCACAAAGGCAACTCCCAGAACACATTTTACAAGATTTAAATTTAGTAACACCTGACACTCCGAATAATCTTACTTCTCTTACTCCTAGTGGGAAATTTCATTTATCCAAATTCAATGAGGAAGCAGAAGAGGAAAGTGTGAATAGTAATCCGAAATATGATTCCCAGGTAAAGCAAGTTCAAACCAATAATTTAACATCTACCCGTTTGTTATCTTTATATTTAGGAGATCCTTTGTTGAAAATATTATTTCAACACTTCTTACTGGCAACCTTCATTTGTCAAACTGATCGTTCCGAACTTGACTGGAGGACTTCTACTGAGAAGAGGCCTATTTTGAAAAAAAAAGCCAGATTCAGCAGAGTTTTTATTAAAGTTTTTAACTTTTAATAAGATTAGGTGTGTTTGCAGAATATGGTACATTGATATTTTTATATCGAGATCCGTCAAACAGTGTAGACTGTTAAGTTTTAAGAGGTTTTACATTAGGATTTCATGTAGTTTTCTCCTTGTCATAGGAAACACAAGAAGATATGTATTCAAGACGTACGGTCGTATCCTTCGGTTGCGGTAGTAACCGTAACTAAACATTTCTTTTGGAATCTATCCAATCTATTTGGGTTTCTTATTAACATTTCTTTTTGATTCTTTAGCATCTTGATACGACCGATTCTTCCAGAAGGAATTTTAGGGTATATTAATAAGGGATGATTAAATTTATTTTCCAAGCTACATTCTAGGTAGGCATGGCGTGGTGAACCATGAAATACTTGGACACCCCAGTAAATAACCCATCATTCGGTAATTATTGGAAATTTTCTCCTTCTTTATGCACACATTGAGATTTCGTTGTAACCTGCGTACTCATATCCTTTATTTTAGACATATGCTTCTATGTATATCGAATATTAAAATTTAATGATGTTCCATTGCATTACTATTATAATGTATTTTATACTTGATGAATATTTCAACATTTGTGAATTTATGATATGTATTAATGCCATTTGCGTATTTCAACAGATTTCCATGAAGAATCTGAAGTACTTCTGTATAACTGATATTTTGATTTTGTGAAATATTCGTGTATTGATATTTTGCCTCATGTATTTTAAGACTAGGTTAGTATGCATTGTGATATATTTCAAATATTTCTTTTATTGTATTTCAGTAATCGTAACTTTTGTCTATTTAGTGGAACAAGAACGCATACAATTTTAAGAACTAATTACTCATACCATGCCAACTAATATCAATTAATTTTTGTCGATGCCAAAATTTAAAATCTATCTAGGTGAAATAATATTCACGTTAATATTCTTGTTGTTAACCATTTGTTTGGATTTACAGCTCAAACGTTAAAAAGTTTATTCGAGAAATATTATTAAAATCTTTATATTATTTCAATATTTTGGACTTATGGCGTCCTATTTTTATCGATAATGAATATTTCAGGAATGTTTACATTTTGTGTCTTTATCTTGATATCCTAAGGAATTACTAGTTATTGTACTTCTATACAATGAATCGCTAATAGGATTTTATTTCAGGCATACGTTAATTTAATCACAGTTCGAGATGGCGAATGTGTGAATGTTACGGTAAATATACACGTGTCGTTAATGAACATGTTGATGCATACTATTGCGGACTTTGTGGACATTATGGAAGTGACGATGTGCATCTATTACGCCCAGGCTAGGCGTTTGTTTACAATGGAATTTTGCATCATGAGAGATGATTACATTTATAATATGCCTATATATTGTTGTCATGCATTGTTGATTTTGTGTTAACAAAATTTCAATATCCTATTATAAGCATTAGGGGTTGGACTTCAAGAATTTCCTTGGAAGTACTCAAGATCAGTATTCCTTTACATTCTTATATTTTGTTTTGAACATGATTATGTTCTATAGACGTCTTGTGTACCATCTCACTACCACATGAAGACTAATGAATATTCTTTTACATGCATTTTTCGATAATGGTTAACTAGTTTTACTTTAACAAGACTAAAAAATTGTTTAGAGGGAACCCGGCATCTTCATCAGTTGATGGATGAGATTAGTTAAAATGAATCAACAAGATATATATGTACTGGCATGCGAATTCGTATAGCATTTTGGATACACTTGGATGAAGAAATGACTCGTAAATGTTTTTTTTTTCCAAAAAAATCTTCTTTGTTGAAAGTATTTATGTGTGTCTTACCCATGTTCGGGAATTTAAATTTTTTGTTTATTAGTATGCAAGATTTTGCGTTCTCACAGTTCACATAAAATTATCTCATGAATGTTTATTCGTCTAAGCCTTCAGGATTGTTACGATTTGACATCCGTTTACAGGTGACTTAACCTATATTTTTACGATTATTCATAATCAGATTAATAAATCGATTTTTTCTCTTTGAAGCTAACATATTCACTCGATATACTCCAGTATTTTGAAAACATTTAGTGTTTTGTATTATTACATTTTATCTATACTTGTCAATTTTTATTTAAATATTTTAACCATTCAAGCATGAATATTTTTGAAAAAAACTGAAGAACTAAGTATATAAATAAAACTCAATAAATAGAATCAAAACTATATAGCCCTATAAACGTTTTCACACATACAGGTGAAACCACGTATTCGTTTTCGCGTAATCAGTTTAGCCTAAATTGTTATACACATCACAAACAAATAGTGAATATACCAAAGCTTCCTTAAAGTGAATGTTCACAATGAAGTGACAATATTTATTCTCAGTGTTGAAAAAAAAAATAGATAAAAAATAATAGATGCTTTCACTTATGTGCTACAACCATTTTCACACTTCATAACCCCAATTGTTAAGAAGACTGGATTTCACCAATTGGAACTTTCATCGCAGAAGAAAGAAGAGAGAAGAAGGAAGACATCTGGATATGGAATTTTCAGGAACATCTCATGGAATTTGGAATCAGCTGATAGTCATCCATCTGGATCGACAGTGTTCTAAACAAAATAAATAAACCCTAGTGATTCATAGTGAGACATCTATATTATTTTAATTATTCACTGCGAATAGTGTTCATCAAAAACAGTGTTACCAGTGCTTTCTCCCATAATCCTCCATACCCAGTGAACCAAGAACAGTGTTGCCAACTCCGTATTTTGGAAAAGAAGCCACAAACCTCCAAACTTGTTTTGCCATGTGTGTTTACCCAGGGTTCTCAACACATTACTTCGTTGACTCGCAATGTGCTGTTCCCTTGCGGCTCGCCAAATTGTGACCGTCTGCCCGGCCACAAAACTATGTTTTTGGACGACCAGTGTATTTCTTTCTAACTTTTATTCATGCAACGAAATTATTATTTTACTCATAGAAATGAAAAGCTATTTCTCTTCTGGTGAGAACTTCAATTCTTTCTGTGTATGCAGGTGTTCTTCAGCCGTTCTTATCGTTTCTCACGGTGGGACAAAGAACTTGTTGTTTTTCAATGCAACCCTTATCGTCTAGTCAGAGTGCTTCATCGCAGCAAACTTATTTTTTTCTTTTCCTAAAATAGTTTCCAACTTATAGTCTTCATCACCATGACTGTTCCGCAAATACTTTTTTCTTAACAACATTTATTAAGATTGGGAATATTTTTGGATACGAAGTTGATATTGTGTAGGAATCATATTGTGTTTGTCGTGTTCTCACGCACTCATATTACGTCATCCTTCCTGCCGTGAGAACAAGAGTTCATATCCTGCAGGAGTCGTAGGTGGAATGGCTCATACACAAAATTACCATCGTTCGCTCCTTTTCACTGAACTGTTTTATGTATAACAGTAGTGCATAAAAATCCTATAACCATGGAAAGAATTTATCGATTTAGACTGCTACACTTTTTTTAACTATTCTTTCCAAGCTTTTTCCCACGGAATCAAATCAAAATGTTGCCAGCGTTCTCTATTATAACGTCGATCGATTGGCACTGCGTATGAATGCAGAAAACATTAACATTTTTTTTTATTATTTGATAGAGTGAATTGTCAACCCTAAGTGTTGGAAACGGGGTGTTTCCAAGAGTCAGTAGAAGCGGGGAGTTAGCAAAAAGAGTTCGTTATAAAAATAAGTGATAGCAAGAAGTCATAGTATGAAGAACTTCGTGGTGCGACATTAATATATAGTATGTAAAGCAAAAGGACAAACAGATACCTTCGGGATATGTAGCGTCCTTTTGGAGTCAAGATACTTCGTTGACCAGCGTTTTTCCAACATTTCCCCTTTCCCCTTGCCATTGTTAAAAAGTGAAAGTCTTGACTCAGTGCGAAGAGCCAACTTATAGTGCAAGTGATGTTTAAACAAGGGCTATGTTTCTAGTGTTCGTATATAGTGTGCACATATCTACATTTACCATGCAGTGTTAAGAGTTTTATTCTCCATTTCGCTTATTCGATTTGCCACAGTGCAATTTCTTCTCTTTGAGCATTTTGCGCTGTCAAGTGAGAATTTTGTGTGTTGTTAATGTATATATATATATATATATATATATATATATATATATATATATATATATATTATTCCGTTTCGTACCCACATATATCCATACTCAATAAGTAGGAATTTACCTAAGTAAATATCATCGTCTTCATTCATGTGTGTGCGAATTCCTGCGAGCAGACGACTTGCCAGTTGCGTATATGTATGCGTGTGCATACCCAAAAGTAAGTATAATACAACCTGAGTCTCAAAAGCACCAAAGTTGCTCATGTCAAATCACTTGTTACATTTCAATATTATCAATCAACGCCCAAACAGAGTATAAGCCTGGACCAGAATTGTTATCAGCTGTTTTCTTAGGGAGTTCTTCAGGAGCCAGCACCCAAGGGAAATAGTAGGTAGCAATTTCCCCATAATGGCTTTCCCTCCTTCGACTTGTTTCCTTTGACATAAATAATATGGATAATGGAAAATGCTTTGGGAACATATTTACGTCCTCACCAATGTTTGATCAATTATTGTGCAGAAACAAACAAAATTATTGCCTTAACAGCTGAGCAGTTCTCAGATATTGTAGGAGGATATGTATTGCAATAGTTGGAAAACCTAAAGTGGAGAAGGGCTTGGAAAAGAACCGTACTGCGGAAATGTGAGCCTTAGTTTGTTGTTCAGACATTTCAAAACATTTACACAAAGCAGTAATCCAGATTAATTAGGGAACGGAATTAATTCAAATGTTTTTCAACATTGTCTAGCACAGAATCCGTCAGTCAATTAAAAAGAAGAAACATCAGTTGCCGCCATATACGAAGAAGAAAGAAACGTAAATACTCGTGATTAAATAACTCCAACAATGTTAGAACATCATTATTTTCTGGGAGTGCAAATGTAGAGTTATTTGATAATGAAGTCACTGCATCGTTTTCAGAAAGTGCTGAGATGAATAATGGTTCAAGTTGATAGTTGAAAACTGGCAATTTAAATTACGCATCATTTGCTGATCATCTGCATTGGCCAGAGGCACCTAGTGCAATATAGAGCGCCTATCGTTTGTTGTCACTTCAGAGAAATACCAAAAAAATGATGATAAGAGAGAAGGAAACCCAGAAGGAGCAAACTGAAGAAGAAAAAGCTAAGCGGAAAAGAAAGATAAAGGAATTGAGGGCAGAAAAGGGAAATAAAATGGCAATAAAATAGGATATAAAGATTGTACAGCCACAAATAAATCGAAAAATTGTACAGCCAGAGAGAAACCAGAAATAGGAGAGAGTAGTGCTAGAACCGGAAGCATTTCTTCTCAGAATTCAACACAGGAGCAAACTGTGAAGATAAATTTGTTCGGTGCCCAAACTGATGTCAGTAAGAACTCCAATAGATCATGTCAAAAATGTGCACTACCGCTAAACAGTTACAAAATTTAACGCGTTCTTTGTGTATAAATTGTTTTCATTTATATTACATTCCTAGATATCACAAGATTCACATTCCGGAAGATCTGCAAGATGATGATTTTGTGTGCCATATTTGCTACGTTCTGGACGATGACAGCGAAGATATAGATATACCAGGTTATGATGATAGTGAGTAATATCATTCGGTCTCTGTAATGCAAATCGTGTGAGCCTTGTTTCTCGTTTCCTTCTTTCATATTCGAAGATTTATTAAGATAGAGCTTAAAAAATATTGGTCATTTTGCCTGAATTTAAATGTCATTGTAGAATGTTATAAACAATTTTAAGTCATTTCTCGTAATTATTGGCCAAGAGTAACCTGGTAGTATTATATTTCGGCACATAATGTAAAATTTTGTTATCCTTTATAGATGAAAGCCATTTGAGTTGTGGATTACTAACAGCACCAATCACTATAGGAATAAGTGCCAATTACTGTATTTTCAGTGGTAATCACTATAGTTATACACTTGTGTTCACTATAAACTCTACAAATATTTTCTGCTTCTGAAGTACGTAAATAATACACGTTCACCGTAATCAATAAGAATTAATGTATATTTAGAGAACAAGTCAAAAGAATATATTTAAAAAGATAAAAGATAGATACATCTACATTTAAAAAAAAATCCTTAAAGTGCCAATTATTGTATGATTTACCCTATAGTATTGATACTTTAAATGGAGCAAAATGATTGGAGCTAAACACGGAGCATGAATGGGAACAGGGTAAAGTTATCGAAAACATAACAGAAGACTTAATAGTAAAGTTATGTTTCGAGTTTCAGCAACACAAGTTTGGATTTAAATATTATAATCAACTTACTTAAAAGAAAACTCAGAAACTTATCTCTTTATTTCAAAAAGTAACTGCTCCGACAAGTTTTATATTTTGTAAAGCAAATATTTTGATTAATTGAATAGCATATTTTCAAAAGTATGCTTTATTTCTTCACTAAATACACTTTTCAACGATTTATTTTTGTTGAACTCTGTTTGAGTATGAAAAAAAATAAGTAAGCAAACTTACTTCTTCTTCTGAAAGTAAGCTAACTTACTTTGAAAATATTCTTTACTTGGTTAGAACACACTTTGCAAAATATACTTTCTCATTGAATTGTTAACGTCTCATCGCCTTAAATCCATTGTTCCAGAACAATTTTATTTCGGTATTCTTATACTGCCACAGGACCACACAATTTCAAATTCACACACACACACACACAACAAGAAATTCAAGCTTTCGATTCAACATCCCATGATTATGCCTTGAGGCTAAGAGAGACCATGATGAATTGAATTGAATGATCATGAAAGAATTTGTGAGATAAAATTTGGGAGGAAACGAAAGTACCCCGAGAAAACCCACGGATACGATTTCGTCCACCGTAAATTTACTTGGCAGGGGACCGAACCGGCGACTCCCGCACCAGAGATAAGCGCTCTATCACTGAGCTATCCACACACGTATAACAGTAGCAACTTTAACTTCCGAGAACGGTGACGTAGGAATTTTGTTGTAGGTTGCTTCATGTTTTGGTACAATCAGTTTACTCCGTTTAAAGTATCAATATTACACCTTGTAAATTATTGCTGTTTGTAACGGATGATGTTATGTTTGAAGAAAATATTCTAGGATTTACACAAAATAATTGGATGCAAAAAGTAATTTCAAGTGGATTTATATTCCTTTAAACAAGAACGTAAGGTTTTTAATGCAAGCTCTTAATACAGTAAAATTACCTTCAACGGGCCTCTTATTAAACTTACATTCAACACAAAGGAAAATATTTCATGGTCCCATCAATTTAGAGGTAATAAAAATGTTAAATTCCCTTGATTAGGTGGAACCTTTGTGCGAACAATGGATATTAAAATATGATTTGAACAGGAATTTTCAAATTTCGAAATGCACAGTTTAGACATTTTTTAGACATTCCGTGAGAGGTATATGAACTACTTTGAATGTAAATGTCTTCGTTTTATGTTTATCTTACTTACACATTTAACCCTTAGGAGTCCGTTCCGTCATGTAATTTTCTAGATACTGTGCGAGGTTTGACGATATTACTTATGTATTTTTTTTCAAAGAGGTGACAGTCATTCATCATTGCCAGAAAGATGAATCACTCACCCCTTTCTTATTTTCCTTTCATATGTCCTTAGAAAATATTCTAAACTGACAACAATAAACCATTTCAATGTCTTGCGTCTATTCATATTAAAAACATGAAATTCAATTTATGAGAAAATCTGTTGGACGTTAAAAATTGTCATTTTTTTCGTTCTTAAAATATGCATTTATATGCACTATCGACATAAGCATGCACTTACCTCCGAAATATGCAAGTACATATGCATTATAAAACGCTGCTATTTTACCCTGAAACAGCTGAAACAAACTTCAATTTAAAGAACAGAAAAGAATAAACAAATAAACTAAAATCCTAAGTCTACTTGCAACCAGTTCCTGTTGACAAGTTAGCAAAAATCGAGATTCTTGCCTTCATTAATTTCTATGGTAGATTTCGCTTTTCGTTTTTCTCGAAATAATATAAATGTCGCTTAGCCTTTGCACTATGTTGCTCCAAGCCCTTCATATACACCTGTATATGCAAGTTAGTTGGGAAACTGGGGCGCCGCAATAATGTTCCCAATCGAGCCCCGCACCTTCTAAGTCCATTAGATTACTTTTCCCCGTACTTTGAAGGAAGAAAGCTTTAATTTTTTAACGGTACGATTTTTTCAGGAGCAGCCTCCACTTTAATTATGTGTTTGAAGACATATTGTTCTACTAAAATATATTAAATATGAGAATTTCCTAATTTATGCCAAATTTAAGAGCATTAAAAATGGAAATTTGAAAGTGTCCGTTAAGTATAGCTTGTATTTTGTTAAAACAACACAATTAAAAACAATAAAGGTTAATGAAAGCTAAAGTAATGTGTTTGTGTATATGGAATTTACGTCATAGCATCAGGGACAAGAAGCCAAAAAGTTATGTCTAATTATTTTGAGAATCATAAGCTTGGTGTGGCCGTATTTCTCGATTCATCTATACGTTTCTTTAACTGTATTAAAAGCTTTATCTTAAGTCACACAACAAAACGAAAAAAAAAATAATAATACCTTATATAAAATGAGGTAATATTAAGAACTGATTACAAAGAGAAAATATAATTGTGTTAATTTACAAAGCTATAGTGAAATTTAGAATGTTTTGTGTTCGTTTGGAGCTTAACATTTTTTTCAGCAATAGGGTATATGAGACCTCGTTCCCCTGGAAGATGAGAATGCTAACCACTTATTCGTGCAAATCAATATGAATAAGTGCCTAGCAACCCATAGCTGTTTCGTCAGGTATGTGCTTATCTTCGCGGTAAATTGACCTGATAAATCTACAATGAAAATATTGTCACAAACAACACCAAGTTGCCATCGAGTTGTAGCAAACGACACACCATCGTTACAGAGTAGCTTTCGAAAACAACATTTTAATGAAATGAGGTGTGTGTGTGTTTTTTTGGAGGTTGAATTGCCATCTTTATTTTTTTCTAGCCCAATTTATTTGAGGAAGAATTTTTCTTTTATATAAACAGGATTTTAATGGTTTAATTTTACTAAATTCTCCTTCTGGCCTAATTAAGTGTCCCTTCTTTTACAAATATACTTATATGTAAATGTACTGAATATCCTAATATTGCTTTAGTTTTTTTTTAATTTATAAATATTAAAATGAATAATGCAGTAGTTAAATTTCGCGTAGAATGCATTTAAAGATCTCAAGATGTCAGTAAAATTAACTAGCTAAAATTCTCGTTCTTTTCAAAGAATAAATATTTTTTTCCTAATATAAATTAATGAGCTGAGAAACATGATACTGCAGGTATTCAACACTTGCAGAGCTACCCTTGTTTGTTGGGATTTAAAGAACCTACAATTAAAATAATACATATTTCGCTCACCTCTTTGGACTCGGCTCGCGCTCACTTCTCTCAAGTGGGCTAGCGCTCACTCGGGCTTGCGCTCAATGATCTTAAATGGGCTCGCGCTCCCTTATTTCATTGGGCTTGCACTCAGTTGGACTCGCACTCACCTGTCTCAACTGGGAAAGCGCTCACTCGGGCTCATGCTCACTTCTCTTGACTGGATTTTCGCTCATTTGGGCTAGGGCTCGTTTCTCTCGATTGGGCTCGAACTCACTCGGACTCGAACTCATTTCTTTCAACTTGTCTCACCCTCACTTGGGCTCGCGCTAATTTATTTCATTGGGGTTCAGGATCACTCGGGATCGCGCTCAATTATTGAGTCTGAGCCAGGTTGAGTGCGAGTGGGGAGCTCGTGAGCATCTGGTTCGCGAGTTTGGACAACTATGTTCAAAACCGGGTCTACTATGCCAAGCGAGATTGTATTTTGAAAATAAAATCAAACTTTTAATTTAGCTTTCGGCAGCTATGTTATTTAAGCTAAAAAATGGACCCTTCTTTCCTCCTGATCCTCGTCCAGCGAAACCTTTACTAACCAGCGATTTTCAAGCAGGCTGTCCCATTGGTAGTAATTAGGATGCAGTCGAGTGTTTTGAGAAAGTAGGTGGATGTCAGTGACGAGGATTCCCATCGTAGATTCTAGTCCATCTAAAAAGGCATTGAAATTCTCAACCACTCTCGATAGTTGTGTGCTCCTGTCCCTGTCGAATCCAGTAGAAATGAGACAGTTTAAGAAAATGTCAAGTGTATGTTTCATCCGAAGTGGTAGACCACTCATTCTGGGCCATAAAGTAATGCTTCGATTCCATGTCATGAGAAATTTGAGGTGCACGACATATACGTGAGACTTTGATCTTTTTTCTTTTCCTCCCGCATTTTCAATTCATTAATAATTTATAATCTTATTTACACATTTCCTCCGCCGTAACGGGAATAAACTTAGGAATCCAAATTAAACAGTAGGCATCATTTAATTTGTTTCTCGAACAGTATGTACACTTTACACTTAATTTAGTCATTTAAAGCTAGTGTTGAAAATTCCTAATACATATTCAACCCATTAAAAAGGATGAATTTATTTATTATTATCTAAATAAACAAATTATCAATTATTTCGTAAAAATGAAAAAAATCAAATCAATATTATTACAGTCTGATGGGAAAAATTACGTGGATATTGACAAGTCAGAATTGCCTTAGTTAGACTTATATCTCATTTAACTCTCCATGAAAGGCAATCATTGTTCCAGTGTCTCCCATATGAAATATTGATATATTTCAATCAAAACGAGGAAAGATTACCTTTAACGCATTTATAATATTAAATATTAAATTAAGATTCATTTAAAACAATAAACGGATATATGTTGATTCACTTCCTACAACCGTCGTATAGCCTAAAAGGGAATTATTAAAATATGAAACGAAAGAATGATGACAAACTTAAAACAGGACTTCAGCCCCCTAAACTCACTTCGCCTAAGTGAAACAAGTAACCCATCGAATTAGAGTGCTCAATCATTGACAAGCCGTGCCCCGCTAATGAAAAGTTTAGAATATCAAATAGAAAATACTCAACAACCCAATTCTCAATAACATCCCTCTATATTTAACGGATACCACATAAATGCTGTATGTATACAACACTCAAGAGATTTTTCATTTCATGTCTACTTTAACTTTAGCCTTGCGCTATTAAAGAAGTATAAATTTGCAGTTTACTTAGTATGATTCAGCTGTTCGTTCTTTCTTCATAGATGAGTATTTCATAATGTTTACGTTTCATGTTTTCACTGGCAGTATTAGCTATGTACGTACCTCAAACTAGTCGCATGGTCTACTGTCTTTCTCTCACTTCTATATTTGATAGAGAACACTTAATTTCATTCAACATTTCTAACGTTTATTTTCATCCAAGTAGTATCCGTAGCTCTGCATTTATTTTCCCCTAATATCTTGTTAATATTCTATGGGATTTCAATAACTACATAGTTTCATGTACGAAACAAATACAATGAACCCTTTCACCTGCTTCTGAAATCTCATTTTTCCTATGCACACTGTCTTTATTATTTATGTTTAAAATACTGATGAGAGGCAAGGACTCTGTTGAGCTCCTTTCTCAATTGCATTGTCCTCTCAATAGCTTCCCTTTTACCACCTCCAGTGCTTATTTCTTTCTTAATGCACATTTCTAATACATTTTTGGTACTTTCGTTCCAGAACAACTTTCTTTACATCTTTCTTCAGTAATTATCACCTCATCATTTCGAAATATTCCTCTGGATTAATGAATAAAACAAATAAAAATTTATTTTTGCTTTATATAAATCGTTCATGTAGCTACTATTAAAATCCAATAGCATTTATTTTATTTCAGTTGCTAAGCCACGCTATTTCTATGCAACTTCACAATTTCTTCTTTCGTACAGCCTTCATGCTGTTACACGATGAGAAATATGCTCCCGGAAGTCCGTCGTTTGATTCTTGTCACTTACAAAATTTTATTTTTTTCTTTAAAGAAAATTTGAACTCATGTAGCCTCAAACTTCTTTGAAGCGTTTTGTAAAACTTGTTTGGTTCATGAAACTAGGTGCAATAGCAGAAGTCCTTTACCCTGCGCATTTCTACATCTTATTCCTTGTCCTGATATTTTTCCTTACTTGCTACCTTTTCACAATACACAGCTTGTCATATATCAGCTATACTTTGTTATGTTACTTTGTTGATTCAATATTTTGATATTGACTAACATGCCAGACAATGCTTTCTACAGAGTGAAGTGATCTATATCCGCAAACATATACATTATTTTATTGTGGAAATCCTTATTTTCTACTGTATCAGCTGTAATGGTAAGTTCACGTTGGACGATGCCCCCCCCCCGTTCAGGTCGTTTGAGGGTAACGCTTGTGGTACTGAACTTTGGACGTTTATGTCCTAAACCTTCTAGAACTTTCGATTTACGTCAAGACAACGTGATTGTGGGTGTTCCCTAACATTTTAAGTTTGCTACCTGTTGTGGAAAAGAGAAGAAAGGGGGTTGGGTTTTGTAAAAACAGCCTTTGAATAAAACCACGAACACCGAGTTTGCCGTGGAAGTATGAATAAGATATTGACGGAGAAACTTCGTTGGACAACAGGTCATGGAACTACCTTAATACTTGAAGGTATTGCAATCAGCTGACATATTGAAACGACTTTACATTACAAACAATTACAGCTTAAAGTTTAAAGAAAATTTATGGTTTTCACATTCACTACCTAGTAAAGAAGATCCCTCTGTTTCGTTTTCTCAAAATAGTGATAGTTTGTTTCAATCAGACATGGTTGAAGGTGGACAGACGGATAATATAGGAGTTTTGTCACATATTCTCAGGACAGAACCAATTTATGGGCAGATAGGCGATGATGTAGAGAGATGTGTTGATCATTTTAAAATATTAGCCCAGGTGAAAAATTGTTCGGATTTGAAAAAGAAATGGATTCTAGGTTTATTGACGAAAGGTCCTGCGGGTTATTGGTTTGACACACTTTCGAAACAGTCAGACTTTCCAGACATGGCAAATGCGCAATTTAAGCAGAGGCTTCTTGTTGCGTTTAAGAATTCTTTGTTACCCCAGTTAACGGAACAGGAAACGAGGGCACGTGAGCACAATGAGACTGAATCTGTAGTTTCGTACGTATATGCTAAGAGAAACCTTATTCTTCGCAATGGCAAAGATGCTCCGGTTACGAAACAAATTCAACTTATTATAGACGGACTTATTCGTGAATATATGCGGTTGGCAATAAAGAAAAAATACTGCTTCAGGATTTACTTGAGGAAGAAAAAGCTCATGTGTTGCTTGAACGTAAAGCAATAAATAAAAACATGAAGATAAATCAATTCTTAGTAAATTCTTCGATTCAGTTTAATCCTCCGGAGACTTCAGCTCTGCAGCAAACACATTTAGTGCAAACTCAGCCTTCTCAAGTTTCGCCTCGGACTTTGAACTCTCCTGTTTCCGCTTCACAGCCAAGATAAGAGTACAAAGATCAGTTAGCTGGAATTCAGAAACAGCTAAATCAGCTTAGTCTAAAAGTAGATGAGAGTGAAAAAATACTGATCAGCGCAACTCATTTAAACGTAATAATAATAATAATAATAATAATAATAATAATAATAATAATAATAATAATAATAATAATAATAATAATAATAATAACTTTATGCGTAATTTTCCTCTCGTAGGGGGAATGGCGAGATATCACAACACAGTGAGTCTCGTGATACAAATAATAGTGGTAATTCAAGGAATTTTAGTAGACGTTCTGTAATTTGTCACAAATGTGGCAAAGAGAATCATTTTGCACAGCATTGTAGGAGCAATTTAAACTAGTACAGAGGGTTGATTCTTAAGCGTGTTAAAGTCCCTATATACGTAGAACGAACTCTACCACATATTAACGCTATTATAAGTGGAAAGGAGGGCCATAATCATCTTGATTCTGGTTCTCAGATTTCGTGTATAGGCTCTCATATAGTTCCACGTGGTGCTAAGTTAATGGGCACGCGTTCTTTTTTACGAGGAACACTCCGTCAGTTAATAAGATAGCTCTAGTTCGATTAAGGCTGAGATCACATACTTTTCGTCATCCATTTAGCGTGGTTCCTACGTATACAGATCCTCCACTTCTTGAACAAGATTTTTGACTTTCACGCAAGAGTAGCATAGATCAGAATGAATTGACTTTAGAAGTTACAAGGTTTGGAAAGATTCCGCCGTCGAAGTTGCCAGATTCTTCTTACGTTAATTATGAACTTGCAACTTTAGTCACACCAGTTTTTAAGGATTTGCCTTCTGTACGGTTGCCACCTCGTACAAAAACGTGTGTGTTTAGTAACCAAATGTTTTGATTTGATAGGTTCTAGAAATTGGTAGCAACCTAACCAGTTTTTAGCCAGCACTGTCAATTTGTTAGTGGATGTGTCATACGTGGATAGTGTTAATTCACATATTTGGATAACTAATCCCACCAAAAAGCGATTTCTTTTATGACGCTATAAGATCTTAGGTAATGCGGCAGAAGGTAGGGAAGAACATTTGTGTACTAACCTTACGCTTGGCAATGGTCCTTAACCACTTAAAAGTGCTCAGTATGACTGTTCTAGAGTAAAAGTGAATTCTGAACATTCAGACAGTGAAAAACAACGCTTTTATGATTTAATAACGGCATTCAAGGATATTTCTAGTTTGGTCCGAGGACGATTTTTCTCAAGCTCGTGGTGGACATTCAAACATTCCAGGCCAAGTAAGCTTGTGGTGGACAACCTCGTTTCCGTGGGATTTCTCGAGGTACTTCCATTTCATCCCGCTTTCTCGTTTCACAATTCTTCCATCATCATTCACTTGCATTAGTCATTGTGTTCTTTAGCCTAAAGGGTATACTTGCAGGACATTGGACTTCAGGATTTTATTTCAACATTACACATATTTTGTTTTCTGCATTGATTTGACATTAACAGTTCTGTAGTCCGCACATCTTTTTGCATTTGAATACTTAGGCAACACAGTGGTCAGTGGCGGCGGTTGTGCGTTAAAAGTGGAGGGGAAGACATGATCTTAACAATTGTATATCAATGTTAGATTTCCTGGTTGTTTCTAAGAATGTTTGATGAAAGGTTGCATAACTAATAGGATAATATATTTTTCACTTAAAATGCCGTATATCGTATTTCTATTTTATTAAGTAAATTCATAAGAGCAATACAGGTAGGTACCTAGCCCTTTATACTCTTAAACAACGAAAGTGTAAGAAGAGATTTGACTTCTTGCTCATGAACATCTTAAGATTCAGTCTGGAAAATTGTGTGATCAGATTATTTAATAAATTACCAAAACCAATAAATAGAAGTGATAATATTAATCATAGTAATGAATAATGACGCTTGTTTTGCAGAAGTTACATTGAAACTGGGAATTAATGAACAACTTATACTTTTAATTCCACACATGATATTAAATGGATGTTTTTACTCTTAGAAAATGAAATAAAGTAAGTACTGCAAACATATGCTATGGCATTTAAGGAAATATGCAATTGCAATATTAATTGCTTTGAATTGCAATTAAACACAATTCCTGTAGCTTTATTAACTCCACGGGAAGACAAAAATCCAATACGTACTCACGCAACGGCAAATATCATATGGCAGCATTTTTTTCCTTATTCAACAGTAATACATACAAAACCTTTACCAGCGTGTCCACATTCTGGAAAATAAGTGAGTCAGGGAAAAGCCAAGGAAGTAAACACGTATCAGGTGAAGTCAGGGAAAGGGCAGATTGGTCAGGGAAAGTCAAGGAAAATCGATTTATGTCTATTGTTCAATTACTGAATTTATGAAATAGGATTGATTTCTTTACTGTTACGGGGTGCAAAATGTAGTGTTCTCAATGATGATATTGAGGGAGGCAGTGTTCTCTGATATAGTTGTTGAAACTAATTTTCTGGAAAAAAAAAACACATATCTAACTGTATCCTGGCATATTTGCTCAAAAGAGTAGACGCTGTTCTAGAAGAATTGCATGGTGCCAAGAGAATATCTGGACAATTGGCTGAGAACGCGAGGAAATATTATCTCCAGCTCATAGCGAAAGCTCAGACTGAAGAATTTAAAGAACACTCGAATGAATTCATAGCCAATGATAGAGATGGTATTGGACTTGATGAGTTTTTTACTTGCTCTTAGGAAATGGTAAGAACTTCGTTGACTTACGGTCAGTTATGAAATTGTGTTTTATCTTCTTTCACGGAAACGCATTTTTTGAAAGTGGTTTCACAATAAAAAAAATTCTCATTGTTGACAACTTACAAGAAGAATCTCTGGTGGCTCAACGGATCATATATGATTCTGTGATGAGAATATGCGGATCATCAGGATTAATAATTACAAAAGGTATGATAAAGTCAGTGAGAAGCTCAATGAGACAAAATATCTGGAAAAGAAAAGATAAATAAATGCTGGAGATGAGAGAAACGGAAGATTCAGCAACAACTAAAGGAGCTGGAGGAAGAAGAAAAGAAGATTAAACTGCGGAGACAACAAAAAGTATATTCAGATCAATGAGAAGAAAACTATGCGAGAAATGATGAAAACAAATTTCTAAACGGGTTGCATTTAACATCTGCACCAGCAAAAGTATAATCCGCATCTTAGGAGGTTGCAAGTCTACGGAATTCGGTCTTCGCGACCCTTCCAGCTGAGTTTCTCCACCCACTCCAGGCTGTGAAGATTCTTTTTTCAGGATGGCCAGTCATATATACGAACACACGACTAACTCTATTTCTTGAAATGGAAGGGTCTTGGAGAAAACGAAGCAAAGGATGTAGTGTTAGGTGTGGGCATTCTCCATTCTCAACATGGCACTCCACACAATCTGTTTCACATTTATCACATGGCTACTGGTTCACATTTGTGAAGAATATTCTCATTTCACGATAATTTAAAACTGGTTTTAAGTCCTCCCAGTGATTTTTTTAAAGTGTGTATCCATTCGTGCTAATGGATTATCTTGTCACTTATTGACAATTCATCCATAAAAAGTATCCTACAATATAGAGAAATTAAGAATACTAACTGCACTCTCTTCCTCATTTTATATCATAGAATGTAAGCAGGTATTTGGACTTGAGATAAAATTATACGTGCAAGATGCCAACAAAGGAAACAATGTGAAGTCTAGTCTAGTGGCATTTTGATGTTCTCCAACAATCGCAAGTTCTCTCACCTTTTTACATATGAACTTATACATAAGAATATTAATTAATAATAATGTCCTCAGCTAAATCTATTATCCATAAAAGCATTATGACGCAATTGAAATAGATAAATGCAAAACATTTTCTAAGACACCCCCCGAAAAAAAGTATGTATTGATCCCGGTCGTGTGGTAAGAAAGTTCTTTAGAGAATTCTTTTTATTGCACTTATTAGACATAGCTATCCGTCATATCGTTGCACGGGTTTTGCTCTATTGTAAGTTCCTCTTAGTTATTCTATACTTATACAAGGGGGTCTAAGGGAGCCGGACCCCTAAAGTGTTCACGGCAGGTTTGCAAATGAACTATAATATGTAGATGAACTATAGACTAATATGTAGATGAACTGTAATATGGTTGGGTCGGGCCTCCCTAATTTCTACCGCCCCCCTCCATTTTTGTTCTGGCTACCGGCCTGGCCTTTCCCTTTAGTTATGATTTAGTCTAAAGTTGAAGAACTCTTTCGTTTTATGTGAGCCGCAAACTGAAACAACATAACCTAAAAAGATGAACTCGAAAAAGTTTTCTAATTACTTTTTTTTTTAATCATCAACAAAGCACTACTCCATAATCGAAAGAAGTAGTGAATATTATATTTAAGATAAAGAGGCATATATTTAAGATATATGGCTGAAATTAAAGAAAGAATATTTTTTATTGCTGCGGGTTGGGTGGTTATAATGTGTGTAATTGCTTGGATTGTATTCCATTCTTAATCCCTCTTTGTTCATCCTTTAAAAAGTGAGCATTTTTAAAAAAATACTCTTAATTTGTCATTTATTTCCTATATCTGAATGTTAGGAAATATATAGTTTGTACGTTAAAGGGCATATATTTAGAGTATGAACGGAAATATCATTTGATTGTTACCTTTCTGTTTCTGCTCGAGTTTGTTTCTTTATTGCTGTTTTTCACTAATCTTTCAGAATGTCTCATTCCGTTTATTACTAAATTCTACTGCTTATTTGTATGCCTGATAAGCATTTCTATTAATATGTACATAATTTTAATCAGTCTGAAATTTGTTCAGATTCCGAGTCAAATCTGATCAATTGCCCCTAAATTTCCCCTTAATAGCCAAGCATAACTGCAACTGAAATGAATAATTTTGGGTCAAATCGCTCACGTTCGTAAGTTGTTGGATAGTTCTTTCACAACCGTAATTACAAGTATTTCGATCCGATAGTAAAAAAGAAATGAGGTTATATTTTAACTTTGAGTAACCATTGGCATATTAGTTATTGAAATTTTGTTAACAAAACAAACTATTTAAAAAATGTTAGGAAAAACTTCCTCTAAAAACTGTAGGCAGCTGTTACACGACAAGAAAGGTTTGTTGACAATTTCCTGTTTTGATCAATCAAAAGCAAACATTTGCATTCATCTCTCAACCCTTTCAGTTTTGTGTAAATTATCCGGATATTTGCGTTTCCATCATTAATGTTCTTAAGTGCTGTAAGAAAATTTTGGGAATTATAAAAATAACAGTTAATTCCTTTAGGTAATAAGCCATGATGATATTCTTCTTCAGGAAGAAAGGTACGAAACGGGTAATCACTACGAAGGACAGTAATCACAGATCCTGTCAAATTTTTAAGTTTAAAACTAATTTAAACCAAAATATTAGAGATAATAATAATAATAATAATAATAATAATAATAATAATAATAATAATAATAATAATAATAATAATAATAATAATAATAAAAGTCGTTTGAGTCGATAATGAATGCTAGCTGCAAGAAGTACAAATTCAATGGTGATGCGAAGTAAATTGATTTATAATTTTATTTTCTGGCTATAGAAGTATCGAGATTGAAAAATGTGTCAAACAATTTGTATTTATTTTTTCAAGCAATCTCTCCAGATTTTCCCTGTAGTCTAATAACTTAAACTATAGCGAAATGAGTAACATATTTACTCTCAAGTACAATATATTCATTGATAATTTTTTCAAACGCTTTTTTTTTCGTCCTTCATTTTAAAGAATAAGACGGAATTTCTCTGCTCTTTAACTGCTGGCAAGCCATGTGTCAGTTGTGACTGAAGCTTGATTTACAGCATCTCCTCCCTCCAAATGACCAGAAGGAAGCATTTCTTTGGATTTCACACAAACATGGCATTCACCATATACCTGGCAACTCTGAGAAAAAATTTGCCTTTGGAGAGTAATAAACTATCGTAGAAGTTTTCAGAGGGCAACAACCACATCCTCCTGTTCCCCGCTTCCTCACCTCGAACTTGTATTCTTCTCTGAAGGGGTCTGTTTTTTTTTTTTTTTTTTGTATGTGTTACATAACGTGAGTGTGTGTTTTTAATAATCAGTAAAATCATGTATGAACTGTTTATTACTTTAGGCAATATTATAATGCTGTGTAATTGGTATTACAATGAGTAAGCATATAATGTGTATTTTCTTCATATCTTAAGTGCTCTGTATACTGCATTTTTTCGTTTCTAACTTTACATTTTGTGTAATATGTAGGCCTAATCAATATCGGCCTAATGCATATGTTTGTAAATTTATATTCCTTTGGAAAGAAAATTGAAAAAAGAAAGAAACAGAAGCGGAAGAAAACATGGCCAACTATTATGGGGAGTGTGGAGGCTGGAGTTTCTTCATTTTTTCTATATTTTTAAGTTATTCAGGGGTCAGGGAAATCTGGAACTTTCGTCATGGAAAATTAGGGAAAAGTCAGAGATCTCTTCTCCACCCTGTTTACATTTGCAAATGAAATTATATAAATTAGGGCGTCACTTCAAAACAGTGGGGGGCAACTGCCTCTTCTTGCCTCTCTAATCGCCGCCCATGACAGCGCTATTACTGAAGCCTTCAACAAATTATTTGACTACCTTCCATTTTCACAATTTATATTACAAGCACATCGAATAAGAAGTCTCCATAGGTATTATGAACTCAGTAGGCCTATAATCTATCACGGTTACCCTTACATTTTTCATCTCGGATATAGTTTTCTTGAAACTCGTTGCAAAGAATCTTAAAGCATTTAACAATCTCGCTTATTGTGTTTTCCTTTACAATATACAGACTCCTTGGTATGTAAATACACTCATACAAATCCTGAATTCAATATCAAATTTACGCTGGGGTATGAGGACGGAGCCCACAGCTAGCCAAAGACTACTATATATATATATATATATATATATATATATATATATATATATATATATATATATATATATATATATATATATAATTTCACCATATATTCAAATTTAAGACACAAAAAAATCTCGCTCCAGGTAGAGGAAGGGGACCAATGTATAAAGAATGAGATTTTTTTTTAATAATACTGCTAAGTGATTAAAGGTCAGTTGAAATGTTTTGTACAAAATGAACTATCACATATATCCCAGTAGTTAGGGAGATGTAGCTTGGCAAATAAATTTATCATAAAAAATATGAACATTTCCCACTGTTTCTAAAAACTCAAATTTTAAAACGAAAATGATAGTTTGTATTATTTTTTTATTTGGTATCGAAAGGAATACTGACTTTCGTTTGTGATTACATCACGGTAAACTGCTTATCCGTTGGAAACAAATCTTGGAACATAAAGTGGGAAGAGAAGTTAAATATTTGTCAAAAATAAATAAATAAATAGAGTGTCCTTATTAAGAAAAGATTGAACATTTCAACTACTATACGCGATGCATACTTAGCTAAAATGTCTTCACCTAGAAAAATAAGTTTCTGAAAAGTATTTTAACTCTTGTTGGCCTCTTAGGATACAAATTTCAAAGTAAGAGTAATCATAAAAATACATGGTATATTTTCAGCATAAATGTTCAAATCCCCCCCTCGTAAAATATGCCCTTTAATCAAAGTGACGTTATGAAAACCTATGCAGTGGTAGGTACTATTTTTCGAAAGTAATATCTGACGGGTCACTCGTTTTCTTAACTCCAAAATGTTTGCATTCATCATTAATAGTACACATTTTGTTTATAACATCTTGTCACTCCTACATCCGATGGAGGCTGAACTTTGTTTCATTATTCTAAGCGATCTCAGAAACTATGGATTCGACAGTTGGTAGTTTTGAATTATTTCTTTTTTAATACTCCCTTTCTCATCACCCTATGAATAATTGAGGTGTCTTACTTTCTACAAACTCTAGGGCACTGATCTGATTATTTTAAATGAAGATTTTATATTCTAGGTTTCATTTTCGCAACTTAACAGGATCGTGAGATACTCAATTTGTTGCCTAATTATTTGAACCCCCAGCACCCCTTCTGCTCCCGTAGATGGAACTTGGTTATAAAGGGTACCTCGAAAGCTATGGATTCAATACTAACATCGTTCGTTTCTGACGACCTTACACGTGCCACTTCTTACTTACTTCGGTGATTTTTTTTTTGTTTAAATTGTAAGTCATATGGTACCAAATCTGGTTCAAATTACTTCAGTCGTTCCAAAGTTAAGATGGAATATTTTTGGAAACTCTCTCTCTCTCTCTTTCTCTCTCTCTCTCTCTCTCTCTCTCTATATATATATATATATATATATATATATATATATATATATACACCTTGCCTCCCTTAAATCAAGTATTTTTTGAAGCAGTTTGACAAGGGTCTGTTTATTTTAAATTAATAATTTATATACCAAGTTTCATCTTCCTAACTTGACAAAATCGTGATGTACATTTTTCCACGAAACGTTACCTCCGTTCCCTTATGATTCTGCTTTTAATTAAATTAACATTTAATGGACTACCCTTTAACAATTAAGTTAATGCAAACGTGGCCTAGGAGGAGATAGTGGACACACTTCGTTATATTCATTTCATACATATATTAGCTGAAATGGCATTCTTCCTACGCGGAGAAAAGGTGTATGTAAACGGTTTGAACACCTTCCTACCATTACAATATGCAAGGGGAATGATTTTAGACTTATACGTCATCAGCAGTGTCACATTTAACATCAAAGTTTGGACACTAATATCGAACGGTTTATATTATTGATCCATGTCACACTTCTCTCACCTCAGCCCATACCCTTAGGACTGGACGTGAATTTCAATAGGGTCAGGAGTGTTACTAATAATCTCAGCAACCTCAGAAACTATAGACCGGATGCTAATATCAGCCAGTTCTGATGTTTTCACATATTACCCACTCAATACTTTTACCCTCTGCAGAAAATGTACTAAAATGTAGTACAAGCTAAGCTATAGTGAAGTTATGATCAACATCCGTCCAGGGTGCTTTCGTGAATAAATATCGTATACTCATTTTTATATGCACATAATATGTTTCATTTTTCCCGTTAAAACAATAATTTTCTGAAACGCTGGATCGCTGATTCTAGTATTTAGATGAAAAGTTTATGTACTAACTTTTATCTTCCCACGTTGAGATAATGAAATAATCAATTTTAGCATACATTGTAACCCTCTCTTACTTTTTCTTAAGCAAAGCATTTTAATTAACATGATACAAGCCTAGACGAGACAGTCATGTTCTGTTCCAGAAATCATCGAACTCGGTCAATTGGTTTAGAAGTTCACGAATAAACATATTTTTATTCATTTTTATCTATGTAGGCTTAACATTTTAGAAACCACAGAACACGGGGCCGCTTATTTTAAACGTAGAATCGGTGAACCAAGTGTCATCTTCCAAAGCTGAGAATGCATGAAATACTCCATTTTCCATAAATTTAGAACATCTCGCTTCCTTCTTAAAATAAATATTTTAGTCCATGCAACATGGATGATAACCTATGCTTGGTAACGGTCAAATCAATTGTCAAAGTCATTAAAACTGGTCCAGTGGTGTAGGAGAGGTTGAGGGACATTCATCCTTACACTCATTTACATATATCGTGCTCCTGCTGTATAGTGAAGCTCTGTGTTCGATGAGTAAGTTCTATATTTACTCTTGACATTGTACTCAAACAAGAAGGAGTGCAAAACACACATTTTCAGTTTGAACATTGACCGCTTTAGAGTAAGAATAAAAGCAGTACTAAGGTGCTTTCAGAAACAAATTCAGCGTCAATATTAATAGAGGGAAAGGAGTGACAAAGCGAGAAATGTTTTTCATGTAAGTTCAAGATCCACACAATAGATTTTGTCTGTATCTTTCGTGGTATATTCAAACCTGAAGAGTTCAAAATTTACAATCCCCACTTTCAAAACTGACCCCTATAAGCAGAAAAAGGTAATGCGCCAAAGTAACCTGTTTTATTTATTTATGTCTATGAATTCAGTGTGCAAAGAATATGTTATACGCCCATCCTTATTATTATAGAGCCTAATACCTGCAGAAACTTGCTACAACTTCCTTTTTTTAAAAAAATCTGTCGTTCTTATAGCAAGATTAGTAAAAGGAAGGGATAGTCTTTTATATGCACTTAAAGTCTCAAGTCTCTCGAACTCCCATCTCATCTTTAATTAGCTTAGTTCGAACTAGTATCAATTACCCGCCTCTCTGGATTATTTTTTTAAAAGGTAGTTAATATATTCCGTTAGTCAATCACTTTTTATTACTACTAAAGCGCTATCTGATATCGGTAATTTTCGATCATTTTTATACTTCTCCTTTTCTGCTCCCCCATGCTGTGTGGCAGAATTTTGATTTAAACGGAATCGGAAGTGTCACTGTTTTTCTTACCGATTCCGAAAACTATGGATTAGGCACTAATATCTGTCAATTTTGATGAGTTTATATATACCCCCTTCCCCAATGTTGTAGGGCACGGCATCGGAAGTGTAATTGCTCATCTCAGCGGCTCCGAAAACTATGGATTAGACAGTTATATATCAGTCATTTTCTATCATTTTAAATATCTTCCTTCCCTTCCTCTAAGTTGCACCGTCAAAATAATATGATAAAAACCATGCCAGGTCCGAAGCTCATCTTTGTTGAAAATTTGATCCAGATCAATCGGGTATTTAAGAATGATGAAGTCACAAAGACAATCACTTTCATTTTCATATTGTTAAAACATCTCTTTTCTATCCCCTACGTTGCTCAGTCAAAGTGCAAAGATAAAAGAACATTCCGATCCAGAACCTCATCTATCTTGAAAATTTGATCGAGTTATGTTATTTGGTTGAAGGGTTATTAAGTTCGACTTATTTTTTATATCTACCTCTCCACCTCTTGCCTAAGTTCTACCATCAAACTGAATAAATAGAAACACTACTAAGCCCGAACCTGATCTATGTTGAAAATCTGATCGATATCGGTAGAATACCCTTTGGACAGCTAGGGACTTCGACCCCAGACCCCCGCCTTTTCCAAAGGTCCCGCATGACATCTACCATCCTTTGCTTCAAGAGTGAATTTTGTTCATTTGCTCTTAGTATTTCCTGAACTTAAGAGTAAAAGTCTAAAGTAAAGAAGTTTATCTTGTCAAAGACAATGTAAATTCTACTTTGTCAAAGACGACGTGTCCATAACAAACAACTACCTTGATACAAAGAGAAAAGGTTATGGAAGTAAGGACGTTACAGTTGAATGTACGAATAACAGCTGGTAAGTTCCGTTATACTCTTTTTATCTCGGTCTACAGCCTTGCACTTCTTAAACCCAGAATTGTAAAGAATTTAAAATTTCTTTTCGCGTTTCAACTATCCATAAGATAAGATTTTGTATATTAAGAAAACACCCTTTTTAAACAACAAGGGATCTTTTCATCCCCCTTTAGGTAGCTTAAGAAGTTAACAAAAATCATTTTTGACAATTTTCCTGTGGGTTAGCCCCGGAAGGGTACAATCATGTCAAATTTCATGATTCTAATCCTGCCGGAAGTACCTAAACATTTTGGGGTGTAGAAGATGTCCCATACAAATAGTATGGAAAAGATTTTTCAGTTCAATAGGAAACCACTAGACAGTTGATTTTGTTTTATTTTTTTGTGATTTACATAGGTAATGTTAACAAAAACGTAAAGTATACCGAATATCATGGTTTTATTGCAATTCCAAGTAGCTAAAGTGTGAGATTATAGGTCGAAGAAAGAGCCATTTTAAAGGCATTGGGAATTTATTCATCGGTCCTTTAAACCCCCTAAAAGCAAAAATATTCCCTTTTGGCAACTTGTCTCTGGGTTAGTCCTGAAAAGCTACAATTATGTCAATTTAATAGTTGTAACCCTACATGAAGTGTCCAATTGATTTGGGGTGCATCACTCATATGACTGTAAACTTAATCTTTTATTATTAGTATTATTATTATATCTTGAGAAAAGAAATAAAAGTACACCTGCACTCTGATCTTTTGGTGCTGTACATTTTCAAATCAATTTAAAGCTTTGCCCGTGTGTTAGCTACATATTCATTAAAGTGTATTATATCACACGTGGTTCATATTGTGGAGCACAAATGTTAAAGCACAGAAGCGTACGCCTCGATTTACTATATACTTCCATAGTAGTCGTACATTATTGATATATTGGTCATTTTTCTGCAATATCTTAAAATCAGGCATTTAAAGAACAAACAAATTTACAATTACATTAATCTCTATTTAGTTTCAACCATGATTTCCCATAGACTATGTTATCTTTCTAATAATATTACCCATCTCTAATATATAATAAAAGATTCCAATTAAAAAATATGCAATATAATTGAACATAAAAAATAACACGAGAAAGACATGACAAAAACATATCTATCAATTCTCGGAACTTGTGTTCTATTGATGGCCACCACTATAAATCGGAAATACTCAGGCAGATGTGAAAACAGGAAAGAAAGTGTTGCATTATTTTCAAAATGTAACGATTTAAATTAAAACGTCTTGTCCCAATGTCCCCACAGAGTTCCAGGTGGGGTCCAACTCAAAAGTTTCAAATGGCATGAGGGGTTAAGTAGCACATCGTTTGAAAACTGTTCTTAAATGAAAGAAGATGGAGCAAGTCTCGACCTTCTACAGCAACCCTATGCAAAATGGCGACGGGCCAAAATATAAACAAAAGTTTAATTGAAAATCTATGGCCACCTTGAATCAAAGATTGCCGCTTAAAACGTATGTCATTCTTAACAGTACAAATCTAAATGTCTATTTTTCTCTATTATGTATTTAGAAGCAATAGGAAGACTGAAGAACAATTGAATTTCCATTCACTTCAACTGTTATTGCATTCCGTAACAACGCATATATGTTTCTCCTTAATGTACGTTCGTCAGGGTTCTCCCGATATCATTTACGTGAATATAACGAATATGCGAAGAACACACAACTCTGACTTCCTATTCATACTGCTTAAAAAAAGTAGAATAGTTGAATATTTCTGGGTATTTTTAATGGTGTCATACGTAGTTCATACATAAAGGACTTGCTGTACCAGTCAGGTTGGGGGCTCTACTGTAACGTATTCGTGATGGTTATATTTGTATGTCATTCGTTGGTTTGATCGCAATATTTCAAGCAATAACAAATATGCAAAAAAAAAAAAAAAAAATCATTTACAAAATTGGCGAGTAGTACCAAACCATTTGTAAATCATTTCAGTACATCGACCTGCGCAAACTTTGTTGGTTTGTCACAATACTCCAAGAAATAGCATATTCATATACAAACTCATTTTTCACGCTGGCAGCCATAGTGAATTACAGATGATACTCTTTGATATTTTGTGGATATCTGCTAGTAACCATAAACGTAAATGACACATTTCCTTTTTCCAACACCACTGGATTGAGCTGGACATATATTCAACATATAGTGTGGCATTTTGAACTCAACGTGTTGCGTTTTTGAACATTTCGAATCTTTCCGTCACCTACTGATAAACATTCTCGTTAAATTTGGTTTTCGTAGCTTCAGCATCATGTTATGCCTTTCGTTTCCATATAGGTTTTAAGCGACCATCTTGGATTCAAGGTGGCCATAGATTTTCAATTAAGCTTCTATTTACATTTTGACCCGCTGCCATTTTGCACAGGGTTGTCGTAGAAAGTTGGGACTTGCTCCATCTTCTTTCATTTAACAACAACTTTCAAACGATGTGCTACTTAACCCACCTTGCCATTTGAAATTTTTGAGTTGAACCTCGCCTTGGACCCTGCGGGGGACCCTGGAGCAAGGTTTTTTACTCCAAAAAGTTTGTCCTTGAAAACGATGGGATATGTGTTCGCCAAGTTTTCCATTTACCCAACCGTTTCCGATCAAATGACTTGGTTCAAACTATTCTGTCAGGTATTTTTTTTTTGGTAGCTTTTACATTACAAAATATGTTGTAACTCACGATATCCTGCCCGGTGGCACGTATAACTTTGGGATTCCTCTAGTTATAACATATCAAATGCAAACAAAATTGTCTCGTTCGGATCTCCGTGGAACAAATTTGTGACCCTTCCTTGTCAGTACCATACCTGTGAATTTTTTTACAAATACTTTAACTGATCTGCAGACTCTCGTTAAGAGTTTTGTGAAGTTTACGTCTGATTGGGAAACAGAGGTTACATGACACATTGTCCTAAAGATTGATTATTTATTTAGCTTTTAAAATAACCGTATTTCGGTACTAGGTATATTTTCAACATTGAAATGTTACACGTTGCCAACTAAATTGCCATTTTGTTGTATATGTTCGATTTTAATATATGTAAGTGAGTTTATTTTTTCTATAATATGTTTATATTTGATTGGTCAAATTAAAGGATGCAATTTTCAAGAGACTAGATTTCGATGTGTTTTTCGTAGTAAATGTTTCAAAGACTCTCTTTTATCCATTAGAATTCATGTATAATTAACGTCATGGCTTTGATGCAACCACCTATGTTGTTGTTGATGATTTGGGACTTAACGTTCCATTTAAGTCTGAGAATATAAGGACAGAACCCACCGTTTAATATATAACTTCAACTACAGTGTTCCTACCGGGAATCAAAGCAGGTTGTTATACACACAATGCACAATTTCCAACGATTTTTCCACATGAGGACTACGAGTTACCACACCTTATTATGATTCGAATTTTGCAGGTTTGCAATTGTAACCAACTAGAGGTCTGGGTCCATGTTCGGGCTGTCATTTATTTGTAACCGCCTGGATAATCTGGTCGCTGTCCGTGGCTCGTGGTACTACCAATAAGCATCTTCCTGACACTTTAACTTACATGGACAGGACGATGAAGGACCTCTCCAAGAAAAGGTTACAAACTGTTTCCAAATTGCCCGTCGGTCTCAATAATATGAGCATTAGGCGCCGAGAGGTTCGGGTGTCTCGTCTCGAAAACCTCACGGACGATCAGACGGTCATCCAGACCATAACGCACACAAACATCACTCATACAAACAACGAAAACACACTGGATTAATTGACACTATACTTATTTATTAGAACACTATTTAAAAAAAATAACGAAGAGAAATGAATACAACACTGGACACTAATAAATTTTGCCGCTGAAATTACGCTTTGCCCTTTTCGGGTAATATAGCCCTTTATATATATATATGATTACGATTGAGATATCACTACAAATTCTTCTCTCACACCCTTGACACACTTGGGGGGTAGCACTGGGGAAAAGTTGTCTGGATCGTCCCATGATGAATCCAGTTGTTACGCTGAACAGTCCTGCAGCGTAAAAGTGAATCTTCAGCAAACACACAAAAGAAGATCTCCACAATGGAATACAGATATTGGAGGGCGCGTATATAACATTTTAAACGCACAAGGTCTGAGGACCTGGGATTTCACTAGTTGGGGCTAGCCGTAAGAAATCGTCATTCACCGGCTAAATAGCTTGTGCCCCTTCACAAAACTTAACCAACGCAACGAGCGTGGTGGTTGCGTACAACACCGGAGTCGAACTCCCTGAGCATCCAAGCTCAAGCTACGGGTTGCAATGGTCAACAGAAAAGTGTTGGCAGTTCATTTCAAAAATCACTCAGTTACTCACCTGTATGCACATACAAACAGAATATAGAAAACAATTTATGTTAATTTTAGCCAACTGCCTATAATGCACTAGACACGGCGATAACACTGGCGTGAGAAAGTACAGATAACGAACTACGAAAATTGTGAGGCTGGTGCCACTTTGGCTACTGGGACATCTGGTCAGCCCGTATTTCTCTAATCTATTGTAATGTTTCCATAAGCGATTAAAGAAAGCACTTAATTCAGTTCCAAATAACTGCAGAATATATACTGTGCATATAATGAGTCAGGGAGAAACACTGAAATGGTTAGTCACTAACTGAAATGTTCTCACTAAAAGCAACGTTTTAAATATATATATGAAAAAACGATGAAAGACTTCTTTGTCCAATTGTGTGGGAAAGAAGCAATTCCCACCAAAGAAAGAACTTATGTGCGTTGCAGAATAAAGTATAAATCGAAAATAATAATCACAGTCTTTACGAAATATACAGAGTGTCCACAAAAAAATCCTTCTATAACATGGTAGCGGTTATACAATAACAATAAGATATTCACAATAATAATAATAATAATAACAATAATAATAATAAGAAGAAGAACTGAATTCATCCTGCAATAAAAAAAGTGAGTGGAATTACCTCGATTCCTGGTAAAACATCGAAAAGAATTCGTGTTAATTTACCTTCATTTACTCCTGTTTTAGTACGCATTCAAAGGGTCAGTTGTGTAAAAAAATAGTATTGATCGGTATCGAGTAGCCTCCTTATCTTTATTTTGCATATGTCTATTCTTGCTTTTTGAAACAAACGATTTTTTTTGTTGAAACTAATAAATATATATAGTTTTAGCAATGTTCATATTGCTTTATCATTTAAACCTATAAGAATGCAAAGTAGCAAGTCTTCACGCCAAACGGAGGTACGTATTATTTTCGTCAGTTCAAGTAGCTTTATATGTTTTAGCTTTAATATTAGGTACATTTCATTGGAATTATAATTTTTTTTTTTTTTTTTTGGTAAATTTAGAACGTCTCAGTATGTGAAGATAACTGCTAGTAGTATACAGTCACGCTGTCTATACGCTGCCTATCTGGCGCTAATAGCTGTCGCTAGCGTGCAGACCAGCCCTGGCCACGGCGAGCAGATAGTGGAAACTCTCCTCGTGAACGCTAAGGAGCATTCTACGTGCAAATACCGTTGTTCGTACTTCGTGCATCTTCGAGTTTCGTCTTTAGAGGAGTGGAAGTGTTGTCAACCTTGGCGGTAATCACTAGCTTACTAAATAAAAAAAAGTATGTATGGTAACTGATTGCCATTTAGTGTAAAGTGTTTTCTACAGTGTGGTAACCGTTAACTATAGACAACACAAACTTGTAACAGCAATCAAATGATAAACTATGTACGTTTCTTTTCTTCTTTTTCTTCTTTTTCTTTCCTTTTGTTACAGAAGGATGTGGTGGAACCAAACCATCGCTTACATTTAAAGAAATTTGCTAGTTTGTCCAATGGAAAACCAGTTTTCAATATATATATATATATATAAAATCAAGTTCTTAATCCGAGTGTGGGTTTGTTATATTATGTTGTTTCGCTTTTTAAGAAAAGAGATAATCTGTTGATACGAAAAAAAAATACTGTAGCACTTGTTTGTAATTATCTAAGTATTATCTCCAGAAAATTAGCTTATGCATGTATGTGTGTACGAATAGGCTTAACAAGGGGTTGGTTGTGGAGATTAGGAGCCACTATTATACTATCAATAGGAAGAATAGTATTTCTTACTCCACTTTTAAAGTTACTTTGATCGCAAAAGAATCAAACAAAATATTAAGAGAGCCAAAGATATATTCCATTTTTAAGAGTGACCATTAGTGACTACCATTAGTGTTTTTTTTAACAAGGAGTGTCTTTTTAATAATGAAAAATATATTGTCTCTGGCTGGTTCCTTGCCGGTGGCTTGTTAAATGTGAAAAAGAGTGTTAAATCATATCAACGACTAAAGCTACACGCTTGTCTTTCTTCGATAGTTACTGACTGATTTTCAAAGTCACAATGTTGTAGGCCTACTGTAACAGCGTAAACTCGGAAGGGAACGTTCCAACTGAATGATACGAACAAATATTCCCAATGTCTTGCACATGAAACATGGGTTGCACGGATAACGCTTAAAGTGGGCTGGACTGCACTGGAATTTCCTTCCGGCAAATTAGTGTTTGGTCGGAATTCAGTTCTTCTGTGTAATTGTCTCTTAACAACATTTGAACATTTCTTTTAGATAATAATAACTAGCTAACTAACTCTATGGCCTATGAAACTCGAAGGTTCAATGCCGCGTTTACAAAATATTTCCACTAACTTCTGTCCTTAGCCAATTGGATCCAGTTTCTACTCTGTACTCTTATTTCTGCAAGATCCATCTTAATATTGTCTTCCCATCTACGCCTAGGTCTTCCTAGTGGTCTTCTTCCAATTAGGTTTTTAGTTAAAATTATGAAAGCGTTTCTAATTTCTTCCATTCTGGCTACATGGCCTGCCCACCTGAGCCTTCTACACTTAATGACCCTAACAATGTTAGGTGAGCGGTATAAACTATGCGATTCCTCGTTATGAATTCCCTCCAATCCCCATTTTCATCCCTCTTTGGTCCGAATACTACTACTACTACTACTACTACTACTACTACTACTACTACTACTACTACTACTACTACTACTACTACTACTACTAATAATAATAATAATAATAATAATACGCATTATTATTATTATTATTATTAGTAGTAGTAGTAGTAGTAGTATTTTCAACCTCCCGTCGTTCTGCTATCAATCTAGCAACGAAAGGCGTCTACAACTTAGAAAACGTGAAGCTAGTGACAAGTTACAGACGGAGTGTTAATGTAATACATCACGAATTGTGTAAGCAAGCTAAAAAGGTCTGAAACAATTCGTTTCCGATTTTTGCAGTCATTTTTACGTCTGTAAGCTGACATGCTTAATATTACTTTCTTTCTTTCTTGTTCATTTGCTAGTTATTTCAACGCTAACTGTAACCTCTATCATGCGTCTTCCTGGACCAAAAAACGTACCAATTTTATTTCCTGCAGTGTTTTCGCGTCACTGCTTTCGAATGGAGAGGGGGAGAGCACATCTGCACATTTCATGCTTGCGTCTGCTCAATGCTTCAACATCGTGCGAATTTCTGACCAGGCTTGGCCGTAGGTTTTTTGCTATCATGTGTGGTTGGCAACATTTATCGGATGCAGTGGAAGGGGCGAGGCTACCAGAATCTGTGCTCACCTGTTCTTGTCTCCGCTCGCTCACGCTTCGGCTCCGGGAGCCAATTCATGGACAACCCTGGTGCAGACAATTTGCCGAATTAATACTATTGTGACGATTTAATTGCAGGTATTGTTTCAATGTAATTGTCTATTTCACAACACGATGAGAGCAGCAACCATATTTACATTAATATATGTGTAATTGTGTATTGGAAAAATGAAATGAAATCTTTGAGTTTTACGTCCCACGGATATGCCGGTTAGGCTAAAGGAGACGGCAATGATGAGTAATGAATGAAATGGTGGAATGAAGAAAGTGGGAGGAAACGGGAGAACCCTGAGAAAACCAACGCACACAGTGTTTGTCCACCACAAAGTTCATTGGGCAGGAGCTGGGATCGAACCCGGGACCCCTAGTACCAGAGGTGAACGCTCTACCAGTGAGCCACCGCGGCCCAATTGCTTATTGGATGGAGGGCAAATTTAAATAGTAAATTTCACTAGACTGAAAACAAAATCGACTTTGATTGATTTTTGGCAAATCTTCATTATTGATAAACCTTGCACTTGCTCTCCTAAGAGGATTGCTAACTCTAAACCGGAAATTTGGTGTCTAATAACTAGGGAACGAAGGGAATCTACTTTGACTAACTTTGAAATATTGGTAAGTTCAACATTGTCTTGGACTTGCCTAAATTCAATTTACTACTTTCTCATAACAAGTTAGAACATACTGTATTTTTGCCAGATGCTATTAAAGCAATGGACTTATCATTCGCATAATATCTTGGAAATATAATGGGCTATACGTACATTCTTTATTGCTTGTCTTTGAGGCCTGTGTTTCCAAGTAGTAAGCAAATTAAAACAAGAAAAAATATTCGGTAATTACTGAAACTTATCTATGTTAGTTTCCTATTTTGGAGAATATTCAAAGTAAAGTTATAAGAAAAAAAAAGATCACTTAATTTCAATTCAAATCAGAGATAATTCGTGTTTCTACTTTAATTGGAAATTGAACTATATGTGCATTAGTAAAAATCTACAAGAAGAGGAAGTATTATACATGATGGAAGGTTTAAATTCATTTCTCTATCACAACAATGGAGATCGAGCTTTAAAAGTATGTGTGAGTTCTTAATTTTACATGCTAAATACCTAATGTTTTCTCCTGTCCATCTGATGTTTGCTTGTAAGATTGTTGCTTTCAAGCCGAATAAGGCGGACAACTTAAATCATGTAATTTTGGTTTAATTATAAATAAACGAACGTAGTAATTGAGCATAACATATCGAAACTCAATTTCCTAAATTCATAATGATATCCGATGCACCTTTCCTGTACGCTTCGATTGCGGTCAGATAATAATTCTCTGGTCCAGACCAGAGTTGGCGTGGGTCAATGAAAACTTGACCCACGACCCACTGACCCACCACCCACCGTGACCCACGACCCACTGACCCAACACCCACCATGGCCCACTCTGACCCACGACCCACCATGACCCACCACCCACCATGACCCACCATGACCCACCGTGACCCACCGTGACCCACTCTGACCCACCACCCACCATGACCCACCACCCACAATGACCCATTCTGACCCACCACCCACGGTGACTCACTCTGACCCACCACCCACCGTGACCCACCACCCACGGTGACCCACTCTGAACCATCACCCACCATGAACTACTCTCATCTACTTTGACCTACTCTGACTAACCAAAATCCATCGTCACCAACTCTGAACACTATCCACGGCCTCTTCTGAACTGACTAAAGAGTTTACACTTGTAATAAAACAAGAGTGCGAAATTATTACTAATCGGAGTTTGAATTTCTAGTCAATCACTCAAGCACAACTCTGTTACAATAACGGTGGATCTGACCTTTACGGTATAAAATGGTAAAGTGTTTGTCAGTGAGGAAATTGAAGCAGTTCGAGGTGGGGGGGAATTAGTGTGTGCCTAAAATATACTTGTACTAAGAGAGTATTCTTGCAAGTGTTAATTTCTGAACGCATTCCCCAAGAAACTTTTATTCGCAGGAAAATATCCCTGTACTATATGGAAAAGGTTATGGTTTCTCAGTTCACAGTATTTTTCTCACAAAAACTTGAACAATCAGTTTTTCATAGTGTATAAAGGTGGTCTGGTACCCTATGTGAGAGTATTTCCATAAAGCATGTTCATAATTGTAATTTGTGTAATCACTAAAACACCACGTTAAATATAAGTTACAAATATGCATAATTGCAATTATTATGAATATTTATTCAAAGTAGTTTACCTAAAGCAAACAAGAGACTTACTAAAAATTAGGTACAAAGTTGAATAACATAAGTAATTAGCCATTAGTAATACAAGTATACATTTTCCGTAACTCGTAATTTTCCACCTTAAAACAAATCTGAAATCGGATTTATTTCCTGTTGGTAACTGTTTCGTGGTAAATCGTCCGCAGCGGAATGATGTCCATCCTTCAGCCAAGAAATAACTAGCTCGTCTATTTCGAGCTTGTCTAGCGGTGGGTCATTAACATTGATGAGCAACAAGTTAGACAATGTTTGAGCACTTAGTCTATTTCTAATATGTCATCTGTAAATTCATAAGGAGAAATCCCCGTTTGCACTCTCTCGTGGAAATTGATAATACTTCTACCCGATTTCTGCAACTTCTCATCGACAATCTACTTGTTAGACTCAAGTCTGATAACGATTTTTCTTGGTCAGGTTTGAAATACTCAGCAAGAAATATCATCTCTCCATCACCATACAAAAATCTTTTCCATATCGACCATGTCAGTTGGCAATGTCGACCCATGTAGAACAGAAACTTCATCTACCACACATTTGATAGGGAATCTTATGAATAAATTATCAATTAAAGCCTGATAAACTGATGATTTCTTATTTGTTTATAAATTTAATTTTTGTAGTTACACATGAAGGTTTGATACCATTACCAAGTTTCCTCCCCCGTCTAGAAAGCGAAAGGGTACGAGGTTCCTGGAAAGTATTCAGAGGTGAATGGGAATTTCCCTCCTTCCCCTTCAATTACCACACTGCTGTTTGCCATGTGCCAAATTACGATGAATTTCAATTAAATTATCATAATATAATTATTTCCTTGTTGAATTATCAATACTTTTCAGTGGAAAAAAGGATGAAATTTCAAAGTTCCAAATCAAAGTAAGTAGACCAACATAAAGGAAAAACAGTGTAAAATTTTCCATACAATTATGCGTGCAATCCAAACTTAAAAGTTCCGTGTAATTAAGCTTACAGTACAAATTTTATGCCTATTTTTCTCACAACTTTATGGGTTGATTGCCCTGTGTTGTAATCGCTCCATATAATAAACATAAGCTTCAGCAATTATTATAACAGAAAGCAATGGATATATGAAGCCAAGCACTGTATTTTTTGTTTCTGATTTTTTTTCTTAAATAACATCGATCGTTTTCAATCATTTTTACTAAAGGTGGGCACGAGTCGAGCTGAAACTCGACTCGACTCGAATTCGAGTCGAGTTTCGAGCCGTGTGAAAGGTTGTTTTCTCGAGTCGAGTTTCGAGCTTAGTTACTGTTTTTGAGATCGAGTTTCGAGTCGAGTCAAGTTTGGTACATGGCTCGCTCGTTTAGCTCGTTTTAGCTTGATTTGAAATCATGGCCTGATTAAACTGTAAAGCGAAAGCCATGAGAAATGTAAGCCGTACTGTGGAATACTTTTAGTGTTGCTCACGAGAGGGGACACTGCTTGCATCTCATCTCGTCTCGATAACGAGAACGCAATAGATTTTTTTTTAAATAAAAGGACAGCCTCAAATGTCGTCAGCACCAATATATGTATATACTGTAGTTTTTACCATCAAGGATGAGACCTGCACGGTCGTGTTTCTGAACCTAAGCAGAAGCCCAACCCGGGTAGTGATGTCAACGAGCTCGGCTCGGTTCAACTGAGCAAACAGCTCGAGCCGGCTCGGTTGGAATGAGCCATCGGCTCGGCTCAATTGAGCCGATGGCCTGAGCCGACTCGTTCGGAATGGGTTCGGCCCTGGTGAGCCATCGGTTTTTGCCGTCTCGGTTAGGTGAGGCGTTTACCATTAAAATTTACCATGTTTTCCAATATTTTATCATACATATCTCGAATAACCCCTCCAACCATAATTATCAACATTAAATCTCCTTGTCTTTATATATGTGACTGTGTATAGCTGTGTTGAAATGGCTCCCATTATGAATGATTAATAAAAGGGATAATTCAAAATTGATCACTTTTCTGAATATCTTATCATAGGCTATGTGGAGAAATTACTAATTTTTCAGTATTAACATATTGGTTTATTAGTCTGTTTTTCTGTTAGTATCAATCATTATAAAGAATTCTAGTGACAAAAGAAATCATACTTAACTTTAAATTATCTTCATAATACTCTTTAATATAGACAGAATATTCCTATATTGTCTTTAGCTTTATAATTTTCCTAAGGTATTTTTAAATTCCTCATATTTAGAATTTCTTGCGAGAAGAATAATCGTCATCTAGTTTCTACATATTATTATTATTATTATTATTATTATTATTATTATTATTATTATTATTATTATTATTATTATTATTATTATTATTATTATTAACAATATTATAAAAAGCCTATTCCGGATAACAATGTTGTTATTTGTATAATATGGGCAGCTCGTGGAAACATAATTGTATGCCACATTTTCTGACTTTCGAGTAAGTATGAAAAGAAAGTTCATCATTCCTATGCAATTCGATACAATGACACATACCAAACAACTTTAACTTGTGGTTTAATACCAATCCGGTCCACGTAATAACTTAATTTTACCAGAAGTGACAATTAACATGATGTTCGCTAAATCCTCTCGTATCATGGTAAAAACGAAATGAAATCTTTAAGTTTTATGTCCAACGGCTTTGCCGGTTAGGCTAAAGGAGACGGTGATGATGAGAGATGAGTGAAATGGTGGAATGAAGAAAGTGTGAGGAAACGGGAGAAAGTGTGAGGTGACGAGCACGGTGTTTGTCCACCACAAAGTCCACACGGCGCGAGCTGTGATCGAACTAGGGACCCCAAGCACCGGAGGTGAACGCTCTACTACTGAGCTACCGCGCCCCCCCACACACATCATGGTAAATAAAGTGATGACTTCGCTTCTTCATATTTTGTATGGCCGGAAATTCTCTTTTATCTTATTCATTGGAGGCAAACGTTCTTACAGATTTAGACTGGACTGCAACTGAACACGTGTGGTTTATTGTTCTACAGCCCTGCAACTCTGCAAGTAAACAAGCTACCACCAAACGGAATATGTAATCAGAGGTCCCTCCCTACAGAGGTTCAGACTTTTCTTTACTGAATAGTTTTAAGCTCTTTCCCTTTTTATAGGAGGCAATAAAAATAGGAGAAGAACAATATTACTTTTCTGCGGCAGTGTGTCATTTATTTGAGCAAAGCTATGGTAGTCAAAATTTGCAGACACTCCTCAAATAACAGGAAGAATCGCACAGCTATTTACAAAGGCAATCGGAAAAACAAGTTCATTTCTCTGCTTTCACGAAAATATTTACATGTGTGACACTTTGCGTGCTGAAATTAATAATAATAATAATAATAATAATAATAAGAAGAAGAAGAAGAAGGAGAAGGAGAAGAAGAAGAAGAAGAAGAAGAAGTAGTAGTAGTAGTACTAGTGTCATTGATAATAATTGTATTGTGTATGTATAATACTTGAAGAGAGTACTTGAATTACACACGCGATTAGGCTCGATTTGGCTCAACTCGAAACTCGAACCAAATTCGAGTCGGGTTTCGAGTCGAGTTGGAGGAAATTTTCGAGCCGAGTTCTCGAGTCGAGTTCAAACATGTCTGTTTCCAGTCGAGTCGAGTTTCAAAGAAAACTCGCTCGAACTGGCTCGTGCCCATCCCTAATTTTTACAAACCAACTCACTACCAATTTTCCATATATAGAAAAGTGCCCCTCCCGCACATAAAAGAGAATTTTAAAAATGCTAGGACACATTCTGTTTATTTTCAATAAAGAGTTAATACACTGAATTTCAGATCCGTAAGTTTAACGGGTTGCGAGATACTCATTTTTTTCCCCGCAAAAATTTGTTTCCTCACTACCTCCTTAGGATATTATGAATTATAATAAAAGCAATATAACATTCCAATTTGGATTAAGGCCTAACTATGTACCAAAAGTAATTTCATTTGACTTGGCAATTTGACCGTGATGATCAGGCACACATAGTTACATGCATTTTTTTATATATTACAGTGATTAAAAAATGTATTTTTTTCCAGTAGTTAGCTCTAAAAACTCACAGGTCTCGAAAGCCAAGTTGTAGTGTAAGTCCTATTGCTATTATTACAATTAAAAATATCAATATCCAAAAGTGCCTGAAGTTCTTTTTTCACTTGGTTAGATATACTCACCTCAGGTAGGTAGACAGAAACAAGTGGAAAAGGAAGGGAAATGAAGGTCTTGAAAGTAAAACAGAGACAAATTTACCAGTCTTCAGAAGATACTGTCTACAATGCAGTGAGCAGAGAGGGTCGGTAGACCATACTGAGTCGGTGGGTCGCAGTGGGTCATGGTGGGTGGTGGGTCACAGTGGGTCATGGTGGGTGGTGGGTCGCTGTGGGTCACGGTGGGTGGTGGGTCACAGTGGGTCATGGTGGGTGGTGGGTCACAGTGGGTCATGGTGGGTGGTGGGTCGCAGTGGGTCACGGTGGGTGGTGGGTCACAGTGGGTCATGGTGGGTGGTGGGTCGCAGTGGGTCACGGTGGGTGGTGGGAGACAGTGGGTCGCATGCTGTTGACCCTCGACCCACTGACCCACTCATAAAACTTGACCCACTTGACCCACTGACCCACCGACCCACCGACCCACTGACCCACTCCAACTCTGGTCCAGACACTTCTTTAGTATGTAGATCTCGTCCTATATAGGTCCGCTCCTGATACATGACGTAACCAGAAACCAACAAATCAGTGAAAGTGAAGCTTTCGTTTGTTTGTTGAAGTTCAGCGTAACTTTACAGCATCGACACCATACGGGACGTAGACCTACAGTTTAACGTGGATTCCGAAGTACAGTGATGCGCTAACATTTCAATATTTTCCTATCAGAAATCGAATCAAAGACCACGTACGCACGTTAACCACTAAACTAGTCAGGTTGGCTTACGGATGAATGGGTGAAACCAAATTGTGATTGAAAGATTCAGAACCACAAAAAAAGTCACCTACACGATGCTATCCTATACAGACTCAAATGGCCTGAAATTCGAAAGTAGGCAATACGAGACGTAAAAGATATTCCAATAGAAACGCAATTTTCGAGACGAGACCTCACTTCCACGCCAGCTCTCAAGACTAGACAGCTTAAAATCTTGTCTTGCACGTAACCTATGTAAGCACTGTACCACATGAGGCGTGTGTTCTCCTAATACATAATACAGTGATCAGAGAACCTCGGTTCCCCAATAGTACCATTATCATATAAAGACAAAGGGTCGCATAGTCGATCCCAGGCCAGGGAGTTTCGAGTGTACAACATCTTGTCCCTGAGTTCTCTCGGAATTTTCTAATTTCTCCTCCCTTCCCCGAGTCTTATTTTAGAAATTATTTCATCATCTTTCATTTCCAAAACTCACAAGACATATATGTAGGACGTTAAACTAAACACTTTTTTCACTTTTAAATACAGCATTGGAAATATGGATTATAGTATTTTTCTTGATAACACTAAACGAAATAACATGTTAGGTGTTGGTCCCCCTCTTGCGCCTTTGCGCTGAAGAAAGCCAACTACAAGAGTCCATCACTGAAGAATGAGAAAATTACCCAGAAGAGTCACGACAACAAAAACATAGTATTCATGTGGTACGTGCATGTTTGAGACGCCACTGTCAGGGTCCGAAAAGACAAACCAGAAGACGCCAAGTTTAGCACTCTTTGAACTATCGACACTGTGTAGTGATATTTGCTTCGTCAACCGTAGAAATTTCTTAACATTTTTTGAGCGAAAATGCGAAAACTAACTCTCTAAACCAGGTATAGGAACTTAAAGGAATACTTCACTATCATATAGTCTTATAAGCCCAGAACGACTACGACGGAAGGTTAAGGTTTATATTTAATTTAATGTTTCGCAAAAAACAAAAAAAAAAAAAAAAAAAAAATCAACAAGCGAAAGGATAATGCATCATATATTATTGAAGTTTTCAAAACAAATATTTAATTTTATCTGTCACGATATCAAACCTGACTTTCTTTTGAAAAGCTTAGTTTTGGGCTCATAAAATGGCTTATGGATGGTCGTTGTTGTTTCACAGCAAAGTGTCTGAGACATTATGTTACGTATGGGCTAAGACATGCAAAACTAAGCTTCTTATGACACACTAATTTACAATTCCACGCCTCATAGTATGCACATTAGTAATAAAAAGGCAAGTTAAATTCCGAAGAAACGAAAACAATACGCGTTACCATTTGAGCAGTAGACATTACAAGTTACCGTTTCAAAAAGACGGTACAAGGATTCCCATTCGCACGAGTTTCGGAATAGTGACAGACAATGCATGTTGTTATTATTCATATTCAATAAAGATAATACATATTATATCAATATATCATGATCTATGTAGCTACATTAACATACCTGTGTCTATTCTTTTTCTCTCCTGGATGCAATCTTTTTACCAAATACAAATCTAAAATTGACTGTCACAAAACAAGTGCCGATGCTGTGAAGAGTCAACTATGAATAAGCCTGTTTATGCTGCCTTATTTCCTGCGTCGCTGAGCGTCGGTGACGTCATCAGTGCTGTCAGCAAGTACTTTCAGAAAATGGCTCAACGACGCCCAGAATTTAGCGAAACTGGAAAAATTTGTAAAATATATATATAATGAAAATCGTTATGTTTATTATTCTAAATCTACTGAACCGCCCGACCTATTTCGATCAAATTTTTAACATGGATGAGGTTCGAGGCTGGGCTGGTTTTACGCTATTCACTTTGATGGTAGAACTGAAGAGAGGAGGTGTGGGTATATAAAAATAAATAAAACTTAATAACTCCTGACCCACTCGACCGATCGTGATCAAATTTTTAACATAGATGAGGGTCAGGCCTGGAATCGTTTCTGTTATTTAAATTTGACGGAGCTACGTAGGGGAGGACAAGGAGGAGGACATATATAAGAATCGTAACTATATATAACACTACATGAGCTGACATATTATTGAGTACTTCCTGTAGGGCTACAATGATTAAATTTGACATGATTGTGGTTTTCCGGAACTAACACACAGAAAAGTTGCCAAAAGTGAATATTTTTAATTTAGGGGGTCTAAAGCGGGGATGAAGAAATACCCTATGCTATTTAAATTGGCCTTTTTTGAACCTATAATCTCATGTTTTAGATACTTAGAATTGGAATAAAAACTTGAAATTCAGTATGCTTGTACGTTTTCGTTAGCACTACCAAGTAAACTGTAAAAATAAAAAGATCCAACTTTAAAGTGGTTTTATAGGGAACTGAAAAATCTTTCTTATGTTATTTATATGGAACACCTTTTACACCCTAAATTATTGAGCACTTCTTGTAGGGTTACAATGACGACATTTCGCATGCTTGTAGCCTTTCTGGACAAACCCACAGAAAAATTGCCAAAAGTAAATATTTTTAATATTTAGGGGGACTAAAGAGAGGATGAAGGGGGGATTAGGGGGGGTTTCCTCATGTTACTTAAATGGGCCTTTTCTGGACCTATAATCTTAAGTTTTAGGTACTTAGGATTGGAATAAAAATTTGAATTTTGGCTTGCTTCTATGTTTTTGTTATCGTTACCTAAGTAAATCATCAGAAATAAAAATTTCCAAACATAGAGTGGTTTTATAAGGAAATGAAAAGTCTTTCCCATGTTATTTTTATGGGATATTATTTCTATGGGATTTCTATGGGGTCTTCTACACCCCAAAATGTTTAGTTACTTCCGGCAGGATTAGAATGATGAAATCTGGCATGATGGTAGCCTTCTAGGAATAACCGACAGGAAAATTTTTAATTTTTTTAGGGATCTAAAGGGGGATAAAGAAATTCCCATGCCGTAGTCCAAGCAAAGACAGTGTGTGGGGTCGAAGTTATCGGACGGGCAGATTCAGGAAATACGAAGAGCAAGTCCACGAAATTCACAGTTGATGCAATGGTCGATAGATAAGAAATGCGAGGCCGTAGGCCGAGTAGACTCGGGGATCTGAGGGCAAAGCCCTCAGCTAACGAAAGGCTAGTCAATGTATATAACACTGAAAGTGACTATTTTTTCTAACTTGATAACTATTGAACTATCCGACTGATCTCAATCAAATTTTCAACATGAATGAGTTTTGGGGGCAGGAATTACTTTAGGCCATTCCCTTTGACGATGCAACGTAGAGGAGGGGGAGGGGAGAGAAATTTAAAAATGATCAGAAATGACCGATATTAGTGTTGAATCCATAGTTTTCGGGGTCGATGAGAAAAACAGTGACACTTCTGATGCTGTTTCATCCCAAGTTCAGCCCTGATGGTTTGGGGAGGGGAAGGGTACAACATAGAGGAGGGGGATAAACATTTAGTAGAAATGATTGAAAATTACTAATATTAATGTCGAATCCATAGTTTTAGGAGTAGCTGAGATTAACAGTGACAATTCTGATGCCGTGTGCGCAACATGGAGGAGGGAAGGGGGAGCTATATATAATAATGATTTAAAATGACCAACATTACTGTCTAATCCATAGTTTTCAAGTTCATTCAGATGAACGGTAACATTTCCGATCCGGTTTAAATCCAAAATCAGCCCCGCCACTTGGGAGAGTGGGGAAAGAAATATGATCGAAAATGGCCACTATCAAAAATGAAAAAATGAAATTTTTGAGTTTTACGTCCCACGGTTATGCCGGTTAAGCTAAAGGAGATGGTGATGATGAGAGATGAGTGAAATGGTGGAATGAAAAAAGTGGGAGGAAACGGGAGAACCCCAAGAAAACCCACGCACACGGTGTTTGTCCACCACAAAGTTCACTTGGCAGGAGCCGGGTTTGAACCCGAGACCCCTAGCACCAGAGGTGAACGCTCTACCACTGAGCCACCTCGGCCCCTATTGGCCACTATCAGTATGCAACAAAATTATTTATTTCAACCCAGGGAATTGGGTAATATATACTAGTATATAGCTACAAAAATTGACAATAAAGTAAACAGAAAATTCCATGATTTTGCAGTGTAAAACACATTATAATATTATTCCCAATATTCCGAAATACGATACTTTGAAACTTAATTTACACTTCAAACATTTGCAATACACTTTACTCACCTTAGTGTCCAGACTATTAAACATCTCATGTGTTTTGGCCTCCGTTCCCACTTCTAGCTATAATGTTTTCTATATATGGATTTAGCCCAAGACTAAAAATACATAATCTTAACCAAAGATGCACTGGAAACATTTGTTTTGAAATTAATTACACGATAACATTAGCCATTGGAAAGAGAATTAATCAAATATGATGTTGTTGGACAGTACGTTGGAATATTATTAATAATATACTTAAAATACATTGTTGTGTAGACCAGCGGAAAGATTAGTGAAATGGTAATTCACATTTTATTCTGGGTTTGTTCTTTCGTTAAAAGAAGTTTCGATTGAACAGTAATTTAGCTTTGAGTAAAAACAGGTAGGCCCGCAAACAGAGGGGGCTAGGGGAGCCTGCCCCCTAAGCTTTTGGTGGCCCCTTCAGACCTCATCACCAAAAACTCAATTTACATATGTGTAAGAGAATTTTTAATTACTTGCCACCCCCCTAACTTATCCATGACCCTACGAACCGCTGTTGCTGGTTGCGGGCCTGAAGACAGGTGTAGAATTTGGTAATAAGTAATGCAGAATTGAGCAAAATTATGCCTAATACGTGCAGCTTGATTAAGTTTTTACTCATTCATCGGTATGTTTGCTGACCATCTTTAGCCACAAAATGAATGAATTGGCAAAACTAAAAGTGCCGTTGAGAAATGGCGGTTAATTGAACATTGTTGTTAACTCTACGCCGAATGAAATTCTCTCAGCTGCAGTACCTAAAATCTAACATGATACAAGATAGTTGAAAAAATACAATGGAAGGAGGAAAGACAACATATCGTCGGCGGCAATTCAAAACCTGCTATGTGCATTTTGCAGGAGAAGCGAAAAACAGTATCCTGGTTAGCTTTTTGGCTTTATAAAAGTGATGTTATAAGTAATATTTGATGCTGCACGTAACTGGTACCTTCTCAAGTTACTTGAAAAGGTATCAAGTTACGTGCAGCATCAAATATTACTTATAACATCACTTTTATAAAGCCAAAAAGCTAACCAGGATACTGTTTTTCGCTTCTCCTGCAAAATGCACATAGCAGGTTTTGAATTGCCGCCGACGATATGATATATCACTCGTACAAATGGCAAGTACAATCACTTCGAATATATGTTATTCCTTCATTTAAGGCCGTGTCCAACACTAGCAAAGCGATAGGATTTTACTATATAATAACAGTCATAATTCTTTCCAAAATGTTATGAAAACTATTTATTTTATACAGTTTAAAATTCGGTCAGTGTTTGTTAATATTAATATTGCATGCTCAGTTTTACTTTTTCTTGCTAAGGTAATATTAGAGCGCGCTAATTAAAAATTAATTTCCTTGCATTTAAAAGCGGTTTGAATTTTGGCCTACATTTTACAACAGCGCAGAACAGCAGATAGGAGGATAACCAGATAGGTTTCTTTCATTCTCTGCCCCCCGCTAGATCACTTGCGTGAACTTCGGTTTGTCCCCGGAGATAAAGAAACCGATGGAATGCAGACTGACAGCAGATAAGAGCAAATTCCTTTTTGTCTCTCTTCATAATGTTCCTTTCTGTTCTCCCTAATTTCTGTTCTGCCTAATGACCCTCTAACACTTTGTAACCCAATTTTTATCTAATCTTTCCTTTAGGCAGAACAGGAATTCTTGTTCTGCCTAATTCTAGCAAAAGGGATATTTAGTTTTGAGGGAAATTTATTAGTACCTATTTTCCTTTGATTATCAAATACCATTCCAGAACTCTTTGAATTAAATTCTCTGAAATAAGAATACATATGAGCGGCTCGGGAGTAAAACGCGATAACCCACATTCTGCTCGAAATTTAGTAATCAGAGATCCTTGTTCTGCATGACATTCTGGTGGTGGCGAATGGTGCAAGAAATGCAGTCAGGTGACGGAAGGTGGCAGAAATACATGGGCTAATTCATATAACCCATATCATCCTGACGTCAAAATGGCGGAAAGGGTTGTGTCGCAAGCTGCATCCAGTGATGTTTCAGAAGACATGGAAGCACATTCTTCGAAAATGGACTTCAGTTACGACAGTAACGTTGTTTCGGATTATATACCCGATGAAAGTAGCTCATCTGAGGAGAATGTTGGGAGCCAGATAAGTAATTATGAATATTGTAAACAATAAATCTGAGCTGAATGCTTGTGTATGTTGGTTGTCAGCTTTTACTTGCACACCATATTGGTACGAACGGAAAGTTGTACTGTGTCGTCGATAGAGGAGTGGCACTGATGAAACAAATGTTATGAACAAAGAAAAAGCCAATATAAACGACTATGTATATACAAATGATATTTATGAGATACATAGTATTTCTCCAAAAACGACTTTTTGCGTTGTCGTGTTTTCCATGCCCAATTTAAGTAAGCAAATTTCAGGACGTGCAAGACTGACTGCAATGGGCAACGGCGCCGACTTATTTGTATCTTTGTGGGGGAAGATTCAGATGTAGAAGGCATATATGATGATTTTAAGACAAATTGAATTCAACTTATGCCAAATATGGTATATTCATAAATAAAATGAAGGAAGCAAGTAAAAGCTGACAACCTTTGCTGATCAGTACAAAAGCTGACAAGCTTTGAGAACCGGGCGCCCTTTGCAATGGGTGCCTCCCTTCTGTACTGAATTCTATAAACAACTTATATTTGACAAGATGAACATGATGCCTTTCTCGTTGATTCTGTTTAAATATTCTTTTCAGGCAATGTTGTGCAGTGTATTTCTATTCACGTAAAACACGATAACCAACATTTTGAACGCTGATAATTCTATAAAACTGTATTTCTCAACAATAATGTGCTCTGAATTATGTCGGTAGCAGTACCGATTCTGAAGAGAAAATATCAAAATTTCATAACTTTGTATTTGTGTGTAATATTTTCATTGGGTTTTCTGTACAGATTATCACAAAATTTCGTTTCCGTTTCTCTCGATTTCAACCCTGTGTGGGTTATCACCTTTTACTGCCGAACTGCTCATATAATGTAATTCATTAAGAAAAGAACAAGTCACTCAGTCATGCATATAAAATTTGCTTCCCATAAGCTATATCTTTAGCATAATCCTCCTGTGGAAAATCAGCATCGAAACTGTTCATTGTAACATAAGTTTTGCAGTAGAAACAATTTTAATGAGTCGTACCCTATGGTGCAGAACCTAGAGTGTGCTATGAGTGTAAGATCAAAAATCTACACTTTTTTTGCTTTCTGTCAAATGCTAGTATATTATTGTATACCAACTCATATTCTATAAGATTTTTTCTCATGACTTGTTTCTCTTCTTTTATTCATTTTATGACCATTAAGTATAAAACTATAACATAAGAAAACTTTTTCTTATGTATACCTCTACCAACGAAAAGGTAAATTCTATTAGAAATTGAAACCAAATTTGCATGTCATTTACTGTGGAAAATTTACGTAGCTTTTGGCAGCTAGTAAGGACAATTGAATCTGAGGCCTGTAATGCCTCCTTATTTGAAATAAGCAACTTAGGTTTCAATATGGAAAAATGATTGGCCAATTACAATCAAAAATTAGTTGACATCTTGTTCTGGTCAATCATAAGCAAATACTTATTGCCTTTTAGAGCTACTTCGGTTAGCAAACTGAATGTCAACGAATTCTTGCTTGTAATAGGCCAGATATTCCTCCACATTTTAAATTAGAACTGTTCTATAAATTACGTTGAATTCTCTAATGGCTTTGCACTAAGACATGTATATCATATTTGCTCTGAATTCCAAATAAAATTTACTATCTTTGGTGTTGGTAAGGTAAGGAAAATATTAATAGCCCATTGTGGGTACTCCACCATAGTGTATGACTTCATAGAAATGCTTTTACTTGAAAGCTAATGTTACAACGAACAGTTTAGTGAGTGATTTGCCATGAAACTTAAACCACTATACATATTACGATGGGTCAAGACAAAAGCATTTCTTCAGGTTCGATACTCCACTCCTTGAAAATAAAATTCCACAGAAATACAGTCCATATTACAAAAAAGTACAATCAACTTGTGGAATTCAGAAATAATCGAATTCGATCAAATCAAATCTAACAGTTCCACATGGCGCAAATAACGTGTCTATTTAAATAACTTTTGTATACAACCATCAATAGCCGCATCTGAAGCGCCTGAACTGCGATATTCTCCATGGCCTTTAATGACGCTTAACTGTACACTACGAAAGACGCGTCAGCAGTAAAAGATAAAAATAAATGGCAAATGAAAAATGATAAACGGGAAAAAAATGCAAAGTTAAAAGAGACTAATTATCAAAATAGACATTCAACATAGACCTCCATAAAAGAGACTCTGAATAAATTATGTTATGTACGTAGTAATGTCTTTCATTGTCAATAATTTGGAGTGGGATACGGCTGTTTCGGTATAGGAGGTTTCGATGTAGGAGATTTCCATCTAGATACGTTTATGTGTGAATGTGATTCGGTATAAAATTTCCAATCTGTACAGCGAAACTTACAGTCTTTCTAATGAAAGTTTTTTTTTTAATAGGAATAAGTCAACGTAAAGTAAGTTATTCAGTAGAAAGAAATACATTCATGAAAAAGTAAAATAATAAAAATAAAAATTAAATGTTACCATGAAATGTTAGTAGGGTAAACCATACAGTGATTGTCACCCAGATAGTAATTGGCAATTTTCCAGTTAATATTCAAATAATAAGAAAACAAATCAGTTTTTTGAATGTATTCACTAACGGATGGTAGCACTAGTCATTGCTTCTATATTATGTAAACTTTCTTTCCTGTTATTTTGGTATTAGAGTGAAATGGTTTATGGAATAAGTGGAAATATTTTCCTAAAATTAAATATGGTCTTAATTCTTATCAATTTATTAAGAATGTTTAAAGAATATCTGGCATCTTTCCGACTTAATAAATGTTTGTTACTTTTGGGTTTATTTGCATTGCAGATCAGGAACTATCAAAATGCGTCTTTCCTTCAAGCAACCTTGTAATCTATCTCCCCACTGTTGAGAAAATAGGGGTGCCAATCACTGTATGAAGAAGTATGTGCCTAGATAGTAATTGGCATACCCCTGCCAATAACTATCAAATTAATATTTTGTATATTATTATGATATAAGACTTTTAAAACTTTCAATTAGGGAAAATACAAATGTACTAAATTCTCGTGTTCCTACATTAACTCTTTCTTATTAATGGCACCACTGCCAATTACTGTATATTGTAGTGCCAATCACGGTAATTCAAAAATAAACAAATTGAAAACAAGTTGATCACTTGAGTCTTATTTTCGATCGCGTGAATCAGAAGTCATGGCATATTAGTATAGTGTTATACAACACTAGACCAAGCGCAAGAATCTCATTATGAAATTATTATTTCTAAAGATTTTAAAGTGAATCGCACATAAGTAAACTGGTGCGTAGTCTTTAAGACTATTTGTAGGCAAACGCTGCTTATAAATGGTAGTGATTTTTATTTACATGACTTGACAAATAGAGTGCATCATGAAACAGAAATTTTAAGAAGTTGCGCTTTGCCTACTGATGCAAAACACTGTCCTTTTTTTTTTCAATTGAATCATTGAGTTTGAAAACCTGCCATCCCAATCGAAATAAGTCTTCCCAGGATATGGCATGCTTTCAAACGAAATAAAAATTTCAATTCTCAATATTTTCTACAACCAGTGGGAGGAGATTACTTCTTTTCAGCGTAAACGGTGTTCCCGCATCAGATGAGGTGGAACATGCAAGAATCTCAATTTTGTCAAAACGTGGAGATGATTGGTCTTCGAACTCATCGATTTCTGGTTATGGCGGCACGTTGTGGTAATGTTAATTTTTATTTCTTGTACTGGAGTAGCTTCTGTTGGTTAGAGACCTAGCCCAATATTACAATATGTCAAGAATTCGAACTCTTAAATATTATAAGCAATGGAATCAAAACATCCTCAAAGATGTACCGTGTACCAAGATCTACACTGTAATTCCGTTTTAAAAAATCCTAGTTGCAAGATGACTTCGGTCCTACTCCAGTATTGCAAAAAGAAGAATCTATATAAGTAAAAAGGATACAGGGAGTGTTCTAACTCAAACGAATGAAAAAATGTGTATGAAGTTAATGCTAAAGATTCAATAACAGTAGTTTAACGCTAATGGTGATACAAGTCCACCAATCATAGTGAATCCTCATGTCCGTATTGCAAAAGATGTGGCAAAGTCTGTTCCAAAGGGATTAGGTGTTGGACATAGTACCAACGGTTGGGTGAAACGTGAGATGTTCTACGAATGCGTTCTAATGCATTGTACCCTTACCTGAAACAACAAAATGTTAAATTTCCAATCATTTACTTTGTTGGTGGACATAACGTACCTAACGTACCAGTTGAGTTAGCTATGCTGCGAGTTAGAAATATAACTTATTGTTTTGTATCCAAATGCTACTCGAATACGTCAAACAGCAAATGTTGCAGCATTTCGACCAGTAAAGAAGGAGTGGAGAAAAGTGGTTCGTAATTGGAGGCATAACCTTCCGATGAAATGTGAATATGCTGAATTTTGCATCTCCTCTTAAAGAAGTAGTGGATAATTATATTCCCCCTTCGACTTGTTTCCTTTGACCCAAATAATATGGACTATGGTAAATGCATTGGGAACATATTTACGTCCTCTGCAATTTGCTCAATTCTTGTGCAGAAACAAACGACATTATTGTCTTAACCCTTGTATGCATATGCAGGGCCTCTCAGGCCCTGTGGGTTTTCATTTTCAAAGTTAGTGCAAATCAATTCAATCAATCACCCTTGCTCATTGTGTATTCTTTTAACATTCTTTTATGCATTCATGAGTAGCGTTAGAATATTTTTTGCATTATCTGGAAAACAATAATATTTGATTTAATTTAGTAACCCCTTAAATACATATGCAGGACCTGGGAGGCCCTAATGAAATAATAATGGTATGCGAATTATTTGACATAATTTTGTAAATAAAATTGTTCCTAAACGAATATGTTATTTAGTTTTATTACTTCTTTTTATTATTATTGTACTTATTTGCAATTAGTCCTATTTATAATTGCTTATTTTATGCCCAGTACATAGCGCTGCAATACATATGCAAGCTTTTATCAATCGTTTGTATATAAGATTGTTTATATAATCTATCAGCCGTTTATTAGAGCTTTTTGCTAACTTGTTTCCTTTGTTCGAACAATTACAGCAACAGAGTTGATACAATAAAGTTCTATATATATATATATATATATATATATATATATATATATATATATATATAATACGTCTTCCACTGTTGCTTTTATATTGTGACTAGATGCAATTAGCAATGCCCAGTTACATTGGATGAAGAATCCAATAATACAGTTCATCAAGAAAGTGAAAGTGTAAGTGATGAACATTTCGATACGTCATCACGCTCTGAAAGCACCAGTGGGAATGAAGCTATTAGTGATTCCGATAAACATTTTAGTCCAAACGACACAATTTGGAAAAAGAAAACACCTCCATCACGGACTCCAGCACATAATATAATAAAGTTTTCCCCAGGCGTTTCAAAGGGAGTGAAAAGAATACGTCCAAAAGATGCGTTTGACTGTTTCATTTTAAAAGGAAATCTTGAATGGAATTTTATATTATAGAAAACTTGAGGGAAGAAGAGTTGCAACATTGAAACGAAAAGAGTGGAAAAATGATAGTCTGGACTAAATGAATGCTTTTCAGACATTTTGCTACTAGTACGAATAGAAAAAAAGCTGAGATGTGCCAATCACTGAACTGTTCATCTCTATGAAGTCAAACCAATGTTCAAAGATATTATGTCTGTCAACAGGTCTGAAGACATAAAGAAAGCCTTACGATTGACAATAAACGTACAAGGCAAATCTATCTTGAAAATGATATACTGGCACCTATTCGTTTTGTGTAGGAAATATTTCTGTGAAACTGTACAAAAGTGATTGTTCCGTGTGATGAACTTACTGTAGATTAACAGCTAGTGCCACTTCGAGGTAGATGTGGGTTCGTTGACACGTATATTGACACGCCTCGAAAATCTTGAAAGTACGTAATAAAAATATTTTGGTTATGCGGCGCTCAATCATCATATGCCGTTGATGGTTTTGTATACACAGAAAGAAAACCAAAAGAAACCAGTTGAAGAGAAATCTGGGAAGAATGTGGTAAAACACCTGTGCAAAACCGTTTCTGGAACTTCACGAAATATTGCTATGGATAATGTCTTTGATAGTGTTGATCTGACTGAGTATATGCTACAACAATGACATACGGTTATGGGAACATTAGGGCGAAACAAACGCGACATTCCAGTTGAAATGAGAGCCTTATCTCTTTGAGGAGCAGGTTCATGAATGTTTGCATTCAAGCAAAATGTCACTATGGTCAGGTAAGTGCCAAAGAAAAAGAAGACAGTGATTTTGATAATCAGCATGCATCATGATAAGACAGTTGATGAAAATAGCCCCAAAAGAAAGCCAGTGATTATAAACTATTACAACAAAACTAAATGTGGAGATGATGTCATGGGTTAAGACGTTAGAGACTATACATGCAAAAGACAACTAGAAGATGACCCTTTGCTCTCTGGTCAAATATGATGGATGTGGCACATAAATAGTGACATTGTTTTCAGGGTGCAGAATCCAAATTTCTATGGAATAAAGAAAGACAATAGTATATTATTCTTGCAGGAACTGGTAGAAAATTTAATGAGAAACCAGGTGATTCTAAGATCACAAATACCCAACTTGCCACTAACAACAATTAGTGTTTTGAAGATGTAAGAAACTGAAAAGGAATAAGCAGGAAAAAATAATAATATGAATTTTGTCCATACAGTATTCATAGAAAGAGAGCGTTGGTATGCTGCTAGTGTGGCAAAATCATTTGCAAAGAACACATAAAATGATTTGCAATTCATGCATTTTGTAGATACATTTTTTTTTTCAAAACTGCTAAACAATGATGTCATTTGCATACAAGAATGTCAGAAATTATATAATTATTGCTTTTTTGATGATTACAGTACCATATCACAAAGGCGTGTTTAGAATTTTAAAATAAATTAGAAAATTATGAAGTGTATGAGTAAACTGACAAAAGTATATTTGAAGAAAATATTTTGTTACAGTGTTTTTTTTTTTGTATTTTCTACTAATTGTAATAAATACAAAATAATTGTAAACGTTGTTTTAAAACTTCTATAGTTATGAAAATGACCATTGTTGGTCTATTGTGTAATAAATTAAGCTATCATAGGGCTGCAAGTAGTAATTTGTATCAAATTCCAAATAGAACCCTGTAAATACCATACAGAGCCTCGGAGGCTCTGCATATGCATTAGCGTATATTTACTGAACCATGCATACAAGGGTTAACAGCTGAGCAGTTCTCAGATATTGTAGGAGAAGATGTATTGCAGTAGTTGGAAAACTAAAGTGGAGAAGGACTTGGAAACGAACCGTAGTGTGGAAATGTCAGCCGTATATTGTTTGTGGAGACATTTCAAAACATGTACACAAATCAGTAATCCAGATTCATTAGGGAACGGAATTAATGCAAATGTTTTTCAACATTCTCTAGCAGAGGATCCGTCAGTCAATTAAACAGAAGAAACATCAGTTGCCGCCATATACAAAGAAGAAGCAAACGTAAATACACGTGATTAAAATAACTCCAACAATGTTAGACCATCATTATTTTCTGGGAGTGCAAATGTAGAGTTATTTTAAAATGAAGTCACTGCATCCTTTTCAGAAAGTGCTGAGATGAAGAATGGTTCAAGCAGATAGTTGAAAACTGGCAATTTAAATTACGCGTCATTTGCTGATCATCTGCATTCGTCAGAGACACCTAGTGTAATATAGAGCGCATATCGTTTGTTGTCAGATAAATACCAAGAAATTATGATAAGAGGAAACTGAAGAAGATAAAGCTAAGCGGAAAAAGAACGAGAGAGGAGTCCAAGGCAGAAAAGGAAAAGAAAATGGCAGCTAAAATAAGATACAAAGATTGTACAGCCACAAATGAATCGAAAAATTGTACAGCCAGAGAAACCAGAAATAGGTGAGAGTAATGCCAGAACCGGAAGCATTTCTCCTCAGAATTCAACACAGGAGCAAACTGTAAAGAGAAATTTGTTCATTGCCCAAATTGATGTCAGTGAGAACTCCAATAAATCATGCCGAAAATGTGCACTACCGCTAAACGCTTACAAAATGATAACGCACTCTTTGTGTACAAATAGTGTTAATTTATATTACATTCCTAGAGATTACAAGATTCACATACCAGAAGACCTGCAAGATGATGATTTTGTGTGCCATATTTGCTATGTTCTGGACGATGATAGTGAAGATGTAGATATACCAGGTTATGATGATAGTGAGTAATATCATTCGGTCTCTGTAATGCAAATCGTGTGAGCCTTGTTTCTCGTTTCCTTCTTGCGTATTCAAAGATTTATTAAGATAGAGCTAAAAAAAAATATGTTGGTCATTTTGCCTGAATTTAAATGCCACTGTTTGTAGAACACTATACATAATTTTAAATGCTTTCTTGTAATTATTGACCAAAGAGTAACCTGATACTATTATATTTCAGCACATAATGTAAAACTATGTTGTCCTTTATAAATAAAAACCATCTGAGTTGCGGATTACTAACAGTGCCAATCACTATATGAATAAGTGCCAATTACCGTATTTTCAGCGCCAATCACTATAGTTTTTACTTGTGTTCACTATAAGCTCTAAAAACATTTTCTGCTTCTGAAATACGTCAAAAAATACACGTTCTCCGTAATCAACATGAATTAATGTATATTTCGAGAAAAAATCAAGATAATATATTTAAAAAGGAAAAAAGATCTGCATTTACATTTAGGAAACATCTACATTTAAAAAAAAATCCTTAAAGTGCCAATCACTGTATGGTTTACCTAATCTGAACGAAATAATATGTTTACTCATTTTACGAATATGACCTTAAAGCACATGGTTAATGCTTTCTTAATGTCAATACCAATAAAAGCTGGAAATTTTACTAAAAATTTGATACAAGTATAATTGTGTATAACATCTATTAGTGGAAGTGTCAAATCAAAAGGAAGAACCAAGACTTTGTTGACGTTTAAGGGGGCAGGGCGACGAAACCCAAATCGAGGTACATGCATCGGGAACTCGAGTCGTTTGTAGATGTTTCGCACCTCTCAATATACAAGTTCTTAAATGTTCGTATTAGAGAGGAATCTCTACGTACGATTGAAATTAGGGATGCACACGAGTCGAGACATGCCTCGAATCTTGACTCGACTCGACTCGAATTCGAGTCGAGATTCGAGTCGAGACACACTTTGTAAAATTCGAGACGAGTCAAGCCAAACGTATTTATCGACTCGAATTTTCGAGTCGAGACACGAGTCGCGTCGAGACAGCTCATAAAAATGTCGACTCGACTCGAATGTCTCGAAAATTTTTCTATAACTTTTAATATTATTATGAAGAAAGTATTCACTCAGGAACAGCCTTGAAACCAATTCCAGCATTTATTACTTTAGAAAGGTACAGAACGCATAAATTTAATAGTTAACCTTTCGAGATCAAGATTTAATTTTCAGCTGAATTCAGTTAATTAAAACTAATAATTAATGTCGTGATATTTGATTGATCTTCAAATAATAATAATAATAATAATAATAATAATAATAATAATAATAATAATAATAATAATAATAATAATAATAATAATAATAATAATAATAATTGATTATCTAGTTTGTATAAAAACATTGCAATAAAGTGAACATCATAAATTCTTTGAATGAGCAATTAACAGACTATAGTAATTTAACATAGTTATAACTATTGTGTTTTTATTTCCATGAACGCATTAGGGCTACATAACTACTGGACAGGGCCGGATTAGGGGGTGTAAAGGTTCACGCCCCCTCCCCCTTTGTTGTAAATATACCTATCTAAAATGAGAAGCTAGCACTGAAAATACCAACACTTTCCGAAACTTTCTGCCATCATGTTTCCGTTTAGGGCTTAAAAGAAAACAGAGCTTTGCAAAAGTTTAAGGAAAAGGGTTTCCAAAAGGTTGAAGGAAAAGGATTCGCCAAGCAAAACAATATAGCATTTGTCAAGTAGGAAAAAAACAGAAGCCAGGAGGAAAGAAGTTTTTTTTTTTCGTGCATATCACTTACGACCCTCTTTAAAATACTTTCCTCCGTTTTATGCATCAGTGTTGTCAGGGATAAAGAATATTGTCACATGTCACTTTGAAGAGTTTCAGTGTAATTGGTTATTTTATTAGTTATTGGTGCACCCCCTCAGACAATCCTGGATCCGGCCCTGCTTCTGGATTATTCGCTTCCCCAATCACGTGTTACGGATAATATATAATGTAACATGTATTGTACATCACATATTATGATACGAGACTATTTTACATAGTATATTTTAATAAATGGACTGCTTGGATGCCAAGAACTAGTACAGGTACCTTTCAGTTTTACAGATAGGTATTTTTTAAAAGGAGTTTTTTAAACACTAAATAAAACAATAAACTACATATAGTAGTTATGGTTTTAGTTCCCAACATAAATGAAATATGGATTGTTCATGAAATATTGAACTTCAACTTTCACTCTTGGAAAATTTAAAATTTGAGTTAGATCACTTGGCATCAAAGGAGTTCACTGTAATATAAATACACTCCTTACTTTCCTCTTCTGGTTGCAACGCTATTTTTTTTTTTTTTCATGACAATTCCAAATTGTTTTGTTTTGTGCTCGGAGTATATTTTATATTCACCTAATAAAATTACGGATTCATTTTGTAATCAGTTTTAAATTTACAGAAACTATTAATATAAGTCCACAATCAAATCGAGCTAATTGTTTAATGCATTTCGAAGGTTTCATAATCGTTGAACGTAAAGTGGACTCAACCTAGCCCCGGATCCGCTGAGACTCAGTGGCACAGCTTTCACCCTTGGTGTGTGAGGACTCTGATTCGATCCCAGCTGGGGCCAAGTGGGCTTTGTGGCACAGAAACACCGTGTATGGGGACTTTCTAGTGGTTCTCTAGTTTCCTCCCACTCACTTCATCCCACCATTTCATTCATTTTCAACGTCACTGTTTTCTTTAGCTTACAGGGCAAAATCGTGCGACGTGAAGTAATACTGAAAGATTTCATTTAGAGTCAGCCGCCCAAAATTATCTTGTCCTCCCCTGTTTTAAGTTCTGGTTGGAGGCCTGAGTTGGAGGTGTGAAATCCAGGATGCAAACACTTTGCTCATGAAGTAAGGAACAGTAATTTCTATACTGCTCCAACTTCAGATCTTATAAGCACATAATGTTGAATGTGAGGATTCACTTAAGTCAGAGATGTGAATTATTGATTACATGTATAAGCTCCTCAATAAGAATGAGCAAATATTTCAGGTTTCCCATTTTTAAAGGAGGAAAGAAGTTATTTCGTATAACACTGAAATTTCTGGGATTTTATTCATTAAACTTTATTCTTTCTCACGTAACTCGGACACTTCTGCTAATATATGTACCTAGGTATACATTGTTGTGCAGCTCTTAGGACAAAAGTAAATTCCGCGTGCTATGTCACTTGCGAAAGTAAATTTTGTATGCCCGAAGTGGCATAGACTGGTGGTACTTGAACCATACATAGAAACTATGATACAGGAAGCAATACAAAGAAACACAAGATTAGAAAAAAAATGACATTTTTATTCAAACTCAACACTGAAACCACTGCGATTCATGATGTCTTCTCAGATATTACAGAAGGTATTAAGTGGTCCTTACAAGGTTCTGTGATTGTCACAGACAGTGATGCATGCTCTGCACTGTGCTTCCATGCTACTTACAAGGTTGGTAATGAGTAGACATCGGATTTTTATGCAAATGCATATTTTATTTGTTTATATGCATCTCTGTTAGACTTAGTAGGGGTTTCTAACAACGATAATACAGCTCGAATTTGAAGTTTTATAGTGCATACAAATGCATATTTCAAAGGTTAATGAGTATATTAGTGCTTAAGAGCATATTCAGCATATTCTATGTTTTTATTTAAGATATATGCTTATAGCATGCAAAAATGTCTAATGTTGAAAAAAGTATTTGTTATTGTTATGACCATTATTGCTTCTTTATTGTTGCAGACTATTTCGTAACTTGAAAATTTAAAATATCGTTCAATCCTTTCGACAAATTACCTACATTTGTGTTTTAAAAGTAAAAGAGATTTGTTTGTTCGTTCGTTATTTAGTGATCTTCATTCTTAGGAAAAGGTTGGATATAGTTTTCGAAAAAGGAAGCGTATTTTGAATAACCTGACCCAACATTTCATTGCAGCTGTTTTCTGTTTTTAAATTAGAATGAAAAATAAGCATAGTGATTTACCACGAGGAAAACCCACTGATCGAACTTTCTTCTCTGTGCGAAGGAGATCAGTAATCAAAGAAACAAATACCAGTGTGTTTTATATTTACAAATAATAATATCTGTAAGTGTGCCGCGAGAATCCATGTTACACCCGTAGTGTGCTGCAAGTTGAAAAAGTTTGGGAAAAGCTGGTTTAGAGGAAGGAATAAATGGTACACTCCTTCCTCCCTGCTCTCTCTCTGCCTAGTATATTTTCTTTATTTTATTATCTCCGAAACACCATTCCAGACAAATGCTTTTCGGTAGAAAAGTTAGAAACAAAATATCCCGCTCTTGAACAAAGTGGACAACATGCGGTACTCAGGTCAATGAACCTGCTTTGGAAATTTTCGTGCAATTTAGGTTATTGAGAGGGTGTAGTTTCTTCAACTATGCCACCTTCTACTATGGCTCATGCCATAAATAAGTGATCGTCTGATCATATGGGAAACACCGCTAGTTGTCCTTGCCTGACATCTGTTTCATATTCATATTAGCCAGTGACGGCGGTAAAGGGCGCGCAGACCCCGCGGTGCGGGAGAGCGGACTTGAGGGGGCCACTACAAGGTACGCTCAGCAAGTCACCTTTTAATTGTAATTTATAATTTTAATGCATTTTGAAAGCGTTTCTACACAGCTTATAATTAATTCTAGAATAAAACCAGTTTATTTTATAGAATTAAACCGGTTGAGAATGCTCCATGAGCATTGCCAGAACAAACTTAAAAAGAATGGAGAGATGGAGCTGGAAGGAAAATTGTCATTGTTCCTAGATGTAAAAGTAAATCATTTTATCCGCACCACATTCTCTCTCGCAAAAATTAGTAAAATATTATCTCTCTATGACTTACAGTTCTCGAGATATGGCTGCTTAAATATCTACAAATTTTAACTTTTAGGCCAATATCTGGAGAACGGCGGCCAGTTGGCCAGTAGACAGTTAATCAGTGGACACTGGTTATTATTTGGCATTAAAATGTTCACAATTCTCTTAGGTATTGATCAATACCAATGACCTCTCTACAACTTACGGCTCCCAAGCTATGGCTCGTTAAATATCTAGAAATTTGCCATTTTTGACATCACGGGAACGGTAAGTCATAGAGAGATGATATTGGTGTTAGTCAATACCGAAGAGGATGATAAAAATTTTGGTACCAATATTAGTGGTTCAGTTGAACAGTGCCCACCGGTTACTATTTAGTACCAAAATATTTACCATCCTCTTACGTATTAGTCAACATCAATATTATCTCTCTACAATTAATGGTTCCCGAGCTATGGATTGTTATATATCTAAAAATTGGCCACTTTTGGCAAATATCAAGGGAACGGTAAGTCATAGATAGATGAAATGAAATGAAATGAAATCTTTAAGTTTAACGTCCCACAGTTATGCCGGTTAGGCTAAAGGAGACGGTGATGATGAGAGGTGAGTGAAATGGTGGAATGAAGAAAGTGGGAGGAAACGGGAGAACCCCGAGAAAACCCACGAGCACGGTGTTTGTCCACCACAAAGTCCACACGGCACGAGCTGGGATCGAACCAGGGACCCCAAGCACCGGAGGTGAACGCTCTACCACTGAGCCACCGCGCCCCCTCATAAATAGATGATATTGGTGTTAATCAATACCTAAGAGGAAGGTAAACAATTTGGTACCGATATTAATTAGTGGCCACTGGCCATTGACCAAACCAGTGGCCAGTTGGACAGTGGCCACCGGTTACTATTTAATACCAAAATATCTACCATCCTCTTAATAATTAATCAACGTCAATATAATCTCTCTACACCTTATGGTTCATGAGCTATGGCTCCTTAAATATCTAGAAATTGGCCATTTTTGGAGAATATCACGGGAACGGTAAGTCATAGAGAGACGATATTGTTGTTAATCAATCTCTAATATAATATTATATATTTTCGTATCAATATTAATTGATGACCAATATACAACTGGCTACTGATCAAACCACTGGTCAGTAGGACACTGGCCACCGGTTACTATTTGGTACCAAAAAGTTCACCATCTTCTTAGGTATTGATCAACATCACTGTCATCTCTCTACAACTTATGGTTCCTGAGCTATGGCTCTTTAAATAGCTAGAAATTGGCCATTTTTGGCCAATATAACGGGAACGGTAAGTCATAGATAGATGATATTGACGTTAGTCAATACCTAAGAGGATGGTACACATTTTGGTACCGATATTAATTGGTGGCCACTATACAACCACAGTTGGCGTGGGTCAATGAAAACTTGACCCACTACCCACTGACCCACCACCCACTGATCCACCACCCACTCTGATCCACGACCCACCGTGACCCACTCTGACCCACCACCCAGCATGACCCACTGTGACCCACCATGACCCACCATGACACACCATGACCCACCACCCACGGTGACCCACTCTGACCCACCGTGGCCCACCATCACGGCGACCCACTCTGACCCACCAACCCCCATGAACCACTCTCTTCCACTTTGACCTACTCTGACTCACCAAAATCCATCGTCATCAACTCTGAACACGATACACGGCCTCTTCTGAACTGACTAAAGAGTTTACACTTGTAATAAAACAAGACTGTGAAATTGTCACTAATCAGAGTTTCAATTTCTAGTCAATCGCTGAAGCACCACTCTGTTACAATAACGGTGGATCTGACCTTTACGATATAAAATGGTAAAGTGTTTGTCAGTGAGGAAATTGAAACAGTTCGAGGTAGGGGGAAATTAGTGTGTGCCTAAAATATACTTGTACTAAGAGAGTATTCTTGCAAGTGTTAATTTCTGAACGCATTCCAAAAGAAACTTCTATTCGCAGGAAAATACCCCTGTGCAATATGGAAAAAAATATGGTTTCTCAGTTCACAGTATTTTTCTCACAAAAAACTTGAAAAATCAGTTGTTCATAGGGTATAAAGGTGCTCGGGTACCCTATGTGAGACCATCTCCATAACGTATGCTCATAATTGTAATTTTTGTAATCACTAAAACACCACGTTAAATTTAAGTTACAACTATGCATTATTGGAATTATTATGAATATTTATTCCAAAGTAGTTTACCTAAAGCAAAGAAGAGACTTACTAAAAAGTAGGTACAAAGTTGAATAACACAAATAAGCCATTAGTAATACAAGTATACATTTTCCGTAACTCGTAATTTTCCACCTTAAAACAAATCTGAAATCGGATTTATTTCCTGTTGGTAACTTTTTGGCGGTAAATCGTCCGCAGTGGAATGATGTCCATCCTTCAGCCAAGAAATAACTAGCTCGTCTACTTTGATCTTGTCTAGCGGTGGGCCATTAACATTGATGAACAACAAGTTAGACAATGTTTGAGCATTAGTCTATTTCTAATATCAGTCATCTGTAAATTCATAAGGGGAAATCCCCGTTTGCACTCTGTCGTGGAAATTGATAATACTTCTACCCAATTCTGCAACTCCTCATCGACAATATACTTGTTAGACTTAAGTCTGATAACGATTTTTCTCGGTCAGTTTTGAAATACTCAGCAAGAAGTATCATCTTTCTATCACCATACAACATCTTTTCCATATCGACCATGTCAGTTGGCAATGTCGACTCATGGAGAACAGAAACTTCATCTACCACGCCTTCGATAGGGAATCTTGTGAATAAATTATCAATTAAAGTCTGATAAACTGATGATTTCTTATTTGTTTATAAATTTAATTTTTGTAATTACACATGAAGGTTTGATGCCATTACCAAGTTTCCTCCCCGTCTAGAAAGCGAAAGGGAACGAGGTTCCTGGAAAGTGTTCAGAGATGAATGGGAATTTCACTCCTTCTTCCCCTTCAATTACAACACTGATGTTTGCCATGTGCCAAATTACGATGAATTTCAATTAAGTTATCATAGTATAATTATTTTCTTGTTGAATTATCGATACTTTTCAGTGGAAAAAAGGATGAAATTTCAAAGTTCCAAATCAAAGTAAGTAGACCAACGTAAAGGGAAAAAAGTGTAAAATTTTCCATATAATTATGCGTACAATCCAAACTTCAAATTTCCGTGTAAATAAGGTTAAAGTACAAATTTTATGCCTATTTTTCTCACAACTTTATGGGTTGATTGCCCTGTGCTGTGAGCGCTCCATATAATAAACATAAGCTTCAGCAATTATTATAGCAGAAAGCAATGGATATATGGAGCCAAGAACTGTATTTTTTGTTTCTGATTTTTTTTTCTTAAATAACATCGATCGTTTTCGATCATTTTTACAAACCAACTCACTACCAATTTTCCATATATAGAAAGAGCCCCCCCCCCACATAAAGGAGAATTTTAAAAAATGCTAGGACACATTCTGTTTATTTTCAATAAAGAGTTAATACACTGAATTTCAGCTCCGTAAGTTTAACGGCTTGCGAGTCCCTATTTTTTTGGCAAAAATTCGGATCCTCACTACCTCCTCAGGATATTATGCATTATAATAAAAGCAATATAACATCCCAATTTGGATTAAGGCCCAGCTATATACCAAAAGTAATTTCACTTGACTTTGCAATTTGACCGTGATGATCAGGCACACATAGTTACATTCATTTTTTTATAAATAATTTATATATTACAGTGATTCAATAATATATTTTTTTAGTAGTTACCTCTTAAAAACCGACAGGTCTCGAAAGCCAAGTTGTAGTGTAAGTCGTATTGCTATTATTACTATTAAAAATACCAATATCCAAAAGTGCCTGAAGTTCTTTTTTCACTTGGTTAGATATACTCATCTCAGGTAAGTAGACAGAAACAAATGGAAAAGAAAGGGAAATGAAGGGCTTGAAAGTAAAACGGTGACAAATTTACCAGTCTTCAGAAGATACTGTCTACAATGCAGTGAGCAGTGAGGGTCAGTAGATCATACTGAGTCGGTGGGTCGCAGTGGGTCACGGAGGGTGGTGGGTCACAGTGGGTCATGGTGGGTGGTGGATCGCAGTGGGTCACGGTAGGTGGTGGGTCACAGTGGGTCACGGTGGGTGGTGGGTCACATGCTGTTGACCCTCGACCCACTGACCACTCAGAAAACTTGACCCACTGACCCACCGATCCACTGACCCATTGACCCACTCAATCTCTGTATACAACTGGTCATTGGTCAAACTAGTGGCCAATTGGCCAGTGGTAAACAGTTACTATTTGGTACCAAAATGTTCACCATCCTCTTAGGTAATAAACAACATCAATACGATCTCTCTGTGACTTATATGGCTCCTTAAATGTCTGGAAGTCGGCCATTTTTGGCCAATATCTCGGGAACGGTAAGAGTGACGCGAAAAATTTAATCACTCTCTCTGATAGTTTTTGAAGCTCTATCAAATGCACGGTTCAAAATTGAAAAATCGCAAATAAGAGACAGACAGACAGACATAGAGAATTTGACTGTGAACATAAATGTCAGGTTTCTCTTTGCGATTTTCCAAAGATTTTATTTTCCAGTGTAACATTTGCATATTATTATGTTAGTCTATAATGCCATGTTTTCGTTATCGTGTATCTTAGACTAGAATTACCGTGTATTACAATAAATTATCATATTTACCAGAAATATCTTCCAAGAAAACAATTCGAGATATTGCAACTTGTTATTTGAAGAAGACAGTTGCTTACAAACAAGGGAGTGGCTCCACTGAGATCCGAACGAGACAATTGTGTTCGCATTTGATATGTTATAACTAGACGAATCCCGAAGTTATACGTGTCACCGGGCGGGATATCGTGAGTTACAACATATTCAACGAAGTGGAAAAGTTTGTTACTGAATTCTCTATGTCTGTGTGTCTGTCTGTCCGTCTGTCTGTTATTTGCGATTTTTTTCAATTTTGAACACTGCATTCGATAGAGCATCAAAAACTATCAGAGAAAATGATTAAATTTTTCGCATCACTCTTACCGTCCGCGAGATATTGGCAAAAAAAAATGATCGATTTACAGAAATTTAAGGACTCATATCTCAGGAACCATAAGTCATAAAGAGATCATATTGGTGTTGATCGATATCTAAAAGGATGGTAAACATTTTGGTACCAAATAGTAACCGGTGGCCACTGTCCAACTGAGCAGTGGTTTGGCCAATGGCCACTTGGCCAGTAGTCACCAATTCATATCGGGACGAAAATGTTTAACATTCTATTAGGGATTGATTACCACCAATGTCATCTCTCTATGGCTTACCGTTCCCGTGATATTGGCCAAAAACATGGCCAATTTCTAGATATTTAAAAAGGCATAGCTAGGGAACCATAAGTTGTAGAGAGATTATATTGATGTTGATCAATACCTAAGAGGATGGTAAATATTTTGGTACCAAATAGTAACCTGTGGCCTTTGGTTAACTGTCTACTGGCCAACTGGCCACGGTTCCCCAGATATTGGCCAAAAAGTTTGAATTTCTAGATATTTAAGCAGCCATATCTCGAGAACCGTGAGTCATACACAGATGATATTTTACTAATTTTTGCGAGAAAGAGAAGAAGCTGCGGATAAAAAAATTTACTTTTACATCTAGGAACAATGACAGTTCTCCTTCCCGCTCCATATCTCCATTCTTTTAAAATTCGTTCTGGCAATGCTCTTGGAGCGTTCTCAACTGGTTTATAATGTAAAAGCTACAAAAAAATACCTGCTACTAGAATAGTTTGAACAGAGTCATTTGTTCGGAAACAGTTGGGTAAATGGAAAACTCGGTGAACATGTATCCCATCATTTTCAAGGGCACACTTTTTTGGAGTAAAAAGGTTTGCCCTACGGTTCCTCGCAGGATACCAGACTTGATCCAACTCAAAAGTTTCAAATGGCAAAGGGGCTAAGTAGCACATCGTTTGAAAGCTGTTGTAAAATGAAGGAAACTGGAGCAAGTCTCGACTGTCTACGACAACCCTGTGCAAAATGGCGGCGGGTTAAAATGTAAAGAAAAACTTAATTGAAAAGTACACGGTCACCTCTATAAATCGAAAACGGTGAGAAAAATGTAAAAACAGGAAAGGACGTGTGGCATTATGAGATCGAGCTAAAGAGAATTTTACAGTGAGTATCAAATTCAAGCTCGGATTAGTGAGAATCTTGACTAGTGTGATCCTCATTGAGATTAACGAACGCGAGCTCCATTGAAGATAGAGAGCATGAGCCCGAGTGAGCCACGGTTGCAAAATTGCCAATTTTACTTCTTTCTTTCTTTCATTTCTTTTTTCCTACTCGAATGCGTAAGGTTTATAAACAACAGAAGTGCTTGCTAGAAAGACCTTAATTAGCATGTGTTTGTATTATCCATAGGAACTGCTTAGATATCTAATACAACTTACGATCGCATTTTAACAATTCAGGTTGTAATTAAAATCTTGAATACTGAGCAGATGAGCACGTAGAATGTTTTGTTGGGGTGTATTTCTAATACGCAATTAATTCTTCGTATACAAATACAACTCTATAGTATCTGAAGCGGCTTGAGTTGGATTGAATGAAAACGTGAACATGTATTCGAACTGCACAATGTATTGTTAATTATCATGAACTGGAACAATTAGAAAAAAATGGAAGCGGGACTGATGAGCACCAAACATCAAAATTTCACAAGTCATGGTGAAAGCTCACGCCTCAAAAACGAGAAAAAAGATTGCTCCATCAACTAACTGTTGTCTTGTCTAAGTCAGTTGCTTCATGTCATTGTGAAATTTCTGCAAGTTAATCAGAATGTTGAAAATTTCCTACATTTTAAATTTATTTATTATTAACTGATCAGTCAGAACATTATGACTACCAACCTACTATCGATATAATTCCCGTTCAGGCGATATCTTTGTCACCTTCCGACGTATGCCTGCTAGTCAGTTACACGTACGGTGCATGTAGTATCAGTGAGAGTGCTGGCCGTGTGTACAATGGGGAAGGCGCGCGATCTGAGTTTGACCGAGGGCAGGTTGTAATGGCCCCCGGAGACTCGGCAGGAGTATTTCGGAAACTGCAGGACTTGTCGGGTTTTCGAGGAGTGCTGTGCTGAGTGTCTCAAACAAGTGGCGAAACCAAGGGGAAACGACTTCCAAACGTCGAGGGGTTGGGCGCCCCCACCTCATTATAAATGTCGGACGTCATAGGCTGGGCAGACTGGTAAAATAAGACAGGCAGCGAACTGTGGCAGAACTAACATCATACTTTATTACTGGGCAAAGTACAAGTGCGTCTGAACACACAGTGCACCGAACAGCCCTAACGATGGGTCTCCGAAGCCCATGTCCCATCTATGTGCAAATGTTAACACCACGACATCGGCAACTACGACTGAAATGAACAAATGACCATCGTCATTAAACCTTGGCACAATGGCAGAGCGTTGCATTGTCTGATGAATCCCGATACCTTCTTCATCGTGACGATGGGAGGGTGCGAATCCGTCGTGTTCCAAGAGAACAGTTCTTTGACACCTGTACTGCGGGACGGAGACAAGCTGGCGGCGGCTTAATTATGCTCCGGGGAACATTCACATGAGCATCAATGTGTCTAGTGGAGCTCGAGCAAGGCACCATGACGACCAAGGCGTATCACACAATGCTTGCAGACTACGTACACCCCTTCATGACGACCATGTTTCCTAACGGTAGTGGCATTTTTCGAAAAGATAATGCACCATATCACAAGGCCAGGATTGTGATGGAGTGGTTCGAGGAACACAGGGGCAAGTTCCAAGTGATGTGCTGGCCGCCCAACTCGCCGGATCTGAACCTAATCGAACACAAATGGGATGTGATTGAACATGACTTCAGAGCGCATCGCCCCCCTCCCCGGAATTTACGGGAATTAGGTGGCCTGTGTGCAAGGGCGCTGATCCTGGGGACCGAGGGGACCCGGGCACCCCCAAAGCTCATGTGGGCCCCTGCATTGTACTTATGAATATACAATATTTGGCATAATTTGAAAACAATGTGTCTTAAAACCCTCATATATGTGCCTTCTGCATCTGAATACCCCCCCCCCAAAATTTACAGAAAAATCATCGCGCTTGCCTGTGTGTACCAATCAACTATCTCCATTGACCTTTCAAGGATCATTGCGTCCATGCCAAGACGCCTCGCCATTGTTATCAGTGCCAAAGTTGGGCACACTGACAATAAGGTAGGTAGTCATAATATTCTGACTGATGTGTGCGTATATTTTAAGTCGTGTATTTTGTCGCGACTTAAATTTCGAGACGTCTCGTCTCGAATTCGAGTCGAGTCGAGACAGAAACTGTCGAGTCGAGAATCGAGTCGAGACAGAAATATATTTTCGAGTCGAGACAACATTTTCTCGAGACGAGGCGAGACAGGCTTAAATCTCGACTCGACTCGACTCGTGCGCATCCCTAATTCAAATGGAAGGAATAACTGGTGGACAAACAAAAGATATGCCGGCGTTACAAAGAGGCTGAGCAACATTTGTACAAATATAAACTTAATGATATAATTACTTTCTTAAATGAAGTTGCAAACAATTTTAAATTCTAAATTTGATGATTATGAGGAAATTGATTTTCTTGAACAGAATTCTCATGAGGCATGCATATACACAAGAATTTTTCGGGAGGGTTTAAATTCAACATGAGGATAAATTATATTACAATTCGTAAAATCCCCCTAAAATTAGCCCAAATTCACAGAAAATTTAGGATTTCCGGGGACACCACCAGGACCCTCCCTTCCTGTGATTCAGTATGAAAGTGTGTTTGTCAGCAATGTTGTGAAATAGACTTATTTGTTGACGCTGAATACTATGAAATAAATTTCAACTAAATTTCAGCATTCTGTTATATTCTGTTGAGTATTTTGTTCAATGTTCTGTTGTAAGTTGAATCCATTATCATGAACACATTTCATTCTATCATGAATGCACTATAATATCATTCTATAATTGCCTGAACAATATTTTTACCAGTTTACTCTATTGCACTGCCAATACATTACGGCACTTTGAGTATAAGATCACAAAATTTAAAGTACTTTTTTATTTTAATGAAATCAATTTTACTTTATGTTTTCTGTGTGCCAATTCTCCCTTTTTCTTCATTACAAAGTACTCTTCTACACCAATACATCCCTTACAGTCAAATGTCCTCACACCGAAACGTCCTAGACCTATTTGGAGTATGTTGTTATAGAATTGATATGCATAAGCAAAAAAAAAAAAAAAAAAAAATCAACGTACATTGCTAAAGTACTAATGTGATATACAACACGTAAAGTATCCAGAAACCAACACATATTCATTCGAGTCTGCAGCCAGTAACCTTTTCTATGGACATATGACTCAATGTGTCAATAACGAAGAAAGAAGAATGCATATTTTAACTCTGAGTAACCTTACAAATAGCTATTGCTAAACTGTTAAGAAAACCAACTTACATCAAAGAAAACAAACAAATAAAAATATTTCTGCAAATTCCATTTCAATATCGTGACCAGACATTCCACAAACCAGAGATAAGGATTTGTTTACATTTTCTAATTATGGCCAATCACAAACAAGCATTTGTTTACATCTTTCAGATGGGAGATTCTTTTACCATTCAGAAGTATGTTTTTCTTCTCAATGGTTAAATACTAGATATTATAACACTTAAATTCCACATAACTGAAGAGATTTTATAAAGATAACCAAGAAAGCTTTGTCGCTTTCGATGGACTTCTGTGTTCAATTGACCCTCACACCGTGAGATGAATACGAATGGAGATAAGGTGAAGGTTGGTTTTTGGTGTGAGTACGTCCAACATAATGCCTGGTTGTAGCAGTTCAGTTACTCCGTGAACTTGCATAATGATACAGAGGAACATGGAACCTCCACAGAGCGTGATAAGAGCGTGTATATTGTATCAGTTAAAACTGGGGTCAAACGCCGCATTAGCGACGAGGCGTGATCGCACAGGCGAGGGTGACGTGACTGCGTAGGCGGTGCAGCGGTGCTTTAACAAGTTTAAGAACGGTGACGAAACACTCGAAGCCGCACCACGTGCCGGAAGACGAACACTTGTACAAAATGAATATCTTTAGGAAGCAATTGAGGTGAAGAGTGGCCAGACATGTGAGGAACTGTCTCTACAATTCAGTGTGAGTGGAAAAACCACTCGGCAGCACCTCCATCAATTTGGGAAGCACAAGTTGGGTGGATGGGTCCCAAATGATTTGGCTCCGGGCCAGAAAGCAACGCGAGCATATACCTGTGTTCCTTTGCTATCTCGTCTGTGGAAGGAGCCATTTCTGGACAAGATGTTGCCATGTAATGAGAAGTGGATCCTGTACGAAGCCTCACGGCTCTGTTGTCATTGATTAGTACCCCATGAACCGGTTTCAAAACAGCTGAAACCAGCACTGCAACAAAAGAATGTAATACTGTGTTTGGTGGACAGGCATCGCGGCATCGTGCATCAGGAACTGGTATCGGCGGGTCAGAGCATCAATGCTGCTGTGTACTTTCAGCAGTTGAGCCGTGTTCAAAAAAATCAAAACCCTGGAACCATCACTTCTGAATAGCAAAATGGTCTCCCTGTTGCAGGAGAACGCTAAGCTGCATGTGGCTAGAATGACCCGGGACACCAATCTACGCCTTGGATGGTAAGCACTATCGCCTGCACCATATTCCCAGGACATTGCACCGTACGATTATCACCTGTTCCATTACATAGAAAACCATCTTAGAGGACCTCGGTTGAAACTACTAGTAGAGGTTTAAAATGCAATTTATACTTTCTTCCCTTCAAGGCCCACCAAATCCTACTGCGATGGAATCCATGATCTTCCAGAACGTTGGCAGAAGATCGTCTATGCTGACGGGGAATATTTTTGATCTTCCTTTTACGTCTTAGGTGGTATATCGATGTTCGAAGTTGGTGGGTAAAAAAGCGACAGAACTTTCTTTGTTACCTTTATGCAGGATGTCCTATTAATGCGTACAAAAACTTAAGGGTAGATTGCTGATGTCAAACCGGGGAAAAAAGTTCTTTGACACTTTGGCCAAAAGTCCATAGTTCGGGAAATATAGGGTATCGAAAGTCTAGAAAAATTCACTTTAGAGATCTATATCTTCACTATCCCAAACGATAGAGAAAAGGCGGTAGGGTCAAGTCAAAGACATCGAATGTGCTCTATTCAAAAATGCTTTTACCACAATCTTGAAACCCGTGCGCAAGGGATTCCCCAAAGGAAGTGGAGAATCCTCGTCAATTCTCTTGAAAGAGAGGTCTAAATTAGCGTGGTTCGAAGACTATAAAAACAGCAAACAGTTATTCGTTGTCGGCAATGTGGTATCTTCGACGAATTCAACATGGCGCGGGAGTTTTGTAATTAGCTATGTGAGGTTGCGTAACTGCAGCATCAGTAAGATGTAAACACATATGCTTTACTTACCATAAATGAGATAGGCGGGAAATTAAAGGTGAATAGCAGCAGCACAGTGTGTGTATACCTTTAATAGGAATTGGCTTGGGAACATGAATGAAAAAAGGGTGCAGTAACCGAAAACATAGGGAATATTAGAAACTACTAAAAAACATGCACATGAACACTGTAGTAAAAACATAAATGATAAGAAATGTGTATCCAGTATGTTGAAAAATAAACAAAGTAAATAGGGATAGATTATATCTCCATTGTACTCACCATAAGTAGGTTCTATTTGCCAAATTGCTGCTCCATGTTTCCAATATCCGCCTTAGTAATCACTGTGTACTCGAGGTATGTTGTGAATATGCCCTCTATCAACTCGCTCACAGGCATGAGCACGCCGCAGGACGAACATTATAGAGTACTTCGGATGTATCACGAATCGACTCGAAAGTAGCCTGGATACGTTGTTTCAGATCGTCTATAACATGAATTTCCCTTGCTTACACTACCTCCTTAACATGTCCCCACAAATAAAAATCCAATTAATTTAAATCGGCAGAACGAACAGGCCAAGCATATCGACTATCCCTTTCTATCCATCTGTTTGGCAATGCAACATCAAGATGTTCTCGAACTTGGCTCCGAAAATGAGGAGGAGCTCTATCGTTTATGGACTACATGGAACGCCTTGCTTCCAGAGGTATATCCTCTAGAAGTTGTGGAAGTTCATGGTGTAGAAAATTGAGATACAGCTCGCCAATTAAACGCCCTGGGAAGAAATATGGCCCTAAAAGTTGGTTATCGATTACGCCTGCCCACACGTTTACGCTAAATTGTCTCTGGTGGGAACCTACGAAAATTTGATGCGGAATTTACTTGGACCAGAAATGGCGATTGTGTAGGTTTACGACGCAATCTCTCGTAAAGCCAGCTTTATTTGTGAAAAGAATGAAAAATGGAAACATTGGGTTGTGCGTGCACTTCCTCAGTATCCACCGACAAAATCTTCGTAGTGGGGAATAGTTTCTCATTTCAATAGCATGTACACGTTGTAAGTGCCATGGATATAACAGCTGTTCACGAAACAAACGCAAAAAAATATTGTGGGACATGCCTTCTGCTGTAGCTGCTTGACGTGTGCTGATTTCTGGCTGTCGTGCTACTTGGTTAAGACTACTTTCCTCGTCGGTAGGTAGAAGCACTTCACGTGGTCTTCCACGATCCGTGTTTCCACGGAAATTAACTTCTTTTCCTGTGACATCTATCAACGGAAACAAATGTCCGATCACTTGGAACTCGACGATTTGGGAACGTCCCACGGTAAATGCGTTGTGCTGCCAACGAGTTACCTTCAGCACGTCCATAAATTAGGTGTGTATCGGCTAGCTCACTAAACGAGTACTGATTCCTCTTGTAGCACTGAATACGTCACTACCCTTTCGTTCGAATCACAAAATTTTAATAGTACACCACTCACATAGTGAAAACCACAGCATTGCACTGTAATCGGGCCAAAATATTACTTATTATAGGAACACATGATTCAGTTAGTGACAGGCACATTTTATGTTTCGTGTAGTTAAAGATATCCTGTTTCACTCAAGTCTTACATACATACAGAGCTTCTGTTCTAGGCGCGTGTAACAGCACTATACGACGATTACAATCTGTTTCTTTCAGAACAAATTCTGCCACCTCGGCTTCCTTGTAAGTTGTACGTCAGAGGTTAACTGTTTGTGTACTTGAATCCAACAAAAGTGGAAAGAGATCTAAGGCACTATCCCTATTAAACACAACTTCACACTTGTGAGACTCCCGTGTGGTTGAGTATTAGTATGTGTGATTAGAAGCTTCACGTAACTAGACTTCCAATCACAGAGCCCTGTATTCGAATGTTGTCTGGAAAAGACGCTATCTGTGTGTGTATAAAGTTGTGTGTAATGGTAGTAAGCCAAAAAAGCTGTGATTATTATTACTATTATTATTATTATTATTATTATTATTATTATTATTATTATTATTATTATTATTATTATTATTATTAGTATTAACTAACTAACTAACTAACTCTATGGCCTATGGAGCCCGGAGGTTCAATGTCGCGTTTACAAAAGCTTCCCACTGACTTCTATTCTTAGCTAATTGCATCTAGTTTCTACTTTGTATTCCTATCTCTGCGAGATCCATCTTAATATTGTTCTTTCATCTGCGCCTAGGTCTTCCTAATGGTCGTTTTCCGATGGGTCTTCCAGTCAAGATTTTGAAAGCGTTTCTGCTTTATTCCATTCTAGCTACATGACCTGCCCACCTAAGCCTTCTAGACTTGACGACCCTAACAATGTTAGGTAAACCGTATAAATTATGTAGTTCCTCGTTACTAAGTTTCCGCTATTCCCCATTCTCGTTCCTCTTGGGTCCGAATTATTATTATTATTATTATTATTATTATTATTATTATTATTATTATTATTATTATTATTATTATTATTATTATTATTATTATCATTCTTTCACAATTTCGTTAATTTCGTTGCCTTTCCCAGCAAGTTTTTTTTTTTCAGTACCACCTATAAATACATTCCAAGCAAATGAGTGTTTCAGGAAATATGTTCTCATATCAATGCTTGCTTTTCTTGTTTGTCGTTCTTCGAACGAAATCATTGGTATTTCGGTGACACTATCTTCTGGGTTGAATGGACGATTTCTCTCTCTGCATACGAAGAAAGCAAGTTTCCTTTTTATTTTCACCCACCCATTAATTACAACAACCACAGTTTAACGTTATTTTGGTTCATCTGTACACCATCCGACCTGCGGGCCATATGCGGCCCACCTAACCCTGTCTTCCGGTCCGCTGGTCAGTTATTGAAAACAATAATTACTATATTTTTTCTTCTTTACAAAACCTGTTAAGAGTGAAATAGAAATTTTCCCTCGATCTCACAGTCGAAACGTGGTAACACCTTGAAGACAAGCACTTTGCAAGCGCAGTTACTTGGAGGAAATTTCCCTCGGTATAAGGATTGCTAGATGTACCTACAAAGTTGTAAATACATTATTCTGCTCCTCTTTAGTGAGTAAATATTTTTGTTATTATTATAACAGTTGTTTTGTGTTATTGTGATGTGAGTTACGATGAACATGTTCCATCATTTAATACTATACTATTCAATTGTCGTAAAAATGATATACCTACAGCGAGGCTCGCGACGCCATTTACTGCTCTGTGATTGGCCCGCCCACTGCTCCAAGTTGCACACCCCTGCTGTACAACTTGCATGGCAGTTAGTATGCACTTTCCATCATGTGCATGTTCTTTTTAGTAGTTTCTCATATCCTTAATGTTTTCGGATACTGCAAACTCTTTTCATTCTTGTTCCCACGCGAAATCCTATTAATGGTATACACTGTATACACTCACTGTATACTGTCACCTCGAATGGCTCACCTCTCCCATTTATGGTGACTAAAGCAATTTTTTTAACCTCTTACTGATGTTGCAATTATGCAACCCCATATAGCCAATTAAAAAATTAGCGCGCCATGTTGAATTCGTTGAAGATATCACATTACCGACAGCGAATTACTGTTTGTTGTTTTTATACTCTTTCAATCACGGTAATTTAGACGTCTCTTTCTCAAGAGAATTGACCAGGATTCCCCACTTCGTTTGGGAAATCCCTTGTGCACGGGTTTCACGATTGAGGCATAAGCATTTTTGAACAGAGCACATTCGATGTCTTTGACTTAACACTACAGCCTTTTCTCTATCGTTTGGGATAGTGAAGATATAGATCTCTAAAGTTCAATTTCTCACCCCTTTGGCACACTATATCTCCGAAACTATGGACTTTTGGCTAAAGTTGCACATGACGTTTTTTCTTGTGGTGACATCAGCTATCTACTCTTATTTTTTTGTACGCATTAATAGGACAGCCTCTATATACAGCACCTTACTGTGCCTGTACTAATAGTTGTAACTTAGGTTACGGACAGAGATAGGTAAATTAACCATACAAGAAAAGAATGGTTCTCCGTATTTGTTTATATAATATGCAACCTAATCTGTTAGGTACTATTGCTCTAATTAATACATATATGTTACTATTGTTCTTAATATTTCAAGTTCTGTACGAGGAAATGTTGACTGAATTACTTTAATATAAAAAAATCACTTTTTTAAAGATACAAACTTTCCTATTATTATTTTCAATAATTTTCGATGTTATAAGAGAGAATCAATTCACGTTCCCCATACGGGAAAAACAGGCACCTATACAGTTAATGTCAAACATGTACCTGAAAATGGAACACGACTTTTCACCTTACAGTGCCTCTACTTATCCAGTTAATTTGCCTGTATAGACGCAAAGAACATGCACTTACAGGCATCAAACACACACAAGAAACCTGTTCAAGCAATGTACAGTATATGTTCATGAAAAAGAAAGGGTTTATTTACAGGTGAGGAACATGCTGTTTTCAGGATCACAAACACAAATTCGTATCCATACACATGTCCAGGGAAAAAAACAGTACATGTACATTGCATGTACAAGGTGAAATACATGTGTTTTTCAGGAATGCAATACCCATTTAGAACAACCAACACCCATTTAGAGCACCTAACACAATAACTGTAAAGTGTTTGTATGCTCGTCGCCATAAGTGCCTTTACATCGAAGTGACAGGTATGTGACCGCGCAGTACTACAAGGAAGGGATGGTTGTATAAGAATTTTTGATTAATTTTGAAAAGTTTCTATTTTGACTAGGGAATTAACATAGGTATAGGGAGTAAAGACACAGATTTGAAGCATCAGTGCACGAAAAGATTCGTATTCTCAGTTTTTCTATTTGTTGCTTTATATGTTAAACACCACAATATGTATCACTGATATCGCAGATCGAATTATTTTGTAAAATCGTGTCTGTAACCTATTGTCAAAACAATCACCTCAAGACATGATGTAGAGAAAAGAGAAAGAGATAAGACATCTGTAATATATGTATAATTACTCAATAAGTAATTATAAGTAAATTAGACTCAATAAGTAATTGTAGAAATTAGTTAAAGGACACGTAAGAGAGCGAAAAGGAGGTCTAGAAGTCTGAACTTTTTAGAAACGTCCTAGATAGGTGAAAATATAGTTAAAAATTGCAAAAGGTATCATGTAATTTATCTTTCTTTTCTTATATGCTAGTATACTTTTTTCTTTCACATCCAAGCATCTCTATTCAGAATTACGAGATAAAGGTGAAGAGAGAAAGATTTCCATCTCAAGAATTATATCAGAAAAAATATTTTGACTTAGGCTAGATTCGAACTCGTAACCCTTGAATCCATAAGTCTGCGCTCTACCGATTTTTTTTTATTTATTTCCGGAAAACAAGTTACATGACCAAGCTATTTAGCATATCACAGTGATGCTTGGTAGACGTGATATTGTCACTGAACAATGTTAATTTACAATGAAATTGAATGGTACAATAACAAAGAAAAAAATCAATTGTCAAATATTACCTGTAAAAAGCGAGCGAAGAGTTGTTGTTCTTGAGAGTGAGTGAAAGTCTTTTTCCTTACCCTGTTAAGATACTCTACATATAGGCGAGGATCACAATAAGGTGTGTATTTGTCTATAAAAAGAATAGTTGTACCAATTAACCAAACTACTGCCCGTCGTTTCATAGGAGGATACCACTGAAAGTCAGTGAAGAAGAGAATAGTAGATGTAAAGGCGGACGCTGGACAGCGGCAAATTAGTCCGAGAAAGCCGCATAGCCTCTGCCACACAGGTTGAGTGTCAACACAAGAAGTATAGCGATGCTCCAAAGTATCTATGTGCGAACACAAGTCACAAAGTTCGGATGTACTGCGGCCTATTTTAGCAAGTCGTACGTTGGTAACTACTAGATTATTCACAATGCCATACCAAACATCCGTGGCTCGTCCCATGAGGTATGGTGCATGAATTGTTTTCCAAATAATCATCCAATTACGATCTGGTGTTCGTTGCTGGCATAGGGGTATGACACTTTGAATAGTCGGCGCAAGTAACACAGTATAGAGGAGTTTTGGGGTCCAATGTTCTTGCATATCCTCAAAAGGCACTGTGGACCATGCGAGTGCTAACTGTAAAATATACGAAGGACACACATTTGGAAAGCGAACATATGCGGGATTGTTGTTAGGCCAGAGATGATGCACCCAACAATGAAGCCACTGCGCTGTCTGTGGTGCCAATAGTTCATTGTCCATATGCATCTTGGCTGTGGCCATATATAATGCTAGGCATTTGTGTCGGACACTAAAAAGATCAAAACCTCCTTGATTACGTTGAAGATAGAGCACCTGCCTTTTCACACAAAACATGTAAGTTTTCCAAATGAACCATCCATAGAGTGAATCAATTTGGCGCGCATATTTTTCTGGCAATGGAAAAAGTCGGGCAGTGAACCATAACTTTGAGCTGACATACACATTTAAATATTGAATTTTCTGAGCAAGCGTGAGAGAGCGCAGGCGAGTGTCTGCCAGACGCATACGCAAAGTTCGAATTAATGGGATCCATACGTGATCATAGGAAGGAGTCAGGTCAGCTGTGAAAGGAACACCTAAAATAGTCTTATTAGTTGTGTGATCAAATGCTTGTGACAAATGTTCTGGTAACAAAGTATGAAAGTTGTTTACAGAAAGGATGGTTGTTTTCCGCATGTTGAGATGAAGGCCGCTTGCGCGCGAGAACAGCTCCACTTGCTGTGACGCACACATGAGTTGTTGAGAGGTTGAACAAGAAATAGTTAGATCATCCATGAAGGCAATGGCTGTTAATTGCCGAAAGGGATGAGTGTCGCCCGCATTAAGCGTCGACAATCGATGGAGTAAAGGCTCGAGGGCAGGACAAAACAGAAGACCTGAAAGCGAACATCCTTGACGAACTCCTCGAAGGAGTTCAAACGGTGGAAGAAGATGCCCATTTATTTGGAGCTGCGAGGTCGCTCCTGCGTATAGGTGACGTATTACAGATATAATTTGGGCAGGAAAGTTGTATCCTTGCAAGACCCTGTATAAATAGTCGTCTGACACGGTGTCGAAAGCTTTGTGGAAATCACAAGCTAATAAACCTACTGGGAGTCTTTTAAATTTGAAATAGGCTAGAATATCTCGAATGGTTGCAAGCGCTGTATGGATGTTCCGTTCAGAATGAAGCGCCGTTTGAGCTGAACTGATGTAAGGTTGGACAATCTTCTTGATACGTTGAGTCATGATAGCAGTGAAGATTTTATAGTCTGTATTGAGCAGAGTGATAGGTCGATAGTCAGCAACTCCAGTTTGGTTTCCTAATTTGGGTATTAAAATAATGATTCCTTCGTGCTGATACATTGGACCACCTTGCAACAAAAAGTTATATATATTTCATAGGGTCGGACCTAGTAAAGGAAAAAAATGACACATAAAGCTGGTAGATCAATCCATCTCTTCCAGGCGCCGTGCGTCGCTTGACCGTGCAGAGAACGTCCTGTATTTCTTGAACCGTGACAGGTGTGATAAGTTGTAGTCGTTCTTAATCGGAAAGGCTGTGTGGAATTCTGGCAACAAAGGGATCTGACAACGAGGTATCGCATTGCTGAAGTGAGTACAGTTGGGTATAAAATTCCTGAAAATGAGCGTAGAGTCCATCAGCTGTCGTAAAGGTTGTGCCAGTCGTGGACGTTACCTCTGTGATACATTGTAAGGTTTGGCGTCGTAACCTATGTATGTAATGGTATAAGGAGATAGGTTTCGCAACCATTCTGCCTGGTGTCCCTTCGTGAACGCACACATTGAGAGAATGTTCCAACTGTAGCTGTTTTAAGTGATGTTTCACTCGCATGATGGCGGCCATATTTGAAATACTGCTTGGTCGTTTCCAGAGATCGCATAAAGTGGCATATAAGAATTCAAAAGTTTCTCTACATCTCTGACGTTTTTGTTTGCCCATTCCTTGAAAAAACAAACGAATTTGGGGTTTGACAAAATGACACCACCACATATTTATATTCGGATAAACTGTCTGGGTACGTGTCCACTGTTCCCATCTATCAGCAAAGAGTTGTTGTATTACGTCATCAATTAAGAGCTGACTATTTAATTTCCAAAAAGGGCGACCATACAACCGGGGAATGTTCTGAGGAAATCGCAATATGAGCTTTAATGATGAGTGATCCGAAAAGCTCAAAGGTAAATTTTGAATGTTAAACACGCTAGAGAGATATTCTTTTGAAATAAAACACATATCTAAGCGAGACTGAACTCGCGCCGACTTATATGTGGCTTGGTGATTATGATGAGTATGTAACCAAATGTCAGCGAGACCTAGTTGAGTGACGAACTTTTGGAAAGCTAAACGTGGATTAAAAATACCAGTTGTGTCCTGGAGGGACATAATACAGTTTGTGTCCCCGAGAAGAAGGAGTGGGTAACGTGTGGTGGGTAACAGTGATACAACCTCTTCCGCATAAAAGCGCTCGCGGGCCACACGTTGAGCTGGTCCAGAAGGCCCGTAAACACAGAGGATACACAACTTGTCTACGACACAACTAATCGCTCTACAAGACGAGGAGAGTTGTATGTGTGAAGCTACTAGTCCTCGTTTTAATAAAATTGCTGTACCTAACACGTTGGGAGCCACATTCGTTATTGCTGTATAATTGTAAACAAATGATAGATCACTAAAGGTCAGTTCTTGAAGACAATATATGTCACAATCTTGCTCGAGTAAAAACTGGGCTAAAACCTGTTTATTGGCCATGCTACTAAGATAATTAATGTTCAAGGTCATATATGAACGTCCGTTAACACTGGCTATCATCTTATAAACACATAAGATATAAACAAATACATGTTTTAAAACGCCTATCCCAAGCAGTGACCCTTGTATAGACATAGCACCAAAACGTCCAACCGCCGTAACTGGAGGCGATTAATAGTAAACAAAACACAATCGTAACTCACCTGTTTATGTGTGTGAACAAGGCAAAAATATTGTTCGGGATTACAGGCTGTGGACCATGGAACAATCATAACACTAACCCCAATAATAATAATAATAATAATAATAATAATAATAATAATAATAATAATAACACAGCCACAGTGCGACAAGAAACGGAAGCACGTTATAATCACAAACACCTTGGATTCCTTCTTGTTGTGTAGAGCGCTTATCTAAACACAACCTCCGTACACCATAGACTCACAGTTAACATCCTGAAGGTCACCCTGAAACTCACGTTCTTTTGTTTTTCGTTTTTTAACGTGTTTTACGGATAATATTGGAGAAACACTATGTACGGCACTACTCGCGTCACTAGAAGGTGGAGGGGAGAGAGAACGAGCCGACATATCCGTGTTAACGTCATGCTCATCCGTTAGTGCCACAGTCGTCTGTTCTGGAAGCACGTTAGGAGTAGGAGATAGGCTTCTATCGCGAAGGTCGTGGATGCGATCGTCGTTGTTGGTATTTTGCATATTCTGGTTCTTTTCGTCGTTAACTTCTGTGAGTATGGTTCGAGGTTTTAGTACACTAGCCATAGTTTGCGATGTCAACATTAGCGGTGGAAATTCTGTGGCCGCGAGAGCGGGAGGTTCTGGGACGGAATCCCGCGTATCAGCCACACTGGTAACTAGGGAAATGGGATTTCGGGCAGGTCCCGTATTTGTTTCATGTAACGTGGACACTTTCCGAAGATCCGTCATCACTGCTGGTTCGATGTCTGGGTTCATTAGACGAGCTGGACGCCGGCGCTTTGGGCAGAAAGAGATAAGATGTTGCAAGGAACCACAAAAATGGCAAGTTTGAAGTTGACCTCCGTAAGATACACTGCATTTCACAGTATCAATAATGAGTCTGGTAGGAATATGTTTTTTCAAGGTCATAGAAAACACTCGATTGCCATTATAGATACGTGTAAGAAAGATAGTATTCCATACTTCATGCTCAATTTTGAGTATGTCACCATAGTCACTTAACACTTGAGAAACTTCCTCATCGGGATGATCAAAAGGGAGGTCCATGATCTTTACACGGGTAACATGTACTTGTGCATCCAGAATGTAGACATCACTGGTGGTCTGATCGAAATGGGTAAAAGAAAACGAAATGGGTTTTTCCGGTGCGTGGTCGAGAAATTTTTTATGTAAGGCAGTAGTTTTGAATTGAATGTATATGCTGTAGTCCTCATTGTGCAATTGTAAGTCTTGAAGATCCTGGAATATATTCTCGAAATGTATACATAACCAGGAATATAAATCGGCTGGCGAAGGTCGTTTACTGCGCGTGGTTTTGTCAAAAACAAATTTGACTGAGTTTTTCTTATGTTCTTGCATTGCTGGTATCGAACTTGATTACAGTACTTCTCAAACACAAAACAAAAATCACTGAATTAGAGTGCACACACTAAATGTAAAAAAAACAAATTCACTTGCTTAAACAAACTTAGTAACACAGGTAGTCGGAGCTGTACTTCCACACGTCCGCTCCGTTCAACCGTCTGTAACGAAGTCCTCCGATTGAGCTAACAATTGCTGTTGCAAAAGCCTGATTTCTACAACTACCGGTTGCTGAATGGTGTGTATTAACGAAATTGGTCGAGATAATTGCTAAGTCGAAGTTAGTCCTAATATGAGATTTTATTAATTATATATAATAAATTTAAGCGTGGTTTATTCGTGCGTGCTACCCATACTGCGCAACTCATAAGGGTTGTACGCGTATGGTACAGTAGCCTTGCGTCCTCCAACCGTGAAGAAAGATTCGTTTTGAACCTATGCGTGTCCTAAGAGGAAGGAGGAGATTCAAAGAAAGAAAAGTGGTTTAGATTTTATGCAAAAATAGAATATCTCAAGAGGTGAGGTGAAATAGAGTTCAGCTTGTCTTTCAGCTGTGACTCTATACAAGATATGCATCTACGACGTAACGTGGAACCCGAACCACACGACTCCTGCCGGGAATGGAAACCCATATCACCTCTAGTTCCATCATGAGAGACACAGGGACATGTAAAATAATCGAAAATAAACGATATTAATGTTAAATCCATAGCTTTCGAGGTCCTAAAAAGTCCTAATTGAAAGATATGAGTGTCTATTCAATAGTTTTCGGTGTCGCTGAAATGAATAATGACACTCCCGATACCATAAAAGCCCAAGTTTTTATTCTTCGTTTGCGGCAAGTTAATTCATTTGCTCCTGCTGGAAATGGATTCGTACTATTTCATTCCGATTCAAATATGTATTCTACTGGGAAAACTAATCTCAAATATATCTTTGAAATATAAACCTATTCTTCCCGTGCAACGCCGGGTATTTCAATTAGTAAATAAATAATTTAAGAAACAATGAGTATATTTAATGGAAACAGACATATGTATTTTTGAATGTTTTATATGAATTGCTAATTCATACTTTATCTAGTAGAGAATGGTGCATTCATTATATATTCTGAAGCAATAGGGAGAACTATTGGAGGTGTATTTTATTTATCTACTGTCGAATTTAGTGTGGAATAATTTCAAATAATTTATTTCGAAACTATCGAAACGAGATTGAGACCGCTATTTGTCGGTTGAAAGGAGAGTAATATTGTAAATAGTCTCGTATTGTCTCGTTTTGATACTAGTCCTACTTCGGGGTTTGTTCTCTAGTAACTGGTTGCGTAGTGCACCTACAGTTTATAAGACGTCGTATATTTAAATGTTTGAGAACTTACCCCACCTCCACTTGACGGATCGTTCTAACTAAAACTACCAGACCGTTTATGTAATTTTGCGTTTAAGTACAGGTCCTATCCTTATGTCAGTTATTTTCTTGCAACAGAGAATCAAAAAAGGAACAGTTATAATGTTTATCGCGCATAATCCTGTATAGATAAAAGGCACTTTATAGAGTGTCGGACTCCGTGGCGTAATATAGTAGTTACTGGCTTGGTAAGTTCATCACTGAACGCGTTTCCGTCATATCGTGCAATGACGTCACCTTCGACACATGCTCGGGACAGGACCACAGGAGGAGTAACGCTGTTGTTTGCTTATTCGGTGCTGTTTATTCTCTTTGGAACCTGATGTAAAATTACTGCTTTCTTCTTACTTTCAGCTGTTTTTGCTATTTCTAATTTAGATGTCTATTATATTAGTGGAATTTTATTCCACCATGGAAATATATTTTATTTCTTTTTAAATGTAAATGAAAAGAAAAGTCTATTTGGACAAGTTTCCCCACAACTCTAGCGGTATTGTCTTGGGTGCGCTTTTCTTTTATTTTCCTTTAGGGCCGCGGTGGCTCAGTGGCAGAGCGTTCACCTCTAGTGCTCGGGGCCTCGGGTTCGATCCCAGCCCCGCCAATTGAACTTTGTGGCGGACGAACACCGTGTGCGTCAGTTTCCTCGCGGTTCTCCCATTTCCTCCCACTCTCTTCATTTCATTCGCTATTCATCATCACCGTTTCCTTTAGCCTAACCGGCACAAGCGTGGGACGTAAAACTTAAAGATTTCATTTCATTTCTTCAACACAAATGCAATTAAAAGCTGACTCTGAGAGCGCAACAATGTTATCTTGTTCGAATGGTCAGTGATTTTGTGTCGAAGGTAATGTCACGCGAAGAGACAGGCTGCGCGCGGGCTTACCTTGTCTTACGTTTGGCAACATTGCTCTTGGTCAGTGGCCTATTGCTTATGCCTTTAGGTATTTGCCCTAAAGCCATACAGAGAACTGTGTGCGTTCTGTTACTCCCTCCCTGCCCCTCGCGGTGTTTGCGAAAATATTATTTGTTCTTCATGCATTGGGATAAGGGGTAAGACATACCTTGGGATAATGGAAGGGAGTAACATATAAAATGATCGAAAACGACAACCGATGTTAGGCCCGTTACACAGTCAAGCGGAGCTCCGCGCCCCGCGCTCCGTCTTCCGCCCTCCGCACTACGCGTGTGTGCTTACACAGTCATCCGTAGCTACGCGCTACGCGTCACGTGATTATATACATTATTCTTCTCAGTCAGTGTTGCGAGTCAACATAAACAGTTCGAAACGACAATAGTGGCATCTTAATATTTCTGTAAGAAGAGAAAACGAAGAACACAGAAAAATAAATGTCTCAAGATTCATTCCTTAGTTTCTCAAAGAAATCTGAAGGGAGCTTTACGTCTGTGTATATAGATTTGGGACAAGACGAGAAGTACTTCAATAATTTCCGTACGGCAATTCAGTCGTTCGATGACCCAATTGAAAAAAATTCGATCAAAATTATAAAAAAATACAGTTTAAATAAAATTCATATGCACGCTCTTAAAAAACAGCACTTAACAGATACTGTTTTTTAACAAATGAAAATAACCAATGTTTGTACATTTGGTTAGAACTTCACATCCAATCAACTATTTAATAGTAGAGATAAATAATTTGCCGCAATTTATCTTTTTTCATTGTCCATACCTTCATTTTTACAAAAAATCTTTTACATTTCTCGTTCCATGCCTGTTCACGAATGTTACGCTTTTTGTGTTCCTGACAACAGGGATCCCATTAACATGGTGTTGATTTAATCTCCGTGATAATTGAAACTGAAACTGAAATTTGTTGAAAGAAAGTCCAAAAATTATAATAGTCATGTACTGTCAACAGTGGTATATTAGAGGCACCACATGTACAGTTCCAATTAAGCAAAGACATTAATTGTAAGTTCCAATTAAACGAAGACAGCATAGCTAAATTTAAAATAATACTAAAAAATATGAAAATAGTATTATAGAACAGTATAAAAATTATTTAGCAACTCACTATCAAAAATAAGAAAAGATATCTGGATCAATTTGCATTTTGCTTTTGCTACCATGCATGTTTCTTTTTAAATTTTAAAGAGAAGTGGATGCTCCGCGCGCGGAGTTCCGCTTGACTATGTAAGCACCCATTTGCTCAATGGCCTTATCTGCCTCGCGGAGCGCGGAGCGTGGATAGGGCCACGCGGAGGCTGCTCCGCGTGACTATGTGTGCACCCATAAGAATCAATAGAACAATCTTGCCACGCGGGACTCCGCGTGCGGAGCTCCGCGTGACTGTGTAACGGGACTTAATGTAGAGTTCATAGTTTCGAGGTCGCTGAGATGACTAGGCGTAAAGCAATCAGCTATTTTCTGTTAGTGGTTTCTTCATATACGTCTACCAAGTTAACGAACCTTGACTTATCCGCGTACAGTAGTTGGTTAGTGTGTCCTCGATGGCTATTTTTACTTTTTCCATGATCATCCCATACCATACAGTACTATTTATGTTTTGAAAAAGCTTGATTTTATCAATTCGTTAAACAACAATGTTTCTTTTTTTCTAACCATGTTTCTTAGTATTATCATCTTCATTCTAACTAATTTAAATATTTTCAATAATTCAGAATTTTGACTAAATCATGTTACAATGATCAAGATTTGTATAAGAAGAGGAGCCTTCGTTTCTAATCATTGTCATAAACGGAAGGGAAAACTTGAACTATTAGTTGACTGTTAGAAGTATAGTAGATATAGTTCTCAACCCAAGTAGAAGATGCACTCTTTGCTTCATGAAAATAATAAACATTTTTGAAAAATAATTATAGAAAAGTAATTGGAAGACATTTACTGAGTGAACGAAGGTTACAGGTTAGTGTTGACGCTTGGTAATTGAGAGTCTTCCGGTTCAAATTTCGATACGAGGCATCTTGACTAATGATTTTGCAGTACCACTGGGCGAATACCAGGATACCTTTAATACATAAGCTTTGGCAAATTTTCTTGAAATCTTTGTTCTTATGTTGTTAATGTTTCAGCGTGAAATGGCATTTTGCTGCATGGAAAATATTTTTAGTAAACAAAATATAGTAGATGAATGGTTAGTGTAAGGGACTCCTACTTGTATGGCTTAGGTTAAAATCCCGACTGTTCTTATTGATTTTTTCTTTTAGCTATGCTCATATGTTGCACTCCAGAAGTTCAATTTTGAATTAAATGTAGTCGCAGCTAGTTTAAACTGAAATTATTTTCAAAACTATTTGCTATTACATGTTTCTGTTTTACTTGCGATGTTTCAACTTTGATATTAGATCTTAGAACCCTAATGTAACTCATTTCCCTACGTCATATCATGATGAATGTTTTCACAACAACGATAGTCGGGCGGTAATACAGAATTTCATTGTTACTGCAGGGCCGGATCTTGAAGCCTGCGAACTACGCGTTCGCAGGAGGCGCCAGCTGAACAGGGAGCCAAATTAGAAAAATGATTTTTTTAAATGTAAATATTTATTTAAAAAATGTTATGATGAAAAATTTTCCTCATATAGCTTCAAATAAATATTGTACAGACTGAGATACAGATAAAATACATCAAAAGGACAATAAAGTCGAATCTTTGCGTGGTTGGCTGTAAAACACCCTTTACAAATGAAATGGACTCGTACATCAATTGATGCCAATACCACACGCACAAGTGATGCTAGTTTGAGGAAAATTTCCACGGCACAGGATAGACCTTTTTAAAGAGGGAAAAGGGATATTTTACGAAAATGAGGTAAAATGAAGGTAAATTAACTTTCCAATAGATGTTGTATTAAGCACTATGACCGTAGAGCTAAAGACAGTGGTATTCTTTCCACAATCCCACCATATGCACAAAATACAAATATAACAGACTCTTCATTCCTTCCTCAGCAATCCTTCCGACACCTTGCTAGAGAATATCATTGCCAAATATGTCTTTAAAATCCGAATGGATCAACAAACGAAAGGAATTCAACCGCAGGTATTGTTTATGGATTGGGTGGCATTATCACACTAGAAAGAAATGTCTCCAAGGATTCTCCTCCATCTTGTCTTAAACAGTGTCTTCGCATAGTACTTTGGTTCAATGACCTCAGTTAAGGGTTGAGAAAGATCACCGTAAATGAAATTCACATTATCAAAGTTGAAGCAAGCATGGGCGCCCAAAAGGGGACGAGGGGGCCGGGCCCCACCTGGCTTACGACAAGTATAATATATATGTATAATTTCTTAAGATTTTCTTAATATAAATAAAAATACCAAACGTAATATACCAACCAGGATGATGACCCCTCTAGAATATTCTTCGGGCCCCCATGCAAGCAAGTAGGCTTTTCTTGTCCATTCGCCCAGGGAGTGGAGCGAATACTAAGAAAAGGCGGGCGGTACAAATGGATTTTTTTAAAAAAAACTCATTTCTGAGGGAAATTTTAACTTAAGTTCCTAATGGCTCAAATCGCTGTCCACTGCTTAATGCTCACTTTGTTTAATATCTATTAGTTCATTTGTCGTTCGTCAAGATTTTCATTTCTATCCTAAGTCATTACGTTTATGTTTTATTTTTTAAATTTATAATGATGTGTGCTTTCACTTTTTAATAGTACTTTGTTTTTCATGTAATAATAATGAGCAACGATATAAAACCAAGTGAGCATTTTATCGGAAAGGAAAGCTACAAAACATGAAAGAAGATAAGAGGCAACCGAAGGCTCTAAAAGGTTTCTTTCGCGTTCTGGACAAAATCATACAAATGTTGAGGTGGGGAGTTGTCAATACCAGTCACTGTTAACGAAGCATTTGCAGGTCGACATTCTTTTGAAACTGTAAGGTTATTTTACCTGATTGCAGTAATTTAATTGTTGAATTAAAATGTCACGATACGGTCATTTCTGTTACGGGTCTGAATTAAATTTCATGTATTTCAAAATATGTTTACACGCGGCATATAAGTATATAACTTGAAAGGATATAATCGAAAGCGATGAAAGGTCATTTGGATGACAAGTAATTTTTTTTGTTAGTACTCTCACTTTCAATCACAGCAGCATATACAGATGCTTGTTTTATTATAACAGTATAACAATAATTATTAATCCATTCTCTGTTATTAAATTTAGATGGAGCGATATTTTAAATTAGTAATAATTCTAATGCAAAGTAGAGTTTTGATTATTAGTTACCTGTGTTCAGGGATGCACCGACATAGGTGCTAGGGGTGCGCACGAGACGAATCGAGACAGGATTTTCCAGACAAAATTCGAGTCGAGACACGGTTCTTCCAATAGAGAAATATACATTTTTCGAGTCGAGACATCACTTTTACAACACATTTTCGAGACGAGACAGCTACACATCTTGTCTCGTGGGCATCCCTAATAGGTGCAGTGTTCCTTTCTGAAAAAATCTTCCGGGGGGGTACACTTAGTATTCAGAGGGCCACTGCTGCTACTCTTTTATTTATTATTATATTAATGACGTATTATTTTGATCTCCTCCCGGGGGAAAGTGGCCCCCTAAAAATATGTGTGGACGAAACACTGCAAGGTAGTCTGAGAGTCTGGATTCTTCAATTAGCACAATTTCAGGGGGAGATACACAAAATTATTTGCATTTGTAGGCTATTCCGAAAAATCTTCGGACCCGAAAGAAAAATCTTGGGTGCATCTTTACTTGTGTTTACATTGTGTTACTGCCTGATTTCGTACGTTTATGTTGGAAAGAAACATGAAAAAATTGAATTGTTCTATAGGCTTAAAGGGCCCTGAAAAGAATTTTTGCGAAGGAACCTGATTTTAAAGTGCTGCCACTGGATCGAGGACAAATTAAATATCAATTAAAACACACACTTTTGTCATTTGTTGTGTATTGAACTAGTTTAACTAAAATTAATAAAGAATTATTTGAAATCAAGTATATCTCAAGAACGATTAAATGGACTAGCTTTGATGGCCATTGAAAATTACATTCTGAATGAAATTGATATTGATGCAATAATAAGAGATTTTGCCAACTTGAAAGTCAGAAAAGTGTATTTATAACATGAACCTTACAGTAACAAAGAAAACGAGAAATTAAGTTAACTACCATATTTGTATCACTAGAAAACACTATTTAAATATGCTTTTAATGAAATGTAAGAGCATATCTCTTTGTCAAAATCAAACCTGTGATAATGTTAGACTTAAAGCTCATTAGTTTTATTCTATTTCGACTTTTATGTTTCAACTGTATTTGTCAAAATACAACTTAGGTATACATTTTAGTTGTTTCCTGTGCTTATTTAATTAAAAAGAATATATAAATTATTAAAACTGGAACTTTGGTCATGATTCATCCACAGTTAATTAGGTTTAATTTCGCCATTTTCCTTTAATACTCACAGGAAGACTGAATTATTATATATTGAAGAAATTTGTAATTGTAACAATTATCTGAAGAATTTTTGTCTATTACAGCATTCTATTCTTTTATTATCATTTAGGCGGGGGCGACTAAATATTGTTTATTTACACTTACACAATGTCTACAACCGATCCTGTTACTGTTATATATATATATATATATATATATATATATATATATAAATCCCTCTACCAATATAGAGACCGTTATAAAACGTATCCTTTTTGCAACCGGTAGAACGGCTGGAGTATAGAAATTTGTTTTTGGATATATCGTCTCTAGACATTGAGGATGACACCGTAGTCAACTTTTTTTCTTCAAAATTGATGTATTTCTGCCTGTTCCCAAAGTGGCGTTCTTCTGGAGACAATTCACTCAAGTACCTCTTCGGAGTCCAGTATAGATGCTTTTTTGCGTACAGTTTCAGGCAATTTCTGCGCCCATTCAAGCAGAAGTACCAACGTTTGCTTGGGCGTCGAATTAGCCTTACAATGAAGCAGACTTCCGGCGAAGCTGTGTATAGATGCTTTACGCACCTCTAGTTATGGTAGCAGATATGTATGTATTTATCTGATGGAGCGACGAGCTCTTTATTCTGTTCCTTCAGCATTTTACTATATACAAGTAGTATCAGACCACCCGTCCCAGGCACTTTTCTCGCCTCGTAGTGCACGTAGACACTTCAAACAAAAAATGAACTACCAAATCGTATGTGGAGAATCAAATAGTGGTGCTTCCAGTGGCGTAGCGGGAATACTTCCACGGGGGATCAACTTCGAAAAATTTATATGGAAATTTTTCTTCAGTTTCGATTTCTTTGGAAGTATTATAGAAAACAAGCAATTTTGCAGGAAGCACTTTTCGTTAAATTCTACGGTTTGGCATCTATGTGTGTTATTTGTTGTTGAATTGCAACTAAGAATAACAGTTTTAGTCGGTAATGACTACAAAAGAACATCAGATAGCACATGTTCTATTAAATAGTTGTTGAAAACGCTTTATAGCATTTAGTATCAAACGTTAGGGCATATGTCGTCTACTTATCAACAAACGAAAACAATATTTTGGACAGTACTAGTTTAAATTTCGGACTCTGAACCAATTTAAAACAGAGAACAGAGAAAAAACACTTTTTGGTTTTAAACTACGTATAAAAGAAATTTGGGTGTAAAGTCCAACAACTCCGCTCCAAAAAAATCAAAGTTACGAAATCACTGACACTCTCTTAATCTTCTTAACTTATGTAAACATTTTAATAAATCACTTTTCGGAACTCATTGCACAAACAATTGTTCAATAATAATAAAAATAAACAAACTGAAGATAATAAATAAAATAAATAACATGAACTGCAAGTTCTGAACATTCTCACCAAAATATCGTACTCCCCCGCAAAAAATAAAACAATAAATGTTCAAAGGATCGTCCAGCACGTGCGATGCACATTTGAATGCGCACCGGGACATTGTAGATTGCTCTTAACACTTCATTTCCTCTTAGTCCATGGCAAACATTATAGATCTTGTTCATTATGTCTTGTAGGACGCTCTTGCTAAACCAGCTCCTTGACACGTACCCAAAAGAAAAATCGAGAGGAGTCAGGTCCGGAGAACGAGCTGACCAGGAAAAGGCCTCCTCTTCCGATCCACCTGTTTGGAAATAAATGAGCAACAGTTTGTCCGGCAACTGTTGCAAAATGAGCAGAGTAACCGTCTTGTAATCACATTATATCACGAGTTGCTAATGAGACCTCTTCCAAGCGCTCACAAAGAACATCTGACAAATAATTAGCGTATCCTACTTCTGTTAAAGTACCTTCGAAGAAATAAGGACCAATTTGGCCTCCCACTATACCACGTCAGACATTTAGACTCCTGATATGTTGATTGTCAATTTCACGTACCCAGTGAGCATTCTCGCTGTACTAGTAGTGAGCGTTGTGTACGTTGACCTACATTAATCTTGAAGGTCACCTCATCCGTACACAGAATGTTGTGGTGAAACATGGGTTCCTGTCGCTCAGCCATTGACTCCAGATGGTTATGGAAATCTTGTTCTCGGAGGCTTTGGTGCAGACGAACATGATAAGGATTTAACGCGTTATTGTGCAGAGTCCTCCAAATCATTATGTGGCTCATAGCAGCATCCCTAGCTAATCGTCCTGTTGAGATTTGGGGAACCATAAAGACTGCATCAAGGATGCCGGGAGATAGTTTATCCTGAACATGTCACCTGATCTCCAGACGTTTGTTGTGGTGAGGATGGACGTGCCCAATCTTTGCACATAAAGTGCCGATCAGATACTCGTGAACGTTTGCGGACAGATAGTCAGTGTCTGTGAATATCTGAGGGTTCAGTGAATATATTCTGGTGAAGGCAAATCGGTTGAGAGCTACGTCCATGTGATATACTTTTTGGTGTGCCTCTGAAACAAGATGCGCTACATCGTATTTGGATGTCTTTACTCCAGCATTCTTGCACATCCACAGTGAACAAGCATCATTGTATGTGTCTTGAAATGGTTTCATAAAACACCTATCAGTGAGTTGAGTCTTGTGAGTGATATGTGGAGGAGTACTGAGCAGTGAATCCTGTGATCCCTCGCATGTTTAATCACTTTCAGTTCTTTATGGCTGCCATATCCATCAACAATTAGCAGAACTGGGATGTGAGGGGAAGGATGAGAGAATTTTACAAAGTGTTGCAACGAGGTTAAAAAAAATATCAGTCGTTATCCAATCAGTACTTTGTGCTACAGCAATACTCTCAGGTGGAGCTAGGGATGCGCACGAGACAAGATTTGAGGCTGTCTCTTCTCGAAAATGTGCTGTAAAAGTGATGTCTCGACTCGAAAAATGTATATTTTTCTATTGGAAGACCTGTGTCTCGACTCGAATTTTCTCAGGAAAATTCTGTCTCGACTCGACTCGTGCGCATCCCTAGGTAGAACATCAACAAACAGTCCCTCACTCTTCTTCTGGCGCGGAAATACGACTATGAAGAGGGGTAGTACAAACTGACCAGTAGCACTCACGCAGGATTGCCAGATTTTGTAAGCGAAAAACCCGGACACCAATCTCACGCTATATAGCCATTAAGATCACGGTTCCTACTCATTTGGTAAGAATCTATTATACCAGTCTTTTCAGATTAGTAGCTACTTACAATTTTCCATTTCATTCTTTTGGAAGTAAAGAAGCCCCACAGAGGATGTATAAAAATGTGGAGAGGTAACGGGAGAGTTGCCTGGTGACCCTTTTTCCGAATTCCGAGCTTTTGTGTTTAACAGGCCCTAAATATTGCTCCAATTACGACACACTCTCCCATTTATGATTGAAGAGATACTCTTTGTTGCGTCATCATTTGAGTCAGAAATACTACCTTCCGTTTTCAGGTAAGAAATACTAGTTCTTGCGGGCTGATTTTTTTTTTCAATCTGAAGAGCGAAAACAGGAGTCCTGAAAGCCTTTTTCGGGACAGTTAATTCTTTCATTGAAAACCGGGAAGTCTGGCAACCCTAGCCCGATGTCAACTTGCCCAGAACTCGTTTCCGTTTTTCACATATCACTTTGGAATTAATATGAACACACGATAAACCAATCTCATGAGCGTTCAGTATTCGTGATGGTGGAAAAGAACATTTCTTCATCAGTGCGCACTAATTTGTATAGAACTTTGCAATTTGTTCCTTATTGAAACTTGTTCACGATATACTTACAGGTCGCGGTTTCTCAGTGGTAGAGCGTTCACCTCTGCTGCATAGAGTTCTTGGTTCGTTCACAGCTCCGCCAAGTGACCTTTGTGGTGGACAAAAACCGTGTGTGTGGGTTTCCTTCAGGCTCTTCCGTTTTCTCCCACTTTATTGATTCCACCATTTCATTCATTTCTCATCATTGCCGTCTCCATTAGCCTAGCCGGCATAAGCGTGGGAAATAAAACTCAAAGATTTAAATATACTTGTAGACACAGGTGTTCTAACAAATAAATTGGGAAGTCACTTCTTAAACTCGTATAAAAATCTTTCACAGCACTCTGTTTATCTTTGTTGAACCTGTCATTGATATTTAGTTCTTCAGCTAAGTCAAACTATCTTCATTTATTCTTACCTGAGAATGACATTAAACGATCAGCTAACTGTTTCACATGGCATTTCAGCTCTTTTCCATACATATCGGGGAAAGTATTTTCTCAAATCCTAACTTACGCGCAACAGGTAATTTCATTCCTTGCTTTCGCTGTGACAGTCTGTGTTGCAGAGAAGTATTTGAGACACCAAATCTATGTATCAAATGCCAAGTAAAGCAGTTAGCTGATCGCTTAATGGCATTATCATAATAAGAATACCTGAAGCTAGTTTGCTTAGTTGAAGAACCAAATATGAAAGCATCACCATTTGTTGTTTGAAGTGTATACGGGCACTACGAGCCGAGAAAAAGCCTGGGACGGTGTGATCTGATACACCCTGTATACATGTTACTTTAAAATTTCTGCATAATTCCTGAAATGGGTTAAGTGAAATAACATCTGAGGTTTGAAAACATTTCTTTCGGTTTCAAACAGTGATCAGTTCTTTGAAAATAAAACGTTTTCTTTCCTTTAAATGTGTGAATATGCAACTGAGGTAAACTGTATGGCGTTTTATTCTTCAAATTTAATTTTCTGTTATGTAAAAGTAAAGCGAGGACTTTGATTTATATATCTACAGAATACTTCAAAAGTGCTGTAATATACAAGAAATTGGTAAAACTGAATTTGCGGTGAAAATGTGTGAGAACAAAATTTTTACAATTTTAAACATTATGTTCACTTCTGTATATATTAAGTGTTTCCGAGGTTCCCAACATAGTTTCGTTGGGGTGAAAGTCCGTGGCCATAGGAAAAATTGTTGCATGTGCATCTCAACTAAAAGTTCATAAGAATAAAAGTTTCGCAGTTTCAAGCGTAGGTTTTAATTAAAGCGGGTTGCAGGACATTTTAGATACCGTATTTACGCGAGTCTAAAACGTCCTCAAATGTGAGAAACACACACACACACACACACAAAAAAAAAACTACTCGGCATTGACTTTTAAGAATGAAAAAGATAAATAAACATGTGAAAACACAATGAAAATTTTTCGTCTTCCATTTTGTTTCCAGTTTCCGGATAAAACAATTTCCCATTTTTCGCAAAATGTGGGTATTCCTAGTACACATTTTTCACAGAATCATGACTAACGAGATTAGTTATCTCCGTCAAAACTCAATCGTTTTCTGCTGTAAATTGTGCCTTACTGACAGTGCAAAATGTAGGCCTAAACTTGCAAACTCGAATGTAAGACACACCTCAATTTTGGGGCTGAAAAATAATTTAAAATGTGCGTTTTAGGATTGCGTAAATACGGTATTTGAAAACGAAGGGAGGACAGGAGGATAAGATGGTCATTTCTTGAACATGGATAAGAATATTGCACTTTGTTAGTAGAATATATAAAGAAAGCATGGTTCATGCAAGTTGGTGCCCTAGCACACTACGTCTTGCTCATACTAAACTACTTGAACACTAGATTTCAGGCAAACTGTATTGATCGTCAAGGAGCCCGAGGCTTACTTTGAGTTCGATGAACTACGCTTTCTGGGAGTACGGTTAATCTATGTTGTAATTCAGCGCATAGATTCCCGACGGGGCTCATCTTACACGAAAACAAAGGATATATAAGGGAAGCAATTTACCCAAATTGTCCCCCCCTATTTTTATTCTTTACCATTCCGCTTCAAAACATGGGTAGAATTCAACAGAGGGCACATTGAACAAGTGTGCTCTCATCTATGATAAGGGACTTTTTGGACACCCTGTAAACAAACTTCATATTTCTTTGCTTCTTGAAACTATTGTCATCCCTTAAAAATTTTACACTTATACGTATAGCTTTACTACGAACTTTTATATTTACCTATCATCCTCCGCAACAAAATCTACTTTTTTTTTCTTGACACTCACCCTCTTTAAATCAAACCTTTTTCAGGCTGTTACTTCGTAATGAACAATTTAATTCAGTCTCATTTTTCATTACAACCTTACGTGCTCATTGACGAGTGTCACATCAGGAGGCAAGTAAAAGTCTTGAAGTCTAAAATACCAATTAATCTATAAAGAAATCTTACTTCCAGTAGTGACAGCAATGCAATAGTGTTGATTATCCGCATTAATTGAGACCACGGTTACGCATCTAATTAAGCATGCGTTTGTTTAGCAAAGAAAGGCACTACACTGCATTGTTACTTTTCTTATAATACGTCAAGCTTGAAAAAGTGATGGCAACCTTCAAAGCCTACAAGTATTAATTTAGACTATCATGTTTACGTTGTTCCAAGGAAAATATATAAAGGAGAAAATGTCTGAACAGTGATCAGAAGGAATGATGCTTGCTTCAATTCGTTATTTCTGATCACTGTTCAGATGATGTATGTCAATGAAATATTGACCCACCACCCATCATGACTATGACTCACTGTGATCCACCATCCACCATGACCCACTTAAACAAACCGTGACGCAATATGTCCCACTTCCTAACGTGATGCACTCTGACCCACTACCCATCAAAACCCATCGTAATCAACTTTAACCCATGATCCACGTCCTCCTATCCACTGACTAAAGAGTTTACACTTGCAATTAAACAATGCTGTGAAATTATCACTAATCGGAGTTTGAATTTAGAAGCTCGAAAGCAGTTGACTGTACCAGTAAATATATCAGTACAATCTTCCTGTCTTTACCCAACAACGAAAAATTAAAATTACCCTTACCAATTTCAACCTAGAGATTACAAATGTTCAGAAAAGGAAGCTCATATCTCATTTAAGGGCTTGATTGCCGACGTTTTAAAGTTATGTGCCTTTCTCATTGTTAAAACATGCCATACACCATGAATGAGCTTGGTATTCCGTTTTGTAGGCACTCCGTTCGAACTTTTTATTTTAAAAAAAATACCGTCAACCAGAGCCGTAACTAGAGATTTCGGCGCCCGGGGTGAAGTAGAATTCGGTACCCAGTACAGACACCATACCAAACTTTCTTTCTTTCTTTTTCTTTTTTTTTACATAAGAAAAGCAGCTTTTGTTATTATGCTACACTGAATTTTTATTAAGCTGCTTAAAAGAGCATTACAACAGCCAAAAGCGATCATTATGTATTCTTTTACAAATGAGAGCTGCTTTCAAGAGGTTTATTTTGGAATTTTTGTTAAACTTGACAAAACTCCCTTTGGTGCTATACAAATCCATTTGGAGAACAGTTATGGAAACTTACAGTACAACTATTTGCAATATTTCATACTATCGGTAAGAAATGATATTTCAGTACAGTAGAAACTATGTACTTTTAAAATGTTCGAAATGAATTATAGAATTTCCAGTAATAATTGTAAACTTTTGTAATTTTATTCTGTAGGCAAATGGGATTTTAACTTCAATTCTTTTACGACTAAAATATTTTGTGAAATGTAATGGACATTTAGAAGGGGTCTTCTTTGCGAATTTCTCAATTTTGATCTATGGAGCTAAATAATATGTTTAATGTTGTATTTCAAATCCAAAATATAGTTCGCTACAACATTTTGAAATAATAGTAATTACTTAATCTCTTAGTCAATAAAAGTTCTGAATTTAAGGTTGCTTATTATTAATTAACATATTAAAAATACACTAATACACATACACACATATATATTATATAAGTGTATACGTTTGATATGTATGCTGATAGAAAAACCACTAAACTAGATACGTATGCACAAAAGAAAATATCCTGGCGATACAAGTGGTTGATGGAGAAATGATTCCAACAAATTCCTTCAAATTGGAAGCATTTCATATAGCCTATCAAAGGAATAAAAAACATACACTGGTAGTGATCAGTCTTTGGAATAGAGAAAATTCGCTGACTCCTTTTTTACAACTGCTTGAAGTTCGAAAGTGTTATTGTTCCTCTTGTTTACCCACACTTTTAATATTCCCGCGCAAACAGCAACTTGCATGTTCTCTCGTGTCTCTTCACTCCTTTCATTTTTGTATCTTCATTCTCAAGAACTATTAATCTCATTGGGTAGAAAAGCATGATTAAGTAAGCAAACTCATCACCAGTATTTTAGACTCAGACTTTGACTGTTTCTGATTTCGAAAACGCTCTTGAGTACATTATAAATCATTACTTAGCACCTTATATATATCACATCGCCATTAAAAATCATATACAGCAATAACTTTCTTTAAGTACTAACATGTAACAATTTCCAAGTGTAACACTCCGATTTTGATCAAATTTGACAGGTAGATATTACACATGAAGTAAATGAATACGTATTTTCTTTTTACGGAAAAACAGTTTTAGGGTGCAGAAGCCCCATCCCAGAATTTTGAAAGTTGGCGCTCTAAAAGCAAGAAGAAGTGGACCGAAGTAAATGAAATTATGCATAGATACCGTAGAATTAAAACGAAGAAATACGTATTTCGTATTTTCTTAAAAAAAAATAAATAAAATAGGTGGGTGGGGCACAGACCTTTCCAAACCTTTGATTAGAAAATATCAAAAGTGCGAATAAGTATATATTAGAAGTGCCTAAAGGATGAGGAGAATTACTACAACACTTTGTGTAAGGACAATAGGCAAAAAAAAAAGCGAACACGTGTTTTTAGTTTCTGCGGAAAAATAGTGTTGGGCCAAGGCCCCTCCGAGGAAAGTAAATATTACAGCAGAAGCGCAAGAAGGAGTGGACCGAAGCGAATGAAATTGTGTGTAGATATTATATATGTAAAATAAAGCAATTCGTGTTTCCCAAGTCTTCCGTACTGATTTGTTTCAAATTTGCACATCGAACAGTAAACAGAAAATAAATCGACACGTGTTTTTATTTATGGGAAAAACACTGTAAGGGTTAAAGGCGCACCCCGAAATACTATAAAATACGCTATAGGTAGAAAAAACTAGTGTCAAAATGGTGAAATTTTGCCAATAGATCGATGACCTGAAAGTAGGAATCAATACAGTGAATTTCGAGTGTTTCGTGTTTCTGCTCTCAAACGTTCAAGTTCAAAGACTGAAGTTAGCGCCACCTAGCTACTTGCGAAACATGTATTGCCTTATTTTACATATACAAAATCTATGTATAATTTCATTCGCTTCGGTCCACTCCTTCCTGCACTTCTGCTTTATTATGTACTTTTTTAGAAGAGGACCTTGGCATCCACACAGTTTTTCCGCACAAACTACAAAACACGGGTTAGCTTATTTTTGTATATCGTTTCTTAACATACTTTCGTTGCGTTCTCTATGTAATTTAGGCACTTCGAAAGTATACTCATAAGCACTTTTCATATTTCGTAATCAAATATTTGGAAGGGACTTTGCCCCACCCATTTATTTCTTTGTTGCAGGAAAATACGAAACAAGTATTCCCTCATTTTACATCTACTAGGTACAATATCTGTGTACAATTTCATTCAGTTCGGTTATTTCATACTGCGTTCGGGCGTCAACTTCCTAAATATTGGATATGGGCTTTGGTCCCCAATAATTGTTTCTCCTCCACAGAAAATTATAAAAGAAAAAAAAACGTTTCGTGTATTTTATGTGTGGTATCTAACTGCCAAATTTTATCAAAGTCGGATTGTTACAATTGTATCAAATTGTATCAAAACCGACAATAACATTGATTTAATAGGGCGTCAATACTTCTCTTTAATCATTTCTAGCACTTTTTCTTTCCTTTTGCTCGTTCGACGCTTTCTAGCCGTCAGCGCCTGGGACGACCGCCCCGCGCGTCCCCTTCTTGCTATGGCTCTGCTGGAAACGGATTCGAGGTTTAAGGAAACTAGTATAAAACGATTGACAATTTTGTTATAAATGGATATAAAACATTTAAACTTCTGCCAGTAACTTTCGGCTTTTATTATGTGAAAGTGGCCCAAAGACGCCCAACACTGGTTGTAAAAGTATTTGACATCCCTCACGATTAATATGTATGATAATAGTTGAAACAACGTATTATAATAATTATTTGTAGACAGTCACATGTATTCTATGTACAAGCTAAAAAACATTGTAACTTTTTCTTATCGTCTTGTATATTACTATATAAAATATTTTGTCAGTTTTTTTTTGTTATTTTTTAATCATTGTTTGATTCCTTCATTCATGTTGTTTCTTCTAGCTTCCGAAACAGTGATAAATCTCTCTATCTGCAAACAGAACAAAGTGCATGCACGAGCCAATGGTGAGCACAGCTGCCAACTGCGAAATGAGAACTTCCGGAGGTCCAACGCGCCTTGATGTATATAGAACTGTACGCTCGACAAGCTATACGCTCACGACTGTCGCGCACCTGCCGATGAAACCCTGAACTACAGTTATACAAGAAAAAGTTATCTCAGCACTGTTGGGACCACCAACGTCAATTTTCAAAGTTGATTTCTACGTACTAGTGGTGATAAGAGGAGACCGTCTAACAAGGTTTCCCACTGGACGACCATATAGTGTCGCCTGATCGACCAGGTCGCCTGATGGAATGCAAATCGCCAATGTATGGTCGTTCCATCGGTATCGGGATAAATATATATATATATATATATATATATATATATATATATATATATAGAGAGAGAGAGAGAGAGAGAGAGAGAGAGAGAGAGAGGGAGAGAGAGAGAGAAAGTTTTGATTCAGAAAAAAGTACAGTTGAACGTACGATGCAACATGGGCTCCTGGAGGGATTTCAAATGAATTTAGTATACGTATACCTTACCATCTGAACAATTTAACCCTAAAAATGCTTTCGATCACTGAAATAAATTCCTGTCTACGCTCCTGTAAAGCAGTAAGAATTTTAGAGACTGATCATGTGGTAATGCCTCCCTGGAGCAACGACAGTTCCCCAGAAATCATACCTCTGATAGGTCCGGATGTGACACCAGTATTTGTGTATTACCACTCCTCACTCTAAGTGTATTGAAACTTAAGTCAAAGGAACTGTTCTGAAATCTTCACCGGTTCTTTCCTCTGAAACCGCATGCGAATGGGGCCAACCTTGGTCATATACCACATCTGGAATATTACCGTTTATGTCAGAGATCCCGAAAAATATATATTCGACACAAATAAAGGATGTCTTCGATTTTATTTTATTTTATTTTATTTATTTATTTATTTGCCTGTCACCCTCCCACTCTGACCTCCATGGCAACCAAGGCTTAACTTGAACTTAAGCAACATCGACAGCGTCACTATTCATCAGCGACCACGAAAACTAATACCATAACGATTTCGATATTAATATTGTTCATATTGAGTACTTTTACATGCCACTTCCCCCCTTATTACGGATGGCTTCAGTGCCTCGCCCCCACAACTATGGAGCAATTTCAACAAACTTACGTATAGCTATAAACCACCATCTGTAAAATAAATTTGCGGGTGACCTTTTTCGGGGAGGAATTCATTAGCTACTTTTCCAATATCAATGTGGTGGCTTTATTCTCTTTCCATGCTAAAGATTGCCGAAGAGCTCAACTGCATTTGCACCACTGTCCTATGAATATAGATTTTAATGGCATTTACTTTACTAAGTGCTTGCTTAGATGTTACAGGAAAAGTGAGATTCTGTTATAAATGAGTAGGGGTCTAAACAAATACGGAAAACTATTAGCAATGACAGTACTCGAAATGAGTTTTCGCAATATAATGGAACAGTATTTTATTCGAATGTGAAGGAAATCATTGCATAAATTGACCCTTCCCTACATTAGAAGTCTGAGCTACAATACGTATCTAATAATTTTGAATTAGAAATATATGCATCGAGTTTCATATCCTTAACTTTAAGGTCTCCTGAGTTAAGTAAATGAATAATCTTCCTGCTAACGAAAGAGTAAAGCTTTGGGCTTTAATGGTATCTGGAGTGTAATTATTAATTTCAGCAACCCCGAAAACTATTGAATAGACCCTCATATCTTTCAATTAAGAATTATTAAATTTTCACCCCTCCCATTAAACCTCCATGCCGATAATGCTAAACTTTGATGTGAACGATATAGAAGGTTTCATAATTCATGTACTCAAAAGCTATGGATTTAACATTAATGTCGTTTATTTTCGATTATTTTTGCATGTCCCTGTGTCTCCAAAGGCGCCCACTAAGGGGGTAAGAGGGCGCAATTGCCCCCTCTAGAGGAAATTATACTTTGCAAGATCAAAAACACAAACATTGTTTGAATATTTACCCCAAAATTTGCAACTATATTTGAAATGTCGCTCATACTTGCCCCCTTTGAAAACCACAATATGGGCGCCCTTGTGTGTCTCTCATGATAGAGCTAGAGACGATATGGGTTTCGATTCCCGGCAGGAGTCGTGTGGTTCGGGTTCCACGTTAAGTCGTAGATGCACATCTTGTATAGAGTCACAGCTGAAAGACACGCTGAACTCTATATCACCTCACCTCGTGAGATATTCTATTTTTGCATAATTTCTAAACCACTTTTCTTTCTTTGAATCTCCTCCTTCCTCTTAGGACACGCATAGGTTCAAACCGAATCTTTCTTCATGGTTGGAGGACGCAAGGCTACTGTACCATACGCGCACAACCTTTATGAGTTGCGCAGTTTGAGTAGCACGCACGAATAAACCACGCTTAAATTTATTATATATAATTAATAAAATCTCATATTAGGACTAACTTCGCACACCAAACTTTTAACAATGCGACTTTTTAAATTCTGTTTCTCATATTCTTCTTCTTTATTATTATTATTATTATTATTATTATTATTATTATTATTATTATTATTATTATTATTATTATTATTATTATTATTATTGCAATAGCTATATCAAGCAATTATCTTGACCAATTTCGTTAATACACACCATTCAGCAACCGGTAGTTGTAGAAATCAGGCTTCTGCAACAGCAATTGTTAGCTCAATCGGTAGAGCGCAGACTTATGGATTCAAGTGTTACGAGTTCAAATCTAGCCTAAGTCAAAAGATTTTTTTTTTGGATATAATTCTTGAGATGGAAATGTTTCTCTATTCACCTTTATCTCGTAATTCTGAATAGAGATGTTTGGATGTGAAAGAAAATAGTATACTAGCATATAAGAAAAGAAAGATAAATTACATGATACCTTTTGCAATTTTTAACTATATTTTCACCTATCTAGGACGTTTCTAAAAAGTTCAGACTTCTAGACCTCCTTTTCGCTCTCTTACGTGTCCTTTAACTAATTTCTACAATTACTTATTGAGTCTAATTTACTTATAATTACTTATTGAGTAATTATACATATATTACAGATGTCTTATCTCTTTCTCTTTTCTCTACATCATGTCTTGAGATGATTGTTTTGACAATAGGTTACAGGCACGATTTTACAAAATAATTCGATCTGCGATATCAGTGATACATATTGTGGTGTTTAACTTAACATATAAAGCAATAAATAGAAAAACTGAGAATACGAATCTTTTCGTGCACTGATGCTTCAAATCTGTGTCTTTACTCCCTATACCTATGTTAATTCCCTAGTCAAAATAAAAACTCTTCAAAATTAATCAAAAATTCTTATACAACCATCCCTTCCTTGGAGTACTGCGCGGTCACATACCCGTCACTGCGATGTAAAGGCACTTATGGCGACGAGAATACTTTCCCTGTACAGATATATGTACATTGCCTGTACAGATACATGAACATTGCATGATTATGATTATTTTTAAAAAATGTTTTACATGCACTGAACAGGCAATGTGTATAATGCTTGTACAGGTTACTTGAGTATTGCATGTTGATTAACTTTTTATATGCACTGAACAGGCAAGGTGTACAGTACATGTGCAGGTTACGTGTGCATTGCATGCTCTTTACAGGAAAACGGTTCATTGCTTGTATTATACACCTGCACACATACTTAACAGGCAGCGTGTACATTGCATGTACAGGCTATATGTATGCGTACTGTATGTACATCCACTGGACAGGTTATAGTTATGTTTCATCTGTACATACATGGAACAGGTAAACGGAGTAAATTTTCTGTGCCTGCACATGCACTATACATCTTGTCTGTTAGCGACTTGTGAAGTATATTTACACGCGCACAATGCGCTCATAATAAATGATAAACGGTGCATTTATAAATATACTTCAAATGCTACTAAATAGATAAGATGTATAGTACATGTACAGGCATTAAAACTTACTCTGTCATCACCTGTTCGATACATATACAAATGTAATGCAAACTAAATGTAAGTATAGTCTTTATAGAGCATGAGCGTATAGTACTCATGCACAAAACATGTAAATGTAATGTACACATGCACCAATAGGATAGCTACTTATCCCATTGCAGTAAAGTTGAGGTTATTGTTCCTATATACATCGCCTCAAACGTGTAATATATGCAGGAAAACTGCATAGTAAAGAGGGTTTCCCCTCAAACTAAATAAACAAATTCACGGTTTTCACGTTTTAGTTTTTTTTTTCAATTTCTTGGTCGGAAATTGTTTAAGAAGAATCTCTATTGAGCGCACTGACAATAAAAAGTGCCTGGTGTGGAATTGAACCGTGGGCGTGGCAGTCGCTACGTTGCAGTAGAATAATTACACTTGCCTCCGTTTAACCTTACAATGCGAACTGGACATACAAGAAAAAGGGAAAACACTAATTACAATTTTCAAGGTTTGATAAAGTAATTCACGGCTTATTCCAGGGTTTTCACGGACAAAATCCACGGCTTATTTACAGTTTCACAGTTAGGTGGGTACCCTGGTGAAGTAATTAGTATCCTATTATGCATTCAGAATTATATGTGCAAAATTCACGTATAAATTTCACTGAACGGCAACATGTATGCGTGTCCATTCACAAAGATAATTTTGTAACTGCGAACGGAGTAAGTGGAAATAATATATCAAAACATAAACACCATATTATTCACTCCAATTTTTTTTCTAAAAAATGGAAACCTTTTACTCGTAAAGGTACGGTCATGCTCAAAGATCTTGGAAAGCTATTTCTTTTAGTCGTAGCTACTCACCTTTGACAAATAGCTAACATAGCTTAACATAAGTGAAAGGTACTCTCACTTTTAGTCCTCTTCGAGATCTTTTTCTAAGCGTATCTAAAGAAAACGGATGAAGGTAGATTCTTCTAAAATAGATGCGTCAAAAGATTTCTTGAACATGACTCCTTAGGCTCATGACACAGCAAGTGCAGGGAAAACAGATTTTAAAGAATTGTTGCATGAATAACATTTTTTAAATTTATTTTCAGGAAAGTAGTATGTTCACGGTTCATACAGGTAAATACAATATATTGTTAGTACTTTTTGAACTATTGTGGTACATTCAAATGCAGTTTACTGTTCTCTGAAAATTACTTCTAAACAAGTATTACATTTTTTATGGGTTAAGTATAAAAACATACTTTTCTCTCTCCCTCTGCATATAATAAATCTTAACTATGAACCCACAAAATATTTCGACTGTAAACTCATATCAAAAGTGGTTGTCGCATATTCATAACTGTCTTCTTGTAAGAATATAATTTGATAAAGATTCCGCAGGGTACTTTTAATACTGATACTATGTGTATAATCAGGAAATGTATGTTTCTGGTAAACTTCATAGGAAAAAGAGTTATAAATACAAATTAGAATGAGTAAAACAAAATGTTGCGAAATGTACAAGAAAGTTTTATTTTCGATTTATTGTTCTTATTTACTGGTCTTTTGACATTAAATTTGCCACATATATGTCTTTGCCAATTATACACATACTAATATTATAAGTATTACCGGGCGAATTCGTTATCAAATTATATTCCTACAAAAACATGTTTAAAGACATGCGACAATAATGTTGGACATGAGTGTACATAGTACCGTTTTCTACTTATGTCTTTCTTGTAGAAATATGTATGGATCAAAAAATAAAGAGCATAAATTTTGAATACATGTGTTCTCATTGTATATGCATATTGTCACCTACGTCAATTTACTGTTATACAGGGTGGTAATGTAGTAGACCGACAAACTGAAAGAGGTGATTGCATACACCAAATTAAGAAAAATATTTATATGAACATGTAGGAGAAAAAGTGCATAGTTTCAGGGCTAGGACGGTCCGAAGCACGGAAAACGTAGATTGAACATTATTTCGAGCGCGAGGAATGAAGGAGTGGCGGGCTCTCCATAGCATAAAGGAAGTCACGCAACGCTCTAGAAATGCTCATTTCAGCAATATATAATGGGTGCGCACGGGATTCCTCACACGATAAAATTCAAAATATGTTCCCAACATAACTCCCAGTTTTGCTCGAACTTAACAATAGATCCAAAGTAGCCAAATTAAGCCTTGATAGCAGTGATAGGAGATCGGAAGTTATGTTCCTAATGTTCAGAATAACCGGCGTCGGGATATTTTTCCACACGTTTTTTGGACAGCCCTAGCTCCGAAACAATGCGTTTCCCCCACATATTCACATGAACTTTTATCTTATTTTTAAAGGTGAACATTAAGAACTTATCAAAGAAAGAAAGAAAGAAAAAAGATTTGATCTGAGGATCTCTTTCAGTTTGTCGATCTAGTTCATTACCATTCTATATATGATAAAAGAAGCGAACATACCAGAACGATTCCTGAAAGTATTCAGAATTCAAAAAGAGATACAATCAACTATACATAGGAGATATTTATCACAATTTTTGCTTTATAGAAATATATACTTTCGTACCGCATGTAAATCAAACTATTAAAATTACACAGAAGACATCGACACTGCACTGATGAGGAAATATCCGAATATCTTTCTTGGTCTAATATAATTTAGCAGCAAAACACCCAAAAATCATATGTTTCGCTGACAGCTCAGTCGAAGAAGGAACAAACGCATTTTTCTGAGTTTGCATTATATGTGAAAGGGGAGAAAGAAGTTAAAAAAACTCACTTATGTCAGTTTTACACAAAGTACTTTTTGAATGCGTTGCTTCGTATTAAAGGACTATTTTCTTGCCAACCAGAAACTTTGCTACTTGTGAAATCGAAAACTTACGTGTGTTATGTTTTCTAGTTTCATTCGGAGATATAGCTCTCGGACAAGCTATAACCACAAGACGAAAGAATGTCAGTATGAGAAAAGTAATAAATATCGAAGTATCCTTAGCGCGCGACATGCCGAGCTTAGCTATAGCTATTTCTCCAATAGGAGGCAGCAATGGATTCTCAGTAAAATAGTGTACTTCCAGATGTACAGAAAGCAAACTCTGTTGCAACGCGCTTGAACAGTCAGTTTCAAAAGTGCAACATGATTTCCGAACCAAGTATCAAACAGAATCGTTAAGGAACAAAACGGTAAGAAAATGTTGTATACTGAAATTTGATGTAAAGTGCTTTTGGGTATATGACAGAAAACTAATAGGCAAGCCAAGATATTCTTAGGTTGCGAACCGCGTACGATAAATCCTCACCAAAAGTCTCCAAGAAGCACATGGCGCAACCTCAGAATTGTAAATGTTCAAGCAACTTTTATTTATGATACTCAAAAGAGTTGCTTGTGAACTACACTGCTTAAAGCTGCCTCAAGTTCTCACTTCTTAATAATATCTCATCAGTTACCACTGTGTGTGGAGTATCGTAGCTTCCTAGGTCACTCAACCTCATTCCATGACTTTTTCCCCTGTGGTCGTATATTAAAGACAATAGGTGCTCATCCCGCTCATACCCTAAGTTATTGACAGTATAGTCTCAACATAGAACCAACGCTGGATGCAGTTAGCACATCAACATTGATATGTTACAATATATGCACCGGGCAACAACTTAATTACAAATTTGGCATCAAATCACAAAAGGAGGGCATATCGAACATGTGTAAAGTGAATTATAAACTTGCGTATTACTCTTTTCACTGATATGCTTTCGGCCTGTATGGATGAGATAATCCCTCAGCTACTAACCTATATCTCGAAAAGGATTGTCAAATACCCATTATATGAAATTTTCTCCCTTTTTCTACGATCAGTCAATTTTCAATTATGCATGTTCCAGTTTAAAAATGATGTAAAGAATGCGTCATTTCCAACTCTCAAAGTACATAATTTTCTAAACAGAATTTCTCTCGCAAGTAGGATATATTCTTGCACAAATGTAGAATTTTTTGTAAACTCGAAAATGTGACACAGTGGAGGACCACACCAACTTTCTACGAAAGTATGGTGGACTTGTTCTTTTACAACCTAAATGAAAATATCTTCTTTTTAATGAAACACATTGCATTACAAACATTTCTAATATTCTACAAGCAGGAGTCGTACAATTTTCGCTTTCTTTTAACAAGAAATAACAGTCATCATGTTCCTTACCTTTTGAATAATTCGAGGTACAATATAAATATTTTTCGCATTTTTATCTTTTATTCTATTACATTTATACAAAAGACAAATTGCATTACTTGCTGCATTGACAACGCAAATTTGTGCTAATGATATATTGCTACACTCACGAACAATCTCATTGTTCTCCGAAGTATTTGTTTTACATAGTTTTGGAAGTAATACTGAATAACAACTTAGGATATATTCACGGTCTTCACTGTGTGAGACATTCCCTGAACTAATGTTCACCAGTCGTCCAACAGCAAATCCTCTGAGAAACTATTGACAAATATACTGTTTACCATGCAGTTGTCGTTTTAAAGTACCATTTAATTATTCGAATGGGAAACAGGAGAATGAGTATAAGAGTCCATCATTTTTCACAGTCACTAATGTGTAGTATGACATGAATATTGCAGGATATAAATCTTTCACTCGTTTCCTCCCACTTTCTTAATTCCAACATTTCATTCATTACTCATCATCACCGTCTCCTTTAGCCTAACCGACATAATCCTGGGACGTAAAACTCAAAGATTTCATTGTTCATTTTTTAAATCTTCCACCGTATAGATGTTGCATTTGAAATTCGACACAGCGTAAATACTTTCCCATAGTTGGTATCACATTAGCATTGATATTCTTACACAAGAATTCCAGAGGTATTACGATTTGGCACAAATGATTGAAATGCATATCATCCTGAAAAATTCGTTTAAAAATTGTAAATAATATATGAAAACAAGCTCGAATTCTATTGCTTTCCAGTTACGTCATTCTCTACAAGAACTAGGAGTACGTGTAACGTTTGATGGAGGTTGAATTGCTAGCAAAGGTTTAACAAATTTATTTATTTTTCATCCTAAATACCAGGGTTCTTGTTTATTTTTGGGATCAGACCACATCATAATTAACATTCGAAATATTCCTAAAGACAAAAAATGCATATAATCGACCAACGTACATTCTATTATTTTCTATGAAGTGAGCTGTGTAAAAACATCTGGCTTTTACTTCATATTTCTTTGTTTCCGAATAGTTCAGAATATTGGCACCACGCATTAGAGGACCCTTCGGATTTTCTTTTACATAAGGGTAAAGTCTTAAGCCTCTTCCCAAATATTTACCCGGTGGTAAGCATTGGCTACACGCCTATTTTCCCTTAAATTGAGCCTGTTGAAACTGTTGCACAGTGCATTTTGCAATCTTATCAAACGTTCCCATCAAAACAAACAACGTAATACGTTGTAGAGTTTCTCGAATATCTATAAATTAGTTGATAATTCAACTTCTGATTCTAAATCTTTAAGCTTTGAAACAATTGTTTTGTAGAAAGTACAATGTGAGAAATCACATATTTTCATTTAATCGTCAGATAAATTATGTATGACAAAGATACGAGCTAACAACATGTTTCCAGCTCTCCATCTAGAACGAATAATAAATCTATTTACTCTTAATCGATGTTTTATGGCCATGATCCTTGGATATATTTTTGAGCTACACAAATAAACAAAATTAATATGGTATCAAAATGTCGTTTATTATACATTTTATGTTCGTTGTGATCTCTCTGATGCTATCTATATTATAGGTTACAGTAAATATATTTTTATGTCGCCACTCAACATATCGTCATGGTTATCAAAAACAAACAAACACATACACGAAAACATTGATTTTTAAAATATAATTATTCTTGTGTCTTCTTCTTCTACTACTATAGAAATAGAATACTAGTACATATTTAAAGAAATATCACATATTGCGCAGAAAAGTTCAAAAGCATACAACATATCGTTGTATTATGGCGCCTCGAACTTATTTACAATTAAAAGAAAAGGATCCTAGACAGTTAGGATTTACATATTAATTATTTGTAATCTTTGGACATATTTCATATATAAAATTTCATCTCATAATACAATTCATATATACATTTATTTTATATATCAATATTAATACTGTATTTACGTTAATTTTAATTAACTATATATATTTTCATATATTATAACGTCGATAAGGTATGTCAGAAGTTCGAACTATAAACTTATTTTAAGTCGGTTCCGGGCCATGAAATGTTGGTTAACAATATTTTAATTTTTACATTGGGCATGATGTAGAAGGATTTGACAAAGATGTTTTTTATGGTACCAAAATGCCGTACGGTTAATATTTAAACAAGAAATAATCATAATACAAATATATAAAAGACATAAAAAGGCAAATGTAAACATTGGTAATATCGAGAACAAAATATAACACTAAGACACACATTAACAAGTATAGAGGAATTATCAGATTAAATATAAATTTTAAAGATTAAATGTCATAAATTAAAATACAATAAGTCAGGCTACATATACATGAAATTCTTCGTTTTCCCTTTTGCGATTAAGTACCATCTGTTATGCGTTATTTACATTAACATTAGTTATAATCTCAGAAGGAACAAGAGTTTTGACTAAGTTTATGCAACGATTCCTAGTATACTTTGGGAGTACCAGAACTTAATTGCATCAATATTACGTAATCCCAAATTTTTTTCCTGTTTTTACATCCATTAGTTCAAAACCTTTAGGATTAACTTGTTTTACACACAGGTAAGATCCAGCAAACAAATCACAAAACTTATAAATCCTTTTTAACGATGAGTCACTTTGTGGGTGAAGTTTTACCAAAAACAAATCATTAGGTCGAACTTTAATTTTACCCAATTGCCGCTCTTCTATTTTCTGATTACGAGTTTTAAATTTTTGCATTCTGCGAAATTGCACCATACTCACAAGGTGTGAATAATTTACTTCATCATTTTTACTAAGTTGGACGCCAAAATGTTCTTCAGTCGGTTTTATAAAATCAGTTCCATTGTGTATGTTACCTGGTACTGTATTGGATACTAAATAATTTTAAAAGTAAGTGATTTCAGTAGCGTACTTTACCCAATCCGAATGCTTATTACGACAGCAGTGTCTAAATAGCATACTGAGATTCCTATGTATATTTTCCACAACTGACCTGCTGAGATGATAAGGCGTAACGAAACGTACCTTGATACCGGCATTACTCATGGCACGAAGGAAAAAAATACTTCGAAATCGTCCACCATTATCACATAGTATGGACCAGAATGAGGTATATATACATTTAAAATACGATTAACAATTGCTGTCAAAGTTACATTACGCAAAGGACACGCTACTATATATCTAGTAAAAATGTCCATTACAGTAAGAAGGAAAGTTTCACCTGTAGATGCTCTTGGAAGAGTTCCATACAAGTCTATAGAAATGAAAGAATGGGGTCCTTCTGGCATTATTGACATCATAGGTTTATATAACGATCGATAATTGTGCTTGATCATCCACATCTCGCAATCATTGATATAATTTTTGATTTGTGATCTAAGTGATTTCCAATAGAAGGATTTGCTAATTAAAGAATACACCTAAATACAACTTCAAATACCCAAAATGACCAAATGATCGTGGTCTGCCTTTAATATGCGGGGAACCAATCCTGGAGGAACACAAATTTTGGCCCTATGTTCGTATTTAAAGTCCTTAATTACCAATATATCATTAGACATTTGATACAGAGAGTTCCAAGGACGAGGACAGTCACAATTTCCCGAACGTGATGTCAAATGTTGTATGATTTTCGCATACGGTGGTGTCTTGCCCATGATCAAAATATCATCAGCATAATAAACAAGATTACTATGAAGATCTTGTCCTAGTACTCGATTTAAACATGAAGCCAAGGTTGCACTACCATTAATTAATCCAAAGACAACACGATTATATTCATATAGTTGTTCTTCAAAAGAAAGTAGTGAATAGTTTCGAACTTTCCTCCAACATTATTTGATTGTAGGCCATGACAAGATCAAGATTTCCAAACACTATATTACCCTGTAATGAACTAAGAATTTCGTCTACTTGGGAGTATCACACTTGCCGTAATTTAATATGGGAATACAACTTTCAAAGGTCCATAACTATTCTCAGCTTACCGTCCTTTCTCGGTACTACATGTAACGGATTTAAATGAATACTTTGAGAAGGTCGTATTATGCCCTCAGTCAACTTATCCGATATTTGCTTGCGTACATTCTCTCTGAAACGATACGGTATAATGTAGAGTTTTGTTACTGTAGGATCTTTAGTATCCACTTCAATATTATACATACAATTCTTACATCCTGGTTTAAGCGAGAAGCCATTTTTATGTTTATAGAGTATATCTTTAAATAATGATACTAATGCGTTATCAACAAAATTCAATGAATCTACAATACTATCCACACATTTATAAAATGAATGGTCCTCTTTTTCACTCATAGACAGTTCCTTTACATTTTCATCAACATAATTTTTTCTCCGAATTATGTGATTTAATACCCAAAACGTTATTCACAAAAGGTTGACACTAACAAGCAATGCTATCGCTAGCGAGGATTAGTTTCTGAATTATTATATCATCAAGGGTATGCAAAGCGAACGTTTTATTTTCAAAATCCAAAACAGTACGTAATTGTGTTAGAAAATCTAAAGCAATTAACACCTTTTCGTTCAATTCGTTAATGACCAAGATTGGAATACTAATTTTATAATCCTGTATGCCATTTTCAATTTGTGTTTTCCCCATCACCGTTTTCTTATGCTTGCCGGTGTAATCAATGATTATTAAATTGTCGACCTTTAGCAATCTAGGGTTAGAATAATCTTTGTAATTTCACGCCGAAATGAATAAGATAAAAGGGCCACAGTGGCTCCTGTATCAATTAGAGCGTGAAGAGGAACTTCATTAATTTGAATAGGTATTCTCGCAGTACTAAAGGTTTTCAGGAAAACAAAATCCTTTTCGGAAGCATTTACCCCTTCCATTTCATCATCAGACATGCAAAAGCAGTTGGCAATAGGAATATATTGATAAATACCATTCGTATCTCAAATTTTAAGATTAGTTTCATAATCAGGAAAGGACTCAGGTACACTTAACGCTCACGTGCTTTCGATCCCCTCCACGTCAGCCGAACCTAGTTTAAATTACGGTAATCTACACTTTCTATTACATCACACTGTATTCCGCAATCCTGTGTACTTTCTTGTCTGTTATATGCGGTTACAGTATTTTGATTTCTATTAATATAATACCTGACACCTGTGAACTGATTTTGTGAAAAATACGACGATTATTATTTCTATAATTTCTATTACTATTTCTGAAGTTCCTGTTGCCATTCATGCAATTAGGTTGGGTCTGATTACCGGTAATATTTTGCCCATTTGCTCTATTGTGTAAATAATGATTATTATTGCTTTGTGAATTAGGAATATTTTCATGCTGGATATTTAAGTTGCGGACAGATGCGTAATTGATATGATTACGACCAAAACTAACCTGCCCTCTGTTACTATTTTGCATCAAAGACTGATTTTCAAAATTCTGTACAAGCATGACGAAATGGTTGAAATTAATACATTGAGCCGACATCAACATTTGCTGCAATCTAAAGGGCAAAAAATACGGATCGAAGCTATTATTCGTGATTGAGGATGGCTTGCATTCATAGATTTTAATTCGTTGTTAGTTGAGACTACAAACTCTGTAACACTTTTGTGAACTTTAGGATTGTAAGGCCTTGTTCGGTGTAAAGCGTCCGTATTAGCCAAAATGAAATCACTTTCTTAAATGGACTACAACGCATCCTTAAAATCAGAATTTTTTCTAAGGTTACCTCTTATGGCCTTCAACCAGGTCAAACACGGGGGCAATAATAGGTGAGGTAGGATTTTTAGGAATTTGGACTCATCTACTCCCATTAACTCACATTCATCTTCAAATTTCTCGAGGAATACACTAGCAGGTATATCCTCCGGTACCCCACTAAATTTTGTGAGAGATCTGAACTACCTGAATCGTAATGGTTTACCTGTTCTATTGGACTTCGAATATCGGGAACCACCATGTGCGTTTTTAATTCTACGGGATGAACGCTTCATTCTTCTTTCCCTCTCTGTACTATCTTCACAATATCCTGAAGATTCGCTATCTTCCAAAGTTGTTCTGGGGTACTGTACAGGTTCCACCCCAATAAGGGAGGGACGAATATCATTCCTGTGCTCTCCATCACGCTCTTCATTCGCAGAAATACACTTTTCCTTGAGGAAGTTCACCTCGTCCTGTAATTCTCTAATCTGGTTTGAATGTTCTTTCTCGACAGTTTCGACGGTTTTAACTGAATCCTTTACCACTGTGAACCTCTGCAACATTTGTTACACTTTATGATCATACCGTTCGAATTTTACACTAATTTGTCGATTCATCTGGTTTAATTGCTGCTGTACTTGATCCAATTTGCTGTCATTTCGCTGTTGTAATTGCTCCAATTTCCCGTCATTTCTCTGTTGTAATTGTTCCAATATATTTTCAAGTTGTTGTGACAGTTTGTCATCAATTTTCTGTAGAAGTTGATCCAATTTATCATCATTTTGCTGAGACAATTGTTTTAGAAGATCAACTATATTTTCTGCTGAATTTGTTCCGGTTTCTCTAACTCTGTTTCTGGTTACTTCATTTTCGGTAGCACTCATCATAATATTTCTATTTATTGTCGTGCCACTTCTGAAAACGGTATAATTAACGTTAGGATCAATGATGTAAGCATTTTTACTTAACTTCTAACTGATACACAACTTCCTGGCGTTTCGGCACCATTTATAGAATGAATAATAAATCTATTTACCATTAATCGATGTTCTATAGCCCTGATACTTGTATACATTTTTGAGCCACAGAAATAAACCAAATTAATATGGTACCAAAATGTCGTTTATTATACCTTTTATGTTCATTGTGATCTCTCTGATGTTATATTATATTGTAGATTACAGTAACTCCGTTTGTATCTACACTCAACATATCGTCATGGTTACCAAAACGAAACAAATACATACACGAAAACATTTATTTTTAAAACATAATTATGTTGTGTCTTCTTCTTCTTCTACTATAGAAATAGCTGACTAGTACATATTTAAAGAAATATCACATATTGCCCAGAAAAAGTTTAAAATAATACAACATATCGTTGTACATCGATGTGGTACATTATTTTCTAAAACTGAAATGTATAATGGCGAAAAAGAGGTGTTGGAACCAACAGAACATTGAACTTCGTCAGTATTTAAAATTCCAGATATAATAATTCTGACTTAATCAGAAATTAACTGTGGGTATTTACCTTAAATTCGACATAAATGTTACCATCACGTATTGAACTCATAATTTTTCGTGTGTGAGCTCACGATAAATTTTCAATGAAATCAGGTCGTGCAACACAGTTTTCTATTTGAGTCTTTAGATCAAGTGATACAAAGTAGTGAAACTTCCCACATTCATGTTGTAAACATCTTCCACAGTTATTGGAAGACTGTTGAAACAAACTACCACATTTACTACAAAAGTAATATTTCTTTTGAGTGATTGCTTGCGTTTCATTAAATCTTTTATACAGCAACTGCTTAGAGGTTTGCACATATTTTAGATTGTATTAAACCTAGTAGATCATTAATAACAACCTGTGAAATCTTATGGCATTTAATGAATTGCATGATAATGTTAACGTTACCTTCTGACTTACTTCCACATCTTTCAGTGAGGTTAACATTATCGTCCATCTCATTTAAGTGATCTAGACTTATTTTATCTCCAGGTAACTTTCTTGGTTTATTAACTATATGTTGGACTGTTGGCGATTGAGATGTGGGGTTACTACTTGAAAAACGCTTTCTCTTTCGGAAAGAATGTCGCAAGTGTTCAATACATGATGATCATTACTGCCATTTGTATCGGCAGCACATGTACAATTTTGATGATTATGGCATATGTAAGCAGTTGTTCGTTGTATTTTTGCTATTTGTAATGCAAGCGCACTCTCTTCATTTAAATATTGCTTTTATGATCGCTTCATTTAATCAAAGAATTGTTACGGAATTGTGAACAGCTCGAAACTTATCAAAAGCACATATGATAAATGATATTCTGAAAACATACTAAAAATTAAAAAAAAATAGACGTAGATGCAAACTGATTAGTTCTGCTCCTCGGTGATTTCAGTCTCCTCTGAGCTTAAAACATTGCTTTTCCTCGTGGCCATTCGTCTCTCTTGTACATATTTATCTGTCATGGAAGCATGAATCTTCGATGGTTTTACTGATGGGTACTTAGCAATTACGAAGTCTGGGTAAAAAAGAAAATATACATTTTTGAGCCGCGCAAACAGAATTAAAATCTGCAATAAAGAGACAAACAATTTAAAGAAATGTATAAGAAATACGAAAGCAAACCTTACAATCAAAGGTATACATATATTCATAATTCATCACAAGCTTACATACAGTGAAACTCGTGAGTAACGGAATTATTCTAAGCGAAAATTTCCGGTTTCAAGAAAGAGGGAAATTATATATAATCCCGCAAATCTTCACAAAATTTATTTTAAATCTGTTAAAATTTACTCCCCTTTGCATATAAGGAATATCCTACACAACTCGGAGAAAGATGTTCTAACTGAACAAACAAGCGAAAAAGTTCGAAATATGATGTCTATGTTATTGCTACTAAAATTTACAAACACTGATTTTCCTATCAAACAATAAATACGGATATCAGAAGTTGAGAACATAGAAAACTCCTTTCTTTTCAAGAACGTTACAGTAATACTTTTCAGTGTCACACACCTGATTATTTCACCGCAACAACTTTTTTCTTGTTTTCCAATGGGAATATTCTTAAGTAAGTCTAACTTATGGAACACTACTGTTAATGCTCAGAATTGGGATTACATGGTTCTAAGGGTTTTTATTAATTTATCGCATATGTTATAGAATATTAAAGGCTGGTCATAGTCCACTCATTGGAGTATCCGATTGACAGCTTAACGATCTCCGTTTCAAAGTCCGGTGGATGTAATGTGGAGTTTTTCACCTCAGGCCGTCCGTACGTCTCAGACTTCGATACGCACATGAAAACTCACGACTATGGCAATATCCAAAAGATACAAGTGCACATTTCGAGCAAGCTTATTTCCGGAACTGACGTCACCTAGTGTGCGTCAAAAGATTAAAGTTCATAAGTCTGCGAGTGCATAGTGCGTAGTGGGCGAGAACAGAGATGGACATCCTCCCTCATTTTGCCCTCGTGAGGGCCGCCCTCACCCTAATCTCACCCTTATTTTAGTAGTTGAGGGTGAGGGCGTTGGAGCGTGAGGGCGATAAAGTAATTGAGGGTGTGTGTGAGGGAGTCAATGAAGGGCGAGTGTCATTCCTGTAGTTTTTGGACTTAACTGCTGCTATGGCTCATTGTTTCGTTGCGTTATTTGACGGTTGTACTGTTAAAATGTTAGAGTCGAGACTCAAAGCTAGCGGCGCCTACGTGTTCTCAAGTAGGAGAGTAAATGCTAATTAAGGCAAGAATGTGGTAAGCTGTTGTTCTTACTGTTATTTAATAATATAAATTGACTTTAGTAGTCATAGATGTTTAACTAAAAATCGATATATTTTTTGATAAAAGTTTCTTCAGAATTTTAATTTTCAAATTGTGCGTAAATTGCGTTTAACTTATCTAGAAGACGTCATCACATTTTGTCTGGCTGAATTTTCAATAGTTATGAAATTATAAGTTTATTTTGGTTAAAAGTTAACAGTCCTTCTTCTGACTAGATCACTGTATCGTCTGCATTGTAAGATCGAAAACAGTATGTAAATTTAACGTTTAATATTTTGCTATTTTCAGCGCCAGAATATTTGGATTTTATATCGAAGGTAAGGCTCAAAATCCCAATATTTATTCATATTCTAATTTAAAGTATTATATGCAGTGCACACGTGGTGCAAAGAGAGCAGAACAGCCAGAGCAAAAATTTTATAAGACAAATGGTTGAAAATCGAAACTCTAACGACACAGGCTCTTTAAAAAGGGCTATTTGAGCTTACAACATTAACTTCGAATTACCCACTGCCCCCAAAGTAGGGCTACTTAACTGTATGGGAAATGGTCCAAAGGCTAGCACTTTAAAGACACTCAGAGATAAATTTTCTCACCTGTATGAAAACGTTAAACTGTTTCCGGAAAATCTTAGCAGATAATGGAATGCAAATGAACTTCATCTCAGGGTAGATGCTGATTTTGCAACGAAAAGTATTCGTAGTAAAAAGCGCTTTTTGAAGAAAACTGCTTTGATGATGATTCATCTTTGGTAGAAGCCAAGTGGAAGAAGTTCCAGGTAGAAACCTTCTAGAGAATTTGTGGCACCGCTTTTACAAGTGTTGAGGAGAGGTTTATTCCAAGTGAACATTTAATAAAAGATTGTGCCTGTTTGGACCCGAAGAGATTTGAAGAAAAAAAGAAAAATGGATTACCAGATGGAGCCCTGAAAACATTAGCAGAAAATACAGGTGTGTGTAAAGAAACCCTGTCAAGCAAACTCAATCAATTTGCGACTCATTACAAAGATTACTTCGATGTGGTTCAGTGCCCAATTGATTCTGGAAATGAAGACGAATGGAGTGAAAACAAACCGGGAGATCAGGATCAGCTGAATCCAGGGCTGTAGACACTGTGCTTTTACATTCTTGTATAAGCTGACTTTAAAATGAAAGTACTTATAGCAATTTATACTGTGTGTTATGATATGATATCGCTCTTCTAACTAACCGGATAACTCGTGAATCCTTATTTTCTAGTTGAAGATAATCAAAACAAAACTGCGATCACTTTTGGGATAAAGTCTATTGGAAAATTTAATGTTCCTTACTACTAAATATGTCCAGAATTTTCCTGTAGGTTACGATGCTATTGGAAGCGAAATAGCAAGAAAAGCTCAAGAAATCGTAAGAGATTACTCATGCTGTGAAACTTAATATAGTCATACAATTGTACCTAAGGGTATTTTTCCTTCTGTTTGTATTGAAATAGATAGACTACTGCTAATTTATCTGCCCTACTTTCAAATCTTTAATAGCTGTAATTATATTATTCTGTGCTATGAAACATTTGCGGTATTTCGTTTTAGTCGTTTCGTGTGTAACTGTGTATGCTTAATGCTGTGAACAAATTAAAGTCATTTTAAAAAACAAAATTATTACATGAATTTGTGCATACGAGGCTCCTCTCTAAGTTTCCATCTCCGCCTAGCACTGACAGCTCCAGTCCGACACTGATACTTGGCTGTTCAATATGAAGTTAACCAAAAACTTTTACATTTCATTTTTCCTAATAATCTTTGTTATATGGAAGATGAAACACCAATATTACACTGTACATATGGCAACATTTTTAACGGTACACTGTAAACAAGCTTCCCTTTCAGAAAATTCGTAATGATATGCACATGCCTACTAAGCCCTCTGGTAGCGTTTGTACCAACTATTCCAAGCGTCGCCGTCATCTCATACCATCTCTTACCATAAATGATTCCGTCAGTGTTGCTAATTCAGCCGTTTTTATTAATGTGTTCATTTTTTATGATGGTGATTGTATAGGAAAAATATAAATTTTCAATTACGTTTAATTGTGTCAATTCTGCGTTTACTTTTTTCACTTTATCATCCCATAAAAATGACTTATAGACAATGAAAATCGTATGCTTAAGGAAAGTGAATGATTCTGAATGAATGTGGTAGGAAGGAGGAGAGCCCTGAGTAAACCAACGGAAAGGATTATTTCTACCATATACTCACATTACTTATGTTCGAACCCGGTACCTCTCGTACCATGGGTAAGCGATCTTACCAGTAAGTCTCTTTGCCCCTCAGCGTTATAGTTGTCAATTTTTATCTATTTGTATCTAGCAGCAATTCAATATTTTTTCCAATTAAAAATTATTTAAAATCACAAAAGAAAATACAAATAAGTGTGATTTTGGTAATATCTTGTGTTTTGTAATGTTACATTGCCGCATCAGAATCTGTTACAGTGGAATTTCTCCTAACGAAAATCTCTTAATAAAGTACACCTTCATCACTTTGTGGCCCATCAAACCTATCTTTGTGGCCCAGTAAAAATACAAGTATTATTTACGGAAGAGTACCCTCCATTCTACGGACACATTCACATACGGAGACGGACAGTCGTATGACCTTCCCAGCGTTTTAATGGACATGAATTATTCTCAGATGTAAACTGCTCAAGAGACTCCATCAACCTGCATATGTATTTAGCTGTAAATTAAAAAGTAAGCATACCTATATAACTTCTCTAATCTCAGAAGTGTGAATGTGGGATTTCACTTACCATTACAAAAAACCCTTGACAAGTGAGTTTATTGTTGTCCCATATCCCTGTATCTGTGTCCCTGCTGAGATTCTTACTAGACCTCGAACTCAAGTTCTTGATTTTATCAGAGAAAGACCAAGGTGAATACTGACCTGGAACAGAACACAGGCAGCAGTAAACACTTGGGTCACTTACCTTAAAAATAGTGTTTGGAATTAACTATGAAGTTGGAGAGTGTCCTTGTATTTGGTTTTCTTATTATCTATTGTTTTACCACATACAGTTAAACACATTCTCACTAATTTACGTAAAATTGTATTTTCTTTTATATTAAAAACAAACCATATACTATTAGGTAAATAAAACACTTTGAAGCCCCATCACGGCAAAATTAAAATACTACTAATTTTACAGTAATTATGTGATATCTTCAAATAGGTACAAGATAATCGAAAAGCGGATCAAGAGCTCACTGGACAATATTATTTTACATGAGATATCGGTATCATGACTCACTTATCTGCTTTCGATTTCAAGTAATTTAGAAAATTGGCATTCAATTTCGCGTTTTTAAATGGCTGCAAACGAAACGCTACTAGCTAACTCGTGATAACGGTACCTCATGCAAAATAATATTGTCTAGCGCGCTTTTGTTCCACTTTTTGGTTTTTTTTATCGATTTGGAGATATCACATAATTAGTGTAAAATTAGCGGTATTTTAATTTCGAGGTGATTAGGCCTCTTAAGTTTTATTTTGATCCTTGGTTTCTGAAAGTGCTCTCTTATTTTCTTCACTGAAGTACTGTTGTGGGAAACATTTTATTTTCTATAGAAATAAGAAAATCCACCACTTCCTAAAACATGAAGCCCATAAAACAATGTCTTGTAAAATTGCTGTTACTTCTGTACATTCCACTCTGTTCCAGTGTTAAGTTCTTTTGTATTCACTATACAATATGTATTCCATGGATGAGGGAACAAGTCCCATGCTGATTACTTGAATAAATGATCCAAATTTTGGGGTGAATTAGCATCAATTCACCCCAAAATGGATTGGGGTGGGTGATTTCTGCCATGTGATCCTTCACTCTCTAATCGCGGATCTAAATATAACATTCTTTCATATAACATGTTAGTATGTTGTTCACCGTAATGATTGTTTTAAATAAAGTTATAACCGCTCTTTCCCTTCGACATATTCAATTAATTTACTATTTGACACAATATCTCCACTTAAAATATGAATTAAGGACTAATATTTCTGTTTTCTTTTAAAAAAAAGAAATATGAGAGTATGCATTGATATGCATTCGCGATAGATACCAAACGGCACTCCCGACCATATGCCTTCAATGCTATGTGTATTTTTTTTTATCGGAAGAAGAAATGCAGAGGCGATTTGAGGTTGGTTCCAGTTAACTGTCAACTGTCCTGGTGTTCGGCACTGGATGGTTTTCTTTAGGAACAAGCAACCTTACTTTTCGAATATTCGCTCTCCCTTCCACCTTGTTTTATGTACCGGGCGGTATTTTCGTTTTTTTTCTGATTAAAATTGTTTTTGAAGGGGTAACAGTTGTTAAAAGGAGGTGCTTTTGGTTCAAAAGATCCAATATATTTCAGAAAAAAAAATCTCGCAGGTCTTATATCTAGACAACTGCATATAGTGTAGCCAAATCCAAACTATCACTTAACTCAGTATGATGTGCTTATTCGGTTAAAAAAAATGGAAACTCGATTTAGGGGCCGTTCAAAAATTTTGTGGCCTCTGATCCAAAAACTAATTATCGGTCAAGATCCCAATCTTTTGATGCATTTTTTGATCATTCCTAAACTTCTAGGCTAAGATCGTGTTTTTTTTTTTTAATCTAGTTTTGGATCACTCCTAATATTCTTGTTTCTGATGATGATGTCATTTTCAGTGCCGAACGCTGATTTTCTACCCAAAATGACACTTCTACAAAAAGTAAGTGTTGAATTTGAAATACCATAAGGAGAATAGAGTTACCTTGCACAGTAACAACGTGGAAAATAATGTTTATCAGTTTCAAACGTCTAGTTGTCTCTGTGCGAGAAAAAAAATGCTTATTGATCGCCCCTCGCATTTCAAAGAAAGACTAAGACTAAGCTAATATGAGAACAAACCATTACAGATCGTAGACACAAAACGAAAGTTAGTGAAAAAACAAACTGTCCTAAAATGAGACATTTACCGCTCAATAGGTCTCATAAAACGATAAGAGTAAATGGAAATTTCATGCGTAGTGTTTGAGAAAATCTACAGAACTAAATATATACTCTAAATAAAACAAATGGTTTCTGAAGGAAATCGAAGCCACTTAACTTGCTATTAAGATGACACTGATGCTAAAGAATCCGCTTATCAGGGTTTCCATTCAAACACTGGAAAGGTGACAATGTACAACATGGTTGTTGTGCGATAGCCCGAATATTATTATTAACTCTTGAATTTAAATTATAATTTAATTAAACATTGCTCGCAGATAAGACGTATAACATTCCATAAATCATGTTGAGCTGAACGATATAACATCGATATATCGATAAAAACAATTTTAATGCCTTTAAAAATGTATGTAGGGGAGAGTTAGGTAAAATGATGCCTGCTGGTAAAATTATCCCCTACCATTACAGAGGAAACTGGTGGCGTTGCCTGTCGTATAACGTGGTTGCTACGTCATACAAAATATGCTGTCCTTGTAAATCGTTATCTTTGGATGAGAAACGTTTTGTTAGTCTTCCAGACGAAAAAAAAATAACATTTTCATAGCATTGTTTATAAGGTAAGTGCTACTTTTTTCTGTATTTGTACTAACTCATGAATTAGAATATAAATGAGACACTATTTGTTGAAAAGTCAGTGCTCAACTCTATACATTTAGCAATGCAAAAGGAAGTCTTTTCCATGTTCTGTCACACAGTAACGTATTTAATGGAAGCCACATGAAATCGAACAACGACTCCCTAATCATTTTACCTTAGGATTATTCCATCTTCTTAGGGAACATTTTGCCGTTTTTGTTTATTTTACTCAAGCTAATCCAGGTGAGCTTCATAATGAAATCCTTGCAGAGAGGTCTACTTTAAATGGTGTTGAGCAAATCCCATCGAACCATTCTAGGCCTTCTATTCTGGAAGCTGCTGTTCCAAAATTAAAGGAATATAAGAAAAGGCAATGATTTTTAAAACGAAGTTGTTACAAAACGCAAAAAAGATAAATCAAGTATCATCTACTTTTGACGACGAATCCATGACAGATACCGAATATATATATTGTCATGACTTATATTCCAAGTCTCCTAGAGGGTTTGATAATGTGTCAGCAGTTCCGAGAATGGGCCCACAATCAGAGTGATGGTGTTGACAAAGATCAATATTTCTTTGTGTGTGACATGTGTTCTGCCGCTTAGGCTACAAGAAAGCTGACGCCCCAAAATAAAAGCATAACGTAACTGAGTGTTCAAAAAACATTTTCTATATTGAACAAATATAAGCCTACTTTAACAAACTATAAATACTTTTATTTCTAACATACTTTAACAGAATATTACTAGACCTGTATTCCATTTTTTTTTCAAATATAATCATTTTTGCAAGTTCACAAGATTTTTATTATTTTCAATGGAAGGATCATATTACCCACCCCGAAGGCAAAACGATCATTTCGCAATAAGTTCACATTTGTGGCAAAATAATATCGAAGAAGATTGTTGACCATGTTCAAAATCTCACGTTAGAAATCTGAGATAAGACCTTATTCTACCGACACAATTACCACAACAAAGATCATTAGAGCTAAGAGGCCAATTTGTCTTAAGGGGATATTTTTATCCACCTCTGCCCTAGTTTATTACTAATTTGATACAGTTGATAGTTATCTTTTTCTGTTAAAATGTGTTTTTTCGTGTTCATTTATGTATTGTATACGAACGATGTTCGCTGTTAAAAATACTTTCCACGAGATGAAATATCCTTCTGGTGCCTTGGGCTACACGAGATTACCCACTCCTTATATCTCAAGCACTGTTTGATTGTTACACGATTGTTACACGATAGAACTTTAAATTGACAGAGTATTGTACGAACACAATGAAGAGCACACTCTAACCTCACAATATACTTTAGTTGTTAACATGGTTTAAATGTTGTTATATCACACTCTTTGTGGACCTCCCGCGACGGGGGAGAATTCTGATTAGTGATAACTTCTACATGAAATTAAGTAAAAAAAAATGGAACATAAATTTTGTGCATACATTTACAGAATGAGACGAGAAATAAACCTTCGAGAATCTAGACGAGACCTGATTACTACAAAACTTTACGAGACGTGACGAGAAAACGTTTTTAATCTCGTGGTACCACTGGCGGATCCACGTGGGGGGCGGAGGGGGCGACCGCCCCCCCAAAAGGTCTTCTACTTCCAGCATGTATCGTTCGGAAATACATTGTCTTTTCCCGGCCGATCCAATCTGTGTAACAAGACTAGTAGAGTCTAATCAAAATGTGTGGTACTTAATGGTACTTAATACAGACATATTTGAATTGTGAATACTTCTGTCCCTAGTTCCTTGGGATGGTTACCATAAGGCGCAAGCGAGAGAGAATGATTGATACGTTGAACGAACAGCTGTAAGAAGAAGGAAAGACGGCTCACTCTCTGAACTAAAAATTATATTTTAAAATTGTGTCCCAGAAAAAAAATGTGGGGATGGAATTCAAAGCCTGAAACTTCAATACCTTTACCTTGAATAAAGAGAAATATAGAATATTCAGCGCTCCTTACTGTAAAGCTCTCTAAATCTGAGATGAGATTTTAGGCTGGTTAATTGATTGATATGTATTTACGTCGTTCATCAAAAGTGATGCTTTACAGAAAGAGAACCAGAGTTTAAAGTTGGATCTGAACCAAGTAGTGCGTTCGATGTTCACTCACCGGGTATCAAACCACAGAACCTCATGCATCAAAGATCAAAGGTATTCTCGCTAGATACTACATCAACAAAGAACTGTGACTTTTGAGGTTCAACAGAGAAACATTCATTGTGACTTTTAATGGCATTTCATCTTTTATTGGGAAATAATACAAGCTACAATCTGTTGTGGTCCTGATCTTCGCACAGGCCAAACCACTTAAGCTAGAAACTTGAAATTCGGATAGTAGATAGGATTTGTGATCTAGGATACCACTAAGGAAGGATTTTTGGGAAATTCAAAGAAAAGGAAGGGGGAAAGGGGTGGAAATTATTTTAATAAGATGGTCATCTCTCCAAATCCCTTAAGGTTAGAGACTTGAAATTTGAATTTGGATTTCTCATTTAAAGTAATTTGACACGCGTTCTAACATTTTTGATACTTTAGTAAAATGGGGAAAAGAGGTGGAAAGAAAAGGGGGCGGGGATTGCAATTATTATAATAAGATATCTAAGAATCTTTGAAGGTTAGAAACATGGAATTTGGTATATGGACTTCTCACTTAAAACAATTCAATACATATTTCAGCGTTTTTGTCTTCTTCTTCTTCTTATTATTATTATTATTATTATTATTGTTATTGTTATTGTTATTGTTATTGTTATTGTTATTGTTATTATTATAAGATGCCTATATCTCGGGATCACTTACGGCTAGATATATGAAAGTTGCTAGTTTGATTATTAATTTAGAATAATGAAACATGGTTTTGAGCATTTTTTGCCACTTAACGTAGAAGGGCAAAATCAGAGGTGAGGGTTCACTAAAATGTTTGTGAGGTGTTTGAATTTCGTGACAGCGTTTTAGCTCAATCCAATTCTACATGAAAGACACAGAAGGGAGAACGCGAAACATTGTGGCACAGTACCACGTAGAAGCATTTGCTATATTGTGCGAAGCCGTATTCCGAACAAATTGGAGGTCCGGGAGCGAAATCCCACCTAAGCGAAGGCTACTATAATATACTTTTATTGTTGTTGTAAGCATGACTATAATTATACATGTTTCTAAATGCTGCTTTTAAGAAATTACCTAATAGAGCCAATTTCCAACCTCTGTTCCTAATCTTGTCTAATGCGTTTTTTTCTTTACATACTCAATTATACCACTGCAAAAGCGGAACATTAGGACCAACTACCTTATACGGTGCTCATGGCCCCGAGTTCGATTCCCGGTAAGAGTACATTTTAACGAAAAAGGTGGTTCGAATTCCACTATAATCAGTAAGTGCACGTCTTCTTTAGCCGTCATGTCATTACCGTGGAACGTTAAACTCAAGCAACAAATCAAAATACACTATGTACAGAGGTCTATACTTTTGTAATAATGGCCTATATTTGTCTTCTTGCTCTCTCCTGTTTAATTGGAAAATTCCTGAATGTACCAGAAATTAAATTCCTTACACATTCATCTTTAAATACATCAATTGAGTACAGTTGGAACCTTTTCTTGGGAAATGAACAATTCCATGGGTGTCAAAGTTTATCAGTCAATGACTCTCCAACTCCTCGTGAATCCTGGGTTCTATACCAGTTTTCTTCACCTTTGATACATCAGAAGATTTTGGTACGATTTATATAGCCGCAATCTTAACGCGCACTTAAGAAAATGCCAACAATGTTTACAAACTGAAATCATGGTGAAAAACGAAACGTAACGGAAATTCAACATCTTGCCCTCAGGAAATGTTATTCGCATAGCGCCAGAGATCAAAGATAATGTCCCTCTCAAAGAGGCACTGAAAAAATGTCATGGATACGGATCGACGACCGGAACATATCCTCGCATTCTATTGGATAATGAACTTGACAGATTTATGTCAAGCTTCTTGTTTTCTTGTGATCACTTTAGTGAAACAAAGGGAAGCTATATTTATATACACAGAGGAGAAATGGGACAGGCTTCGTGGCAGATAAGAGATGACAGGATAAATACCATCGTCAATATAGCGCTTTCTTTTCTGTAAGTACTGTCCAATACAGCGCATGTGATAAATCGCAGTGACTAACTGTGAAGTGAATCATGATACCACCACGCCTCCGAAACGGAAGTGCGTATTCAATTTAAATCTAGAGAAAGAATATAATTTCATTTTTTTAAAAAAACTTCCCAATTCGGGTCATAAAATATAATCTGGGAATCAAGTTTACACCCTCCTCCAGCCCCGGATTCATATGTGCCCCATTTTTCCAAATTGAAATTCTGGTCACTTTGAGGCTATGCTCATCTTCCAGGAAGCGAACCGCCCCCTCCAAATGATTCTTCTGGATCCGCTAGTGCGTGGTACACGCTATTCTTAAGTAGCACATTACATTGACCGTTTGATTTCAACTAATAGTGACACGCATCGTCCTCACAATGAGACCCACATTCCTACTATGTACACACATCCTTATAACAGTGACAAGTAGAGTCCTAACCGTGACCCATACACTGCTTGTAAATCACTCTCAGTGTATTTACATAATCTACATAAATCTTTCAGTTTAATGTCCCACGGTTATGCCCGTTAGGCTAAGGAAGACGGATGATTAAGTCAACTGAATGATGCGGGAGAGAACGAGAGTACCCCAATAAAACCCACGGTCACGATGTTGTTCATTACAAGCTTACTTCGCAGGGGATCGAAGCAGGAATACAAGGCATCAGAGGTAAGCACTCTATCACTGAGCTCCCTTTAAGGTTGTATTTATATTGTCGTGGTTTTAACTCATGACTTATCAAAGTACTGAAGTATTTTACGATTGAGATCTACGACATAGGTGGACGGTGTCTAACGACTATTTTATCTACAGAGTAAAACAGGAGAAATAAAGGAAGCTGGAGTAACCGACTGGGTAAGCATATTCTTTTCTAATGAGCACAAACCCAGTCTGATTCCAGTGGAAAGCACCGGGATTCGAACCGGGGACCACGCGCATTAGAGACGAGTATGCTAACCATTCGACCACATCAGCGCCCTTCAGGAACGCATTTAAAGATTTGCTTATAACCGACCCTCGTGAATCATCATTTGTGCTGTCACGGCGTCGCGCTCGTACCAGACAACCAACAGCTAAACATCCGACTTAAATATTTGCGCTCGAAACAACTCTAAGATAGTCATTTTTACTCAGCTATTCTTCACGTAACCAGTGAAGTCGTATTCTAGAATAAAAGCAATGTAGTTATTGACACATTTAAGTAGACTCATTGGCTGTCTCATTAAACTTTTGATTGGTAACGCCACTACATCGCTATACTTATAACTTCCAAAGCACGGATAACAAAAATATGGCTTTCTTGTTTAGCCACAGCTCCGTGGCTATTGCTCGTCTGCCATCTCCCTGCTAGGAATTTTGCAAATTACCTTGTAACAAAAATAGGTTGTAGCATTTTCCCTTAAAAACTAGTCTTGAAAAGGAGCATAAAAGCAATCATTGTTGTAAATAATATATATACTTACAGCAAATTGTAGTGCTTGAAACTATTTCAGTAAGAGATAAATAAGTAAATTATGAACATATCTCATTTCATTTTTCCACTGGAGATGATAGCTGTAGCCTTTCTGTGATAGAATTACGATTGCCTTCCTCTTTTAGTACTAACAATATCGTCCTCAGCAATTACTAAGACATATGATAGAGAACATATCTGAAAAATACCAACTTATGGTTGTATTCGATTGGCCAAACCTGGAAAATATCATCACATTCTTATCTGTGATTGGTCGAAGGCTATCTAGATTTATTATTTAAAGGACACTTTCCGAACAAATTTTATTTTGTTCTGTTAACAACTTCTCACTAATTAATTCCCAGTTGTTAGTTACAATTGAAATGCGGTATTCTTCTTCCTTTGCTAGTAACGTATTGATTTTAATTATCCAAATGCTATTAACTTGCATGTGGAAGTAATTTAACAGGAAATCACTCACTTTGATGACAGTTTTCCATGGACATGAGCAAAGTTGGGGAATTTTTGTCTGATAATTGGCTTAGAACGTATGCAAATTTTAAATGTATTAAAATTGTAAAGGGAACCAGTAGAAGCATTTGATATAAGTAAAATAATAGAAAAGAAGTCATTGACACTTAAGTGAAAGACCCAAAAAACAGTAGAAAACATTGTAAAAGAAATCCAACCAAGAAAGAAACACAACAATGGAACAAAGTAATTTCATTTCCGTTCACACAACACACAAATTGTGTGTCAATTTCTCTTAACATAATAACAAACAGTGGCATTTGACGATAATCAAGATATTTGAAAAAAAGTCTCAAATTACGCTCCTGTTTAAAATTAAGCAACAAAGCACATAAGGATACCATGCAACCAACAATTAATATTTATATACGTAGGTCTATGGGGTCTATTTTCTTTAACATAATAACAAACATATAATTGAGAATATTCTGCTACTTGAAAACAAATCGCAGATTTTGCTCATCTTTTAAATTTAGTAACAAATCAGATAACGAGAAAGACACTACGTCTCATCAACAGGAATTATAAAACTTACCATTTATCTCTTATCTCAAATATAAAATCAATATTATGTAATTATTTATCTAAACTATAATAGATACACATTCTTTATGGTTATGGAGTATCCCTTTAATTCAATTCTAAATTAAAGAAAAGCAAATTAAGTTCTCTTCCTGTTTGGTTCTGTTTTTGTTTCCAAATACAGTCAGAACCAAGGATTTCTTAGTCCCTAACTCTGACTCATGCCTTTCGGCAAATATCCAAAAAGAATTAAAATCACAGACGGAAATTGCACAACGGACAAAAGCTAAGCAACATTACTCACGAAATATTCGATTCTAGAAAAAGATATCACGTGTGTATTTGATACTTGAAGTCGGTAAATTGCAAACATTTCAATGCACGGAACGAGGAGACTATGCCCCCCCAAAAAAACTCAACATTGTACTAATTTCTAAAGAAACAAATAATTTGTCGAAGACTTCAGGGCAGATGCACACGGCGGATGTCTGATAATGATACGGCGGAGTCACTTTAATTCCAAGTATGAACGAACACGAAATAAGTTCGAATTATCCAAAATTTGAAATATCCAAAAGCAGTCATTTCTAAGTACCTAAAATGAAGTGAACAAAACTATTGTATCGAATAGAAAAGGATTAGTATGCAGTAGATTTTACCTTTCAGGCAACATCTTTTTCTTTTTTCCTTTTTTTTTCGTCATGCAACACTGAAGAAAGGATATCTACTGGCACATAAATTAAATCGCATGATAGATGGAAAGCACACGTAAGAATAATGTCACATACACTAGATCAACACAGAAAACTGCATACACTTTTACGAACCTTAATTATATGGTCGCACCCAAAGAAGGTCGTGATGTTAGTTTGTCTTGAATTGATTGTTTTTACACGATCAACAAATATTTTCATTTTCCTTTTTAGCTCGAAATACATCATTAATAGCACTTAGTTTACATTCAATAAATCTTAAATTTTTAATCATTCTGGAAACATCAAGATGAGTGTGCTACACATTCTTTCCTTACGTCATCGCCTATCTCATCTTTATTTTCGTTAAGATCATCAGATAGACTCTATTTCTGTGTAAACCTAGGATTGATAAAAGGAGGTTGAAAGTACATTATTTTCTTTGCAACCTGAGTAGGGTGGCATTATTTGACACCTGAAAAATTGCCTTTTTTCCAGGGTCTCCTGAGAGCAAGGTCTCAATTTTCCAGTGTCTCACGATACGCTATGACTCACGTACCGTCCACCCACGGTCTTTTATGACCTCCATTTTAGGGGTGTATTCATTCTCTTTTATGAGCATGGGAGACCCGGGTTCGATTCCCGGCGGGAGATCATGTGGTTCGGATTCCACGTTAATCAGTAGGTCCACGTCTCATATAGCCTTGCTGCTGAACGGGACGTTAAACTCAAAATCAACTCAACTCTTTTATGAGCACTTTTTAAGGGGGTGTATTCAGTCTCTTTTATGAGCACATGTTAGGGGGTGTACTCGTTCCCTTTTATGAGCTCTTTTTTCATCCCCTATTTTAACATAAGGAACATTGCAGAGATAATACATAAGACTATGTAACATTCCACCCCTAATTGAACATAGCAGAGAATACATAAGAATACGTAACATAGCGGGGGTGTACTCGTTCCACCCCTATTTAAACATTGCACAGCTAATAAAGGAGTATGGCTTATTTTTCAACCCCTATTTTAACATAACAGAAATTACAAACATAGCAGATTATGAGCATATTTTCCAACCCCTATTGTAATATAGCAGATCTAATAAAAAAAAACTACGAAAACAGCAGATTTTTAGGGGTGTATTCGTTCTCTTTTATGAGCATATTTTCCAACCCCACCATTTGAACATGGCAGAGATTATTTTCTTTTACGGGGTGGCTACCCCCAACCCTCTTGGGACCGGCAATGGCGAAGTTAAAAGGTTAGGCTATTCATTTTGTAGACTTTTTAGGAGAGATTAAAAAAAGTAACGTCTGGTTATTCACACACAGACACACACACTTAATCTCGCGCCAGTGACCATCACACATACATGGTTTACGTAGAACTTATCTCGCGCCAGTGACCATCACCCTACACTCATAAATGAATAAAGCATTATATCATTAGCATCAATAGTGGAGAGTGAGAATTTGTTTAAGAAATCGCGTAGTGAATAACCAGACGCACGGCATGCTAGATATAGAAAACAATAATGTCCACAAAATTTAGATAAATCACCTTGAATTCGTCTATTATTCCATGTATAATACAGACAGTTTCGTTTTAAAAACCTTATATGATGATGTATATAAGGTGGTATATCATAGCTATCGAAATACTCTCCCACACGCATATTAGATATATAAACAGCAACCCAATGTTCACCAGGCTTATCACTAGAATGTGTATTTATAATTATGGCTGCTGGAAATGTATGAATAAACAGCGAAAGCTCATCTGCAGCATATACTCCAATAAAATGATTTTAGGCAAATTTTGCTGTAGCGCCTCATAAAGTTCAAGTGTATTTAACATTTTTTTAATTAATATATATTTTTCTCTGGAAATCAATTTCTAATTCTGAGAAGAATTCACCGTAAATAATTGTTGTTACAGGAGATAGCAGTGCTTCTTTAAAATGAACCTCTAAACGTACACTTCCTTGCCGTTATGGACTAGTATGAAATGCAGCACTAGCACTAGAATCGGAAGTTAAATCAAACACCAGTAGAGAATAACCATCAGGATATTCAGCAAGTGAAATATCATTACCTTGATTAGAATAATAAATACCTGAACCTGTAAATAACGTAGAATATGCTTGTATATATAGCTTATTATCAAAATCCGGTTGTACTGATTTGGATGGGACAGGTGTTCCATCAACATACAGTGTAAAAAACGACATATTAAATGTTGAAAATTGAACGGATTTGTCTGATAAGTACAATTGAAAGCAGTATTGGTAACAAACCCAATAATAATACGTTTAGGCACTATGCCTGAAAACAGATCTGGAAGTGTACTATCCATAATTCCTTGTGGCAGAGTTTCTGTCTTCACTTGCACTTTTGTTATTGGACATTTTATTCTAAATTTAGGATCTTGTAATACTTTATTTTGTGCTATTTTAACTGTTGGTGATACACCAACCTTTTTCACACGCAATATTGCATCTGTAATTACAACTATTCCATCAGCATCTGTGTCACCCATTAGACAAAACGCAAGTTTAGCCGGATTTAGTTTAATACGCAGTTGTACAAAATTCAGTAAAAATTTCTCCTGATTAAATATATCAGCATGAATATAACCCAATAATTCAAATGACTGACTTAAAGTAGTGAGAAGAAAACGTTGTTCAAATCCTACATTACTATCAGCCACACTGTCCATATGCAATGCAGTATCTTTAAACCATACCGATGTCTGAAGATGCGTTGATTTAGCATTAGCATTATAAATTAGTAGTTTTTCAATACACGAACGATATGGATATGTATGTGAAGAGTAGGAAATAAGTTGATTATTCAAATATAATTGCACTTCTCTGAACATTGCATTGAGAAAATCATTTACAGGACCAATTTTCTTATCGGCAGAAGTCAAAGTAGAACCATCTGATTTAGTTATTTTACCTTTGATATAAAACATTGTGTGGGGTAAGTCTATATAGTCATCTCCATGACCGGGGACAATAAATTCTATTGGTGCGATATCAGATATCGAAGCCACTGGCTTATATGGAACTATTTTATTACCTATAATACTAGTTTGAGTGGGTAAACCAGCAAATAAATCTAATTCTGATTTCATACACTCACGCTGCATTTTTGTCTTTTTCTTACTATTAATATTCACACAAGTTAAAATTTATAATACCGTATTACGTCTGCGAACCTGTAATTTTACACATACACTGCCATATTGGAAAGGAAGTGGATTACCTGTACTATCTCTTAAAACAATAATAATTCGATCTAATTGTTTACGTTGCAAGGGGTCATAATGAGGATTGTCAAAAGTATGTACATTATTAATACCATACTCTGTAATATTTCTATTTATAATACGTAACAATGGAGGTATAGTATCACCTACCATCTGTGGTTCTACAATATCACTGTAAATATACATAAGTGTGGGTAGCGATTTTTGTAAATCAGGTGGATAATGAGCATGATGCACAACTGCAATATCTTCCTGTTGTATATGATCAAAACCTAGGAATCTGGCTAGTTCGGGAGATAGGAGTACTTTTATAAGCTTCTCCTGATCTTTTCTTACTCTATTAACCTCAATTCGTTTTACTGATGCTTTAACTTTTAAATGTGAATTTAATATATCACTTTTATGATTAATTTGAGAGAGAATATCATCAGCATTATAATAGTGTCCTGGTAACATTTTAGTTATGTTCCAGCTTTTTGTATTCATGAGACGGTAATATATATATATTATTATATTTGGAAACATTCTGAAATGAATTTGTATAATGTACTTCAACAACTGCTGTCTCCCACTCACCTTTCTCTAGCACAAGTGGTTGATATAGTTTGGTGGTATAACATGACAAAGTATTTTGTCTAAAATACTCCATACGACTGTTACTCGGTAATGCAAGATAAAAGCTAGTACTCTGTTCCATATCAATCAAAAATATCACTCTCCCTTTTCCAATTCTTCCTCTTATTATTTTTACCACCAGTCTGTGCAAAATGAATTTTTCTTCGTTTTCTTCTCCTGCCTTTTCCTTCCAAAACTTCATTTATTTTATTTTGAGCTTTAGTTTTTAATTTAATTTTTAGCTTCTTGCCAACGTGAATTTAAAGTTCCTCAATAGGTTTATTATCACCTAATACATCTCCAGCACATTAATTCCTGTACGTAACAATTCTTTACCAACAGTTTTTGCACCTTGTTTAATTAGTGGAAATACACTTCGAAATAAACCACCTAAAAAACTTCCAATATCATAGCCTTCTTGACATGGCGCACCCCTATACACGTTATAACCACCTCCTGCTTGATGCGTATAGTATTTAAAGTATGGATCATTCATTTTTTCATATATACACAAATATAACATTAATTCATATTATTGTATTGTGGCTAAATGTTTTTAAATGTGACACAGGAATCCATGAATTAAAGGAAGGGGGTATCCCCGCCAACGAACAAGTACACGTTTACCTTTAATTTCTAAAATTTCGTCTATTTCATAAACTTTAGGCAGAGGCACCCCTTGTAATTCCTCTTCGTAAAATGTACCATCAATTACTTCACCATTTAAATCCTCCAACACATAAACCACTTTCTTTTCCTTATGCATCACCTGTTTTATTTTAAATATTTCTACAGTCCACTTTTCTTTGTACCCTTTTTCAAAATCCGTTTTGCTTTAGTAATGCGTACAGTATCACCTTCTTTATATTTTGCAATGTTAGTATGAGGCATCGGTTTTATTAATTTACTCCAAACTTGTTGAAAAGTGTCTTGGTTCACACTGGCGGGTTGTAGTTGATGAGCTCTATGTGGTCTAGAATTATATGTCTCAACAAGTTTCGGTAGCACATCTATGTATCGGTAAGTCTTCTTTGCTGTAAATTATTTCCACACTCGCTCCTTAAGAGTTCGATTAAAACTTTCCACTGCACTTGCCTTAATGTCGGAGTTTTGTGTTGTGAAGAATTTAATATTTTGCTTTTTTAAGTATGACTGAAATGGTTTATTAACAAACTCTGTACCTTTATCTGTCTGTAGACGTAAGGGTCTACGACGGGTAGATGCAAATATTTGCTTAAATGTGTTTATAATGTTTTCACCAGTTTTTGTACGCACAGGCACAGCCCATGCATAACGACTAAACAAATAAATCACTGTTAAAATATACCTGTTGCCATCATTATACTTTTGCAGACTCTGCATATCGTTTAAATCTGCTTGCCACTGATCGTCAATATTGAACACTAAATAGGGATTACGTGGATTTTTTTAAGTACTGATTTATGCAGTGTATAAGCCGGCTGGTCTTTTACCCACTGTTGCACCCTGTGTAAAGGTATTGATTTCTTCACAGTACTCCATAATGCCGTAGCAGTTCAAAACGCGGCAGGGTGTGACGGGTTATAATAAATATCGGCTAGATTCTTCATATTTTATAATCACGCCATCTGTGGACAACTTTACGTTTACGTGGTGGCTCCTCCTCTTCCTCCTCCTCCTCAGCATAAGCAGCAGAAGATGTCAGCTTACGAATGTATTCTATACGCTGTGGGTTACCTATATACTCTAAAGGTATATTGGATTTTGCTACCAGTACAGCAAAGGGTTCCCAACCTGAAGGGGGAATATTTTTCCTGCGACACCTAACAAAATCTGCTATTAGATCTACTATATTAGCACCAGGAATTAATTTATTATAAATATTAACATTACCATTGTCATCCCAGTGAATGTTGGAATTTTGTTTTTCCTTTTCCAATTCTTCCTCTTATTATTTTTACCACCAGTCTGTGCAAAATGAATTTTTCTTCGTTTTCTTCTCCTGCCTTTTCCTTCCAAAACTTCATTTATTTTATTTTGAGCTTTAGTTTTTAATTTAATTTTTAGCTTCTTGCCAACGTGAATTTAAAGTTCCTCAATAGGTTTATTATCACCTAATACATCTCCAGCACATTAATTCCTGTACGTAACAATTCTTTACCAACAGTTTTTGCACCTTGTTTAATTAGTGGAAATACACTTCGAAATAAACCACCTAAAAAACTTCCAATATCATAGCCTTCTTGACATGGCGCACCCCTATACACGTTATAACCACCTCCTGCTTGATGCGTATAGTATTTAAAGTATGGATCATTCATTTTTTCATATATACACAAATATAACATTAATTCATATTATTGTATTGTGGCTAAATGTTTTTAAATGTGACACAGGAATCCATGAATTAAAGGAAGGGGGTATCCCCGCCAACGAACAAGTACACGTTTACCTTTAATTTCTAAAATTTCGTCTATTTCATAAACTTTAGGCAGAGGCACCCCTTGTAATTCCTCTTCGTAAAATGTACCATCAATTACTTCACCATTTAAATCCTCCAACACATAAACCACTTTCTTTTCCTTATGCATCACCTGTTTTATTTTAAATATTTCTACAGTCCACTTTTCTTTGTACCCTTTTTCAAAATCCGTTTTGCTTTAGTAATGCGTACAGTATCACCTTCTTTATATTTTGCAATGTTAGTATGAGGCATCGGTTTTATTAATTTACTCCAAACTTGTTGAAAAGTGTCTTGGTTCACACTGGCGGGTTGTAGTTGATGAGCTCTATGTGGTCTAGAATTATATGTCTCAACAAGTTTCGGTAGCACATCTATGTATCGGTAAGTCTTCTTTGCTGTAAATTATTTCCACACTCGCTCCTTAAGAGTTCGATTAAAACTTTCCACTGCACTTGCCTTAATGTCGGAGTTTTGTGTTGTGAAGAATTTAATATTTTGCTTTTTTAAGTATGACTGAAATGGTTTATTAACAAACTCTGTACCTTTATCTGTCTGTAGACGTAAGGGTCTACGACGGGTAGATGCAAATATTTGCTTAAATGTGTTTATAATGTTTTCACCAGTTTTTGTACGCACAGGCACAGCCCATGCATAACGACTAAACAAATAAATCACTGTTAAAATATACCTGTTGCCATCATTATACTTTTGCAGACTCTGCATATCGTTTAAATCTGCTTGCCACTGATCGTCAATATTGAACACTAAATAGGGATTACGTGGATTTTTTTAAGTACTGATTTATGCAGTGTATAAGCCGGCTGGTCTTTTACCCACTGTTGCACCCTGTGTAAAGGTATTGATTTCTTCACAGTACTCCATAATGCCGTAGCAGTTCAAAACGCGGCAGGGTGTGACGGGTTATAATAAATATCGGCTAGATTCTTCATATTTTATAATCACGCCATCTGTGGACAACTTTACGTTTACGTGGTGGCTCCTCCTCTTCCTCCTCCTCCTCAGCATAAGCAGCAGAAGATGTCAGCTTACGAATGTATTCTATACGCTGTGGGTTACCTATATACTCTAAAGGTATATTGGATTTTGCTACCAGTACAGCAAAGGGTTCCCAACCTGAAGGGGGAATATTTTTCCTGCGACACCTAACAAAATCTGCTATTAGATCTACTATATTAGCACCAGGAATTAATTTATTATAAATATTAACATTACCATTGTCATCCCAGTGAATGTTGGAATTTTGTTTTAATTTACGTAATAAAGGCCTTGCTTTACGCAGACAATTTAAGGGAGGGTAGATAGTATTTCATCATCATCCTCGTCTTCCTCCTCCTCCTCCTTAGTACCAACACTAGTTGATGTTGTTGCAGTAGGTTTTTGCACAATGTGTAAACATTTTGTAACACCTCTTTATAGCGTATCCATTTTTCTTCAACACTCATATTTTTATTATTTAAAATATTTTTCATCTCACCATCTAAATTAGTTATAGTTTGATATGGATGTAATTTTTCTGGTAAAATTAAAACAAGTTTTTGCGCATGCTGCATAATTATTTAATTAAACTAGATAATATACCTCCTATAATAGGTGCAAGCAAAGCAGTAAGAAACCCACCATTTTTTACAATTATTCGTTTTCTCTTTTGTTTTAATGATGGACCTTTTTTCACTAAATACCTCAATTCCTTTTTATATCTTTTTAATTTATTTTTCTCTTTTTTATTTAACGGAAAATTTCCCTGCAACACGTTATAGAAGCATTCACAAATAGAGCGGATTAATTCGGAGTCAGCATTGTGTAAAATTGCTTTGCGTACTTTAGGTTTTGACTTTGCCAAGAGTTTTAGTAAATGCACACGCTTTTTTGCTAATCATTTTTTGTAGCTACTTTACTAAAATTGAATATTAAAATATAGAAGTTATTGAGATTATTTTTTACTGGTACATAAACATAATTGCAAGAATCTGAGTGGAACATTACTGTTCGAACACGATGTTCGTCGGGGGTGTCCTGTTTTAAATCAAAAAACAGATAACTATGAGGATCTCGAGTTGCGTCTTGGTAGGCTTCCTGCACAAATTTTGTGTTACCAGGATATAATTGACGTGCTAGATAATTAATTTGAGCCTGGTCTTTTGGATTTTTAAAACATATTATATAATGGCAATTTAATGATATGTCTCGCATACCTTTAGCTTGATGAAAGATAATTTGTTATAAAAATAACACTTAGATTTCGGTGGTGGCTGCCCTTAGTAAAAAAGTCAACAATTCGTGTATCACACTCCCGCATTAAATCATCAATAATTACAATGTGCGGACCAGATTGTGCTGAAAAATCATCTATTTTTGGGAGACCTTCTTTAAATGTACAACCAGAGGATAGAGTTTCTTACAGATGTCGCCACTCACCATAACACCATTCTATATTTGTTTCCATTTTTCAGCATAATGTTTTAAAAATTCTTTCACAAAATATGATTTACCACACCCAGTAGCTCCTGCAATAATTCAAGTGAAAGGATGATGAAATTCCGTTTTTCTCTCTATTTTATATTTCTTTAAAAATAAAATATTTATCAATCACCCAATAACATTTAAACTAATTCTAGTTGAATACGATTTGCTGTAGTAATATCGTCAACAAAAGTAACTTTAGAAAATTTACTCTTCAAAACACATTCATATAGATATTTACTTATTAGAGGAGCAAGTGTAGAACATGAAGAAATAGCCTCATCCATACATGGGAATTAGTAACATATTTTTTCCATGTAGAAAATTCTATTTCAACTCTACTATTATCATCGTATGCACAAATATACATTAAATTAACATCGTCATTATTAGTGTCAAGTATTACTCTCGTTTTCTCACTTAGTGAGTAGTCAGTTGCATTCTCACCTTCTCTAAAATAATCATTTATATACATGGAATATGATAAAAACCTGGACCATTCATTAATCGATAACACAATACATTCATTAGCAATGCCTAATTCTACAAACACATAAAATTTATAATCACTACCATATTTCAGATGCACACAAAGATCTGTGGAATTATCGACGAAGTAGCAGGAAATTAAAAGTTGTTTTTTATCCATAATGTACAATTATCTATTTACGAACTTATTCTTTTTTACAATAATATATTTCTCATAAATAAATAAGGCACTGTATCATAACTTCCTTCAACTCTTTTACGCTTGGTATGTACCACTTGGTTGGTTTTCGTTTCCTCCTTACTAATAATTCTGCTGTCTTTTGTATGAACAATTTTGCAGGGGTTTGTTACAGTTGCCGGAGGGTCATCGTTAAGAATCATATTTTTAATTTGATCAAAATTAACTATTTTCATTGTTTCACTGTTGAGAGTAATTCCTCGTACCTTACAGCATGTTTTTGTTGGACCTCTACTAAAGACCTCATAAGCATATTTTTTGTCCCGGAACTGCAAAATTCTCTAATATATGCATCGGGACCTACATTATCTAATTCATCTTTTAAGTCCAACATAATAACCAAGAGGTAATTTTACTCCCCCAGGTCTTACTAAATAAATAAGACTGTCGGCATCCATGTATATGGCATCTTTAACTACATTTTCTAAATAGTTGTATAAGTCTAATCAAGCATGCATGGTGGTATATGCCGCAATAATTACTTTAGTATTTTTGAGTGGAACAATTGCGTCATCTAATATCTGATAATTCAATAATAACGCATCCTCATCGATTGGAATTACTTGGGTTACCTCAACATTACTATCTCTTAATCTATCATAGAATGAGGCAGGTTCTCGAATAATCTCATTATGACTCATGTTCTCATTTTGAGCAAACTTACCCCATAAACAGTTTAATGCCAATTTACATATGCTTTTTCTTGCCTTGTTTTTCTTTCCAATTTTAATACTGTGTAGCTGTACTCCCTCTCTTACGTAATAATCCTTAATATATTTACTTCTCGTTCTTCACTTTTACACCATTTAGGCCAACCATGAATCTCTGTTTTCAATTTCATGAATATGTTTATATATTCTGTAAAAATGACATTTTTTTTAACAGGGCCATATTGCACTACTTTATATTCCCATACCTCATGCATTTCTAATATTGTATATCCTTTCTCTCGGGCTTTACGTACTTCGTCAACCACCCACGTCCCAGTGAGGGCCCTCTCCTGATCACTATGGTCACATTCTTCTGTATTTAAAGTTTCGGCACATCTGCGACACAGAGGGAACAAAAGTTTATCTTTACTGCGAAATGGTAAAACGGGGTGATACAAATCCCGGGGAGGAATTGCTGTACATTTTACTATCCCCTCGAACTTATCGATTGGTGGACATTCTGCACCCACATCGATTTTTGGGTGCCCTATAGGATTTTTTTTACTTTGCAGCAGTACGGTTATAGTGAAATGACGTATACGTAGTGCACCTCCTCCCCGGGTGCAGTCTTATAATAATATTTTACACCTGAACACCGTTCCCCTAATAGAGCATATCTCGGTTTAATAGGATCTTTTCTACACAGCGGGGGATGTGTCACAAATTCTGCAATATGAGGATTTTTACGCAGTTCATTCTTCCATTCACATCCCCACATTTCTTGTACTACATAGCCCAAGTTTTTTAAATGATTAATTTTTCTAATGGTGTTTTCATATCGTATTTCAAGAGTGGTATGTGGATCGTTATATATAGGATTACTACGACCTGTTTTAAAACATTTAACACATCCGTGATAAAAACACCCTTCATATTCCCATACATGGCTCTGATCATCTATACGTGCGTAACCATCTACTTTAAAAACACCCATTAGAACCATTTAGTTACCATTTACTGTGTGCTTGATTGTAATACCTAGTCTTTCTTGTTCGTAAACCAGCCATTGAATCGCTTCGATGGACTGTTGATCTAACCAGCGATAACCATTATGAGGAATAATTAATATAATCTGTTCTTTGAGAAATTTGCGTCGGAATACCATATTACAGGCCGAGGCTATACTAATTGCCTCGGTTAATGGATTAACATAAGTTATTTGTTGAAATTCTTCCAGGAATTTAACACAGGCCTTCCGTAGAAGGGCAACATCCATGCGACGATAACGAATTAATTCTTCTTTAAAATCAAATGTTTGATTTGTGGATTTTTATACCATTGTAAAAACTGTTTTTGTTCCTTTTCTTTCATATATTAATAACCATAAAATTTAGGCTTGGGCATAGGCCCTTCATAACTTTGATTATCTTTAGTATTAAAATAGTGTGGAAAATAACCTTTTGTTACTTCTATGTCAAATGCATCAGATAATTTTGATAGAGCCATCGGAAAGAAATTAATACTATCGATAAATTTCAGACATTTACAATCAATTGTCATTATTTTGCACCCCTTCATTATGACACATTGAGTCCATGCTTTTGCTGATATCATCGCATGTAGAATAAAATGTGCATCATGTCCTTTTGCATTATGTACGATGCATATAACTTTATGGATATTGGATGGTTTATTACATAAATATTCAAGAAAATCAGTAACACATTCTTCACCATAAAAATGTTTTTCTTTCTACTGCAAATAGTACATGTATTACCTTCACTATTCTTAAAACAATTATAACACACTTGCTGTGTGATCAGCAAATTAGGCAAATTTTCACGGAATATCTCATCCTGTATGCATTCTATGTCATAGATTACCATCATCCATTTTTCTATGTTTGAAGATTTACGTGGTTGCATATAACATAAATGACAGGGGCATCATATTTTAACAGTTTACACAGAATGTCTCCCCACACTGGTGAGGATTTCTATTTTTCTTGATAACATATGCTTTAAGGCATATTGTACATACTTTTAGTTGTGAACACAAACCTGTTTTTATATGATACGCCATACATTACCGTAAAAACATGTGTTAAAGTAAAAACATGTGTTAAATTATTACAATTTAATACTGCATCTGTTTTTTTTTACATGGAGGATTTTTGACATTTAGGACATAATGCCTTACAGTGACATATATGCATTTCTTTATGATCATATTTATTATGACATGTATCGCAGAAAAACAAAAAACTAAATGCAGCACATAAATTGGTAATGCCACTGTAATGATTATTTATAAGAAGTAGATTAAGAAGTAGAAGTAGATTTTCTTCTCACCACCGATGCCCTCGAAAAATGTTTTCTGCCCCGTCAAATCATCGTACACTGTAATCGTATAATCAGTTAAATATTCTTGAATTAGTTTTAATTCAGGCATGCCACCACCATGCATCAAATTAACGCCAGAACTTTTATACAATAATTTTGCTTCTAAAGACATAAAATTCTTTTTTGATTATAATAACGTTGAGATGCATTTTTAACCCTTTTATTATCAGTGAGGCCTTTAGCAACTACAAGGGCATGAGCAAGGCAACTACTATCTTTATTTTTAGTAACGACTATACCTTTGCATTTTTTCATATATGCTTCATCAGAGGTAAAATTTTGACTTTTCCTCCCTTCCCCTAGAGGTAAAGCCACATGATGAAAATCAACAACAAAACGATCTTGTTCCATAAAGTTTGCATTAGACTGTATGACTCGATTCAGAGCCTCCCAGACTAAGTCTTCACCGACATTCGCTGCTTCTCGAAATGAAAACCAAAACGATCTATCTGGATTATTCTGATTCCATAATGTCAGCCCCACCTGATGATGGGAATCTATATCTACCATTAATATATTTAATAGCTGAGCAATTCCATTTCGCAACCAAGTAATTGGGTTTTCCCCTTCAGGGGTTCTCGCAAGTTGTGCAGTTATCATTGTACCGTTCATTCGGAACTTCTTGTACTTTCTAGTTATTTTGTTAATAATTGTAATTTTACTAGAACTTTCCATTTTTTATTAAACACTATTATCACTTAGAGTACTATAATATATAAAACACCAGTTTGTAATAAAAATAACTATATTATTCTATCAACTATACTAATAATAACTATATTATTATTAGTAGTAGTATTAGTAGTATTAGCAATGTTTCCGCTTTTTGATGCTTTTACTATAATTAGGGTTGTTTCCACTATAGAACACCAGAAAGTGTTTTTCCCAATAACGTATTCTTCCTAACGTTTTAGTGATATTTTGTAAACCTGTAAATAGAAAAAGCAAATGATTACATTTCATACATTGAAAAATCATCCAAAATCGCATATAAGGCGTATCCCATATAAGCTATTAATTCTGGCGAAAGAAGGTATAATATTCGTAATCAGCATGGTCGAAACATCGTATATTTCATCAAACAGACAACCATAGGGCAAGTTACAAGGAACACTTAAAACTCACCACCCAAAACTTTCACAAAATTCAAAAAATACTTAAATTTTAAAAAATCGATATTTCAGTTATTTTTGTCCGCAACGAACTCTGGTTTTCACGAACGTATTCAACATAGTGTATATTTCAAAAAATAATCAATCATGAGTGCGGTTATAAGGAACATTTAAAAATCAGCACCCCGATTTTTGACAATCCAGAAATAACCTTTAAAAATCAATATTTCAGACATTTTTGTCCGCAACGAACGTTGGTTTTCATGAACATATTCTACACAACGTATATTTCAAAAAATAATCAATCATGGATAAGGTTATAAGGAACACTTAAAAATCACCACCGCGAATTTTGACTTTCAAAAATACTTAAATTCTTAAAAATCAATATTTCGGTTATTTTTGACACCAACGAGTCCTGCTTTTCATGAGCGTATTCAACCCGGCGTATATTTAAAAAAATAATCAATTGCGGGTGATGTTGAGAAGAACACTTAAAATCAGCACCCACAATTTTGAGTTTAACAAATACTTACCCTTAATTCACACTCGAAATTCACTCAATGTTAACGTCTGCACACGATGTTCACTTTTTACAAGTCGATGAATAATTGACTGAGAATAGCTTCGAACCTCAGCCCTTATATAGTTGCTCCGCTTTCCTCTGATTGGTTAAAATAAACTCTTTCTCATTGGAGAAAAATTCGCAAGTACGGTACCTCATTGGCTAAAATAAAGCTATTTACTATTGGCTCATAAATAACAAAAGTGAATGGCTAAAATAAAACTATTTACTTTGACTCAAAACAAAAACGACTAAGATATGTGCTAAATATTTTCTAAGTTCATTTGACTGTCCACAATTCATAAAATGGCCCATATCTCGAAAACGGTTAAAATATAAAAAAAAAATAATCAAAAAATCTTCCCGTCACTTAAAACCCAATCACTCGTAAACGAAGCAACATATTGAGGTAGTGTTTCCACATTTAGCAATGGGTCATCAACAACTACATGTTCCAAAAATACCGACCATCGAGGTCAAAGGTCAAAATACTTAATACCTAAAAGCTCGAAAACGGAGTCACATATTGAGGTGGTGTTTCCACATTTAGTAATTGGTCATCAACTACTACAAGTTCCAAAAATACTGATCATCGAGGTCAAAGGTCAAAATATTTAAAACCTAATAACTCGGAAACGGAGCCACATATTGAGGTGGTGTTTCCACACTTAGTAATTCGTCACCAACAGCTACATGTTCCAAAAACACTGACCATCGAGGTCAAAGGTCAAAATACTTAAACCCAATAACTCGGAAACGGGGCCACATATTGAGGTGGTGTTTCCAAAATTAGTAATTTATAACCAAATGCTACAAGTTCCAAAGATAATGACTATCGAGGTCAAAGGTTAAAATACTTTAAACTTAATAACTCGAAAACGGATCCACGTATTCAGGTGGTGTTTCCACATTTAGTAATTCGTGATCAACTACTACATGTCCTGGAAGCGTTGGCCATCGAGGTCTAAGGTCAAAATACTTAAAACCTAATAACTCGAAAGCGAAGCAACGTATTGAGGTGTTGTTTCCACATTTAGTCATTGGTCATCAACTACTGACTAAATGTGGAAACTCCACCTCAATATGTTGCTTCATTTACGTGTGATTTGGTTTTAATTGTTTGACCATCGAGGCCAAAGTCAAATACATAAAACCTAATAACTCGAAAACGGAGCCACATATTGAGGTGCTGTTTCCAGATTTAGTCATTGGTCATCAACTACTGACTAAATGTGGAAACAGCACCTCAATACGTGGCTGTGTTTTCGAGTTATTAGGTTTTAAGTATTTTGACCTTTGACCTCGATGGTCAGTATTTTTAGAACTTGTAGCAGTTGATGACCAATTACTGAATCTGGAAACACCACCTCAATATGTGGCTCCGTTTTTTAGTTATTGGGTTTTAAGTATTTTGACTTTGACCTCGATGGTCAGTATTTCTGGAACTTGTAGTAGTTGATGACCAATTACTAGATGTGGAAACACTACCTCAATATGTTGCTCCGTTTTCGAGTTATTAGGTTTTAAGTATTTTGACCTTTGTGCTCGATGGTTAACACTTTTGGGACATGTGCTCTTTAATGACCAATTACTAAATGTCTAAACAGCAGTTCAATATGTTGCTTCGTTTACGAGTTTGACCTTTGTTCAGGATGGTTAGTAGTTTGAGGACATGCTTGTGTCATTTCTGCTATGTTAAATTAGGGGTTGGGAACGAAATCTGTGCTATGTTAAAATATGGGTGGAGAATGCGTTCACAATGTTATGTAATTTCTGCTATGTTAAAATAGGGGGTTGAACGAATACAGCCCTGCTATGTTAAATAGTTGTGTGTTCGTAATCTTATGTACTCTCTGTGACATTTGAACGAGTACACCCCCTTTGCTATGATACATAGGTATTCATTGTCCGCTATGTTTATAGTTAACCCTTTCCCTGTGGAAGGCGACGGAAAGAAATTTCCCTAACCTGCGAATGTCGATTATAGTCGACGTGTTAAAATTTGTCTGTATCTTGGTTTTGCTTTAGTTAACTATAGTCGCCAAAGTTTTTCTGTGTGATTTCTATTGTTTATCGAATAGAACACAAAAATTGAACGCTACATCTTCAGCGACTATTCTCGACAAAGCCAAGATACGGACAAACAAATTTTAACCTGTCGACTATAGTCGACATTTGCATGTTAAGGAAATTTGCTTTCTGTCGACAAAAGTCGACTTCCTCTGTGAAAGGGTTAAAATAGAAGTTGAAAAAAATGCTCATAAATGAGAATGAATACACCCCCTTAAAAAATGCTCATAAAAGAGTATGGATACACCCCTAAAATGGAGGTCGTAAAACACCATGGGTGGACGGTACGTGAGTCATAGCGTATCGTGAGACACTGGAAAGTTGAGTCATTGCTCTCAGGTGACCATGGAAAAAAAGCGATTTTTCAGCTACCGGGTGTCAAGTGACGCCACCCTACTAACCTGCTCAACACTAAAGTGATATGTTCTACGGTAATTACTTCCAATTATACAAACAAACCGTTCAAAAACTCGATTTAAATACGACTTTTATAATTGTTTTCAATACAGTTTTCAGTACAGTTTTAGGCACACGGTAGCACAGTAGTAGAGCTCTTACCTCTGGTGCATTGGGTCTGTGGTTCGAGTCCCAGCTTCAGTAGGTTTGAGGTGGACAACATTGTGCCCGTGAATTTTTTGAAGGTACTCTCGTTTCCTCCGACATTCTCGTTCCACCAATTATTCGATCATGTTTAATTGTCTTCCTCATCCATACCCCTTAGCCTAAAGGGCATGATCGTAAGACGTCAATCTAAACGCTTTCATGATTTTAACACTTTTGTTAGAATTAATGAGAGTCCGCCGTAGATAAAAATGTGTGCTTCCAACTACCGAAAAAAAACAACATTTACAAGATGAATATTTCTAAGTATCCGAGTTATTTTGAGCACAATGTTTGATACATTTGAAACACTATATATATAGGGTGCTTCGAAACAACACCACCAGCTTTTCGGAGGTGATTCCTGACACCAAAATAAAACAAAAAGTATAGACCAACTTGGGTGCACAAATGCTTCCTTTTGGAGTTATAGGCTGCCGAAAACATGAAAAAAATGGACTTTAAAGGTCCATAGCTCCAATACTATGAGACCTACCGTAGTCGCGTCAAGACTTCTTTTAAGAACTAATATGTGACCCATCCAAAAATTCATGTTTCAGAATCCTAAAGTACTCACAAACAATTTTCATAGACGGAGTTTGGCTACGGGCATATAATTAGGAGTACCCACAAACTACCTTCATGAACATTGTCGGAGAAGCAGCGCATGTAATGAAGAGGAAGGAGCAGAGTGTTAATTTAAGGGGGAAAGGGGAAAATTCCCAGGCGCCTCTGAACACTTCCCCGAAACCTCGTTCCCTTTGTACTTTCTAGAGGGGGGAACTTCGTAATAACATCAAACCTTCATATGAAGTTACAAAAATTAAATGTATAAAGAAATAACAAATAATCACTTTTTCAACCTATTACTAAGAAATCTGTATGAAAATGGTATCTACTCTGAGAACAGAGAGTACATAATTTCAATTACAATTACAAAATTACAATTATGAGCATAATTTATGGATACGCTGTCAGAGAAGGTACCCAAACACCTTCATACGCTATGTATACACTACTCCAAAAGTGCATTACCATCTGCAACTCTCCCTTTCCTCCAATATTAGGCAACCCAAAAATTCTGAAGTTGGTGTGGTTGAGAATTAGAAAGATGTTGGACAAAACCTAAATTTGTTACAAATATACCAGTGTGGCAAACTGCAAATAAGAAAATAAAATAAATTGTTAAGAGTGACGATTTTATTATCGTGAGAGCAATGGATGCCATGAAAAATTAGAAAATGATCTTGCTTAAGCAGTTCAAACTAGAAGAATGGAAAGAAACATCTAACAAAGGAAAGCAGTTTCTCTACATTTTCCAAAAAGAAATTCGCAAAACAAGAGAAAGGTTACATAATGCAAAGGCTTAATATAAATGCCTAACAACACAAAAACAAACATCCACACGAAACGGAAAGAGAGACAAACACTAAATAAGAGTCATCAGTGGAGTAGTAAACTTGCGAATAATAATAATAATAATAATATTAATAATAATAATAATAATTATTATTATTATTATTATTAAAAACTTGATTTCTTTTCAAAATTTCTGGCTTTGTCTAAGACTGTGTATGTATATAGCGGTCATGTGTGCACGTTTTTGTCAACGAGCGGTCCCAAAGACCAAAAAGGATGGAAATCTAGGAGAGATTGGAACAAAAACTTTTTTACATAAATTCAAGGTCAAAGTCCGAAGCACTTACTTTTGACAGGTGGTTTTTTGTTTCTCTTTTTCTGGAAGAGAAAAATTCTGGCTGCTAAGAAGTTACGGTATATAATATTGTAAATTTACAAGTTGATTTATTTACATTGCAGTTTGTGGTCATAAAGAAATTGTCATTAGAAGACATTATTGTAAAAATTAAGTTTCATTTCTTCATCCATAGCAAGTCTTAGGGCCCCTATACCCCACCCCTGTATATCGATATCGAATATTTAGGTTGTTGAAATATCTACGGCGATATATTCGTGATATCAAATGTTGATATGTATGTCAATATCAATATCGATAAATCGACATATCGTACAGGCCTAGATCCAAGAAATTATGCAATAATAACACTGTTCTGCATTTTGAAAAAAACAAAAGGTTCCGATAATTTTGGTTTGAGTAACGTTTTCTTATAATTTTGGAGCGCTGATTACGAATATAAAATCAATTTTCCGCCATCACATCACGTTTTCCAGGAAATGGGGAGGTACATTTATACAATGTCAATGCGTACAAACTACATTATAATATAGAATATATATTTTCCATGTACATACAGTGGTTTCAAAATGATCAAAGGAATTAAATACACACAAATGCAAACAAATACTATAATTTACTCAGATATATACAATTAATCAAACAAACGCCTACTACTTATGTAACAATTCCCTTCGTATTGTCAATTTTTCAGCAGGTACAACGCCTGTATTATCCCTTTTAAGCAGCCAGTCGGCTATCATATTAATGGTCTAATCACCTTGATACCTTTTTCTAAATCCTTTATGCCCTCGTGGAAAGGTTCACCATGTTCTTCACTATAGACACAAAGATTGTGTGGAAAATTTTCGAAATATGCAAATAAAAAGTTCAGTTTGAGAGCCATATGACACACAAGATTTCTAAGATATTGCAGCAACTCTTCTACAAAACGTTAGTAAGTTGGGATCCTTATATCACTCAGAAAGCTCTTCACAATATTTCTGAAGCTTTAGCATGCTTTCATCTTCACATGGGTCATAGTACTCTCAAAACTTTGGTCATCGAAAAGTTTTCTTATCTGTAGACCAGCAAATATACCAGCTGTGTGTTTTTCGATGCTCATAGTACTAAACACCTTGCATATGCACTATGAACACTTAAGGCCTTATTTAGAACACCAACTAACTGTCATGATGCCTAACTTTATATGCAAGGAAGATAGTAAAATTTTGAACGTTACATGAGTGATTCTTGTTCAACATTCTACACGCCAGATAACAGAGATCTTCGGGATGACCATTAATTCTTTCCAAACCCAACGTGTACCTTTTGCACGACTGTTTCAGTCGCAGAGATGACAAGAATGTTTGGTGTAGGCTGATTGAAGTCCAAGTAGGAGGCCTATAATTTTAAAATCGCCACACAAAAAACCTTTAATGTTCTTTGTAGTTGACATAATACGATAACCACATAAGCAAACACTCAACATTTTCATATGAATAGAATATGAACGAATAGTCTGTTTCGTATGAATAGAATATGCAACAGGAATAAAGGATATTGCCATTGTTAAGATGTCTTTCAGACTTGATTTCGATGAATCGATAAAAAGGCTTCAATCAGAAGCATTATAAGTCACACCAAACCATTCTATAAGTTCTGGTATGTACGGCAGTAAACTGTTGATTCATGTTCAGCAAAAAAAGAAAGGATTTCATGTTCTCTTTGCCTATGCCAAGAGAAAGTCGTCCTGGGTGAAACTCAAGATATCGTAGGACTCGCCTATAGCAAAACTAATTTCAATGTTCTAGCAAACACAATAATATATTAATGTTTTGTGGTAGTTTTCTCATGAACATAAATAGTTTTCCCAGTAACCCGTGATTTTTGAATATATCGAATTCTCAAAAACCTGACGTGATATGAAAAAACTAATTACATATTTGAAATCACTGTAAAAATATAGTTCAGAAAATGTTATTCTTTTGAAAACATCATAATGCATGCAGAGCAATGTAATAATAGTCAAAATATTATTATTATATTATTACTATTAATAATAATAATAATAATAATAATAATAATAATAATAATAATAATAATAATACGAATATATAGAGGATGCTTGAAACAATCATTAAGTCACTTTCAAAATGAATGCGTAATTTAGTGGCCAAATAAAATACTCAACTTCCAATAGAACTGTAGATCTCCGAGACTCATCTAGCGTAATTTCTAAAATTTAACACATGCTTGGTTTCCGCGTGGTCTGGTTGCAAATTCGGTAGTGTTCATTGGACGTACTGATCCGAAATACATTCTAATAAACCTAATAGGTAGCGTAGGTCATACCTTCAATTCCAGACTACTACACAAACTAAAAGAAAGAAAGGAAGGGAAAAAAATGAAATGGAAAAGTAAGAGAAATTGAATGAATGCTACTTTACTGCTAAATTTCTATCAGAAACACCCTATATTAAAATTCCAAACTGTATCATAATGAAAAGTTACAAATGTTCAAAAGGAAAGTTGGATGTTCCTCATAGATGTTGATTGATTGATTGATTTTGAATTTTACGTCCCGTTCAGCAGCGAGGCTATATGAGACGTGGACCTACTGATTAACGTGGAATCCGAACCACAAGAGCTCCCGCCGGGAATCGAACCCGGGGCTCCCGCGCCAAAGTCGCGTACGCTAACCGCTTAGCCACGAAGGAGCTCCCTGATAGATGTATCAGACCTTGCATGTTTCAAATTTCAAATGTATATAAAATATTGAATTATAGGATGGAAACAAATTTTGTGTCAAACTAATAGAAATAAAATGTTGTTTTCAAATAACCAAAGAGGGGGGTCATTCTCTTGACATCTCCGAAGATTTATATGTTCCGAACGATTTCATCTACTGCGGATATAACGTTATAATTCGCACAGTTGGAACCATTATTTTATGCGAAAAGACTACATTACCTGGCGGGGAATCGAACTGAGATTTTCCGCGTGGAAGTCTTGCACGATAACCATTACTCCAACGATTGATCTACCCAAACTTTGCTTTACAAGTGGTGTGATTTTTCTTTTTGAGAACGATAACACGAGAAGTGCTGCAGATCAATTGAGTGTTTCGGATATCCTTGTTGCTTCTTTGCCCTTTCCTAACCAATATTCGTAAACCGTCTCTATCACGATACAGGTGTTTGCTTCGACATTCTTAAGGATTTCTCGTCCAGTATGAGAAGTCGATTCTTCACGATCACTTTTTTATAAAAAAAGAATTGGGCGTGAAAAGGGCTCGAACCTAAGATGGATAAATGTGCTGCTTGTAAGTCCAGTACGTTACCAATAAACTCTCATATCACATAAAACTAAACACGAAACATTACTAACTTCAGCTTAGGAATGAACAGCTTCTACTTTTAAGATTATTCACACCAAAATGCACAACGAAATTCATTTATTTGACGAACTAGAGACAAATTAGTGCTCACTAGTTGGCGAAGTAACATACAATCCAGGAAAAATTACATAAATAATGACATATTATGCAATTATTTCGCCGTGCAAATTCAAAAGTAGATAAATAATAATAATAATAATAATAATAATAATAATAATAATAATAATAATAATAATAATAATAATAATAATAATAATAATAATAATAATAATAATACTGCCGTACGTTTGAACTTGCACGGCGAAATTACTGCATGATATGTTATTATTTCTATATTTTTGTCTGGATTGTATCTTATTTCATTTACTAATGGGTACTAATTTTTCTCCAGTTCGCCGAGTAAATAAATTTAGTTGTATCTTGCCTTACATAAGTCCTTGAGCAGATAATGACGACTAATTATGAACCAAATGCTGAGTATAAGAATTAAATCTGTCACATCTGTAGTTTTATGTGGAGAAGAAACTAATTTGTGAACGAAAGCTTTCAGAACAACTCAAGTTATTAATTCAAACTATGCCAATGATTATTGACTTATAGCATCATAAAAGGAATGCGAAAGATGTTTTCAAACGAAGAAAAATAACGTATAGCTTGTGTTCCCAACATACAATTATGGTTTTGGTAACACTTCACCCACCACTATTTTACGATTCTTGCCCTCCAAAAGAGAAGCGTTACCCAAAATAATGTTCCAGACGACTATTCTCCTTCAGGAAGTCGCTGTGGGAAAGAGGGATTGCTGCCGTCGACGGTGGCGGGCCGCCGGAGGCAGCCGGCACCCCTATGCGGCGGCACGACAATCTACTTTTTCAAAGTGGCCGACCTTTTACCGAGGCGGCAAGCGGTCGAAAATCATAAAATAAAATGCTCTTTACCGACTCTCTGCCGATTGTTGCCGAACGTTAGAGTCGGCAAAACAGTCGGAAAGACCTCTTTCCGACCCTCTGCCGATTCCTTATGCCGGCCTCTAACCGGCGCATTTAATGCTCATTTCCGCCTTTTTGCCTAATGCTCGGCAAGGCAACGATTCGTCGCAGTCAAAAATCACGCGGAAAGATGCCGGATTCCGGCGCCGTCAATCCGACCGCGGCATCTGGTGGGCATGGACAAATTTTCCGACTGTACGCGGCAGGATCCTGATGGGGTACTAACATTGCGGATGAGTGTTATTGTATTTTGTAGCAATAATACTCATGTGACCCTAATTCGTTATCAATAATCATTGGGGAAGACTGCCTCAAAAATTTAGCATTAACCCTGGAACTACAGGCAAAATTTTATACTTTTCAATACGAACTGGGTCCGATGGACCCACGGAGAAATTTTTGCTTTTTTCACCCAATAATGTACACGTTTTGAAGAGAGGAGCATTTGAACAGTAAATTGCTACCATCTTACGTTTTATTAAGTAGAACATCAATGAAATACATTATGTTTAATGTTTTTCTCTCTTTAAGAAAAATGAAGTATCTTCTTATTTATGAAGTAGCAAATACTAAGATACATAATAAAGAAATTTAGACGTCAGAAATGTGTCCTTTGTAACAAAAAGATAAAAGTATATATGTTTTCCGAAACAGTTTCACAAACTCGCAGCAGTTCTTTCATTTGTGGGAACAAATCACGGTCACATGGACTTCTGTACGACGAATAGGAAGTGTGCTCTAGAACCTTCCAATCCCATTGTGCCAACTGATTCCTCACAGGAACCGGGTTGTGACAACTGGCGTTGTCATTCAAAACAATGGGTAAATCCCTTAGGGAGTTGGATCGTTTCCTGCGCAGTGCAGGACGATGTCTTTCCAGGAACCTGTGGTAGTTCACTGCATTTATGGTCTGCTTCAGATAGACTGCATGCCGTAATATGACACCACGTAAATTGTGTGCCACTATCTGCATCACCTTCACTTTCCCCGAGGTTACACTTTCATGCTGACGCAGCTTCTTGGATGATCAGTAGCACCATTCATTGTATTGGTACTTAAGTTGTGGCTCATAAGAGCGCGCCCATATTCCCTCAAGTGCGATAATTCTGTCCCAGAACACGCGACATCCCCGTCTGTAATGTGCCAAATGATCACAGTCGAGAACATATCTATGCCAGTTCTGAACGTCTTTAATGTGTGCTGTACCCACGTGTATGCTATTTTTGTAATCAACGACATTGTGCATCACATTCAGTACTGCAGTGGGATGTTCGTACCTCGTTGGCCAATTGACTGCCAGTTCACCTCCTGGCGGCATACAGAAAAAGATTGAATCAATGCAATGACTCTGTTTCCGACCCCATGTTGACCTAAATCTGGTTCCTGTTGCACACTATCACGTCCTGTACGAAACGCTACAACCTAAACCATCGCAATCCGATATAGAGATGCAAGGGCTCGGAAAAAACAGGCTTTTTTTTAAAAAAAAAAAAATCTCGTTTTTTTTCTGCTTCGCTTTTTTGCTTGGGAAATTTTGGGCTTTTTTTTCAAAATTTGGCTTTAAATTGACAATGCAGACTTTGTTTCACTTCTCTACAGCACTAAAACTCATTTAATTAGTGGTTGATGTAGTTAATAATATAACATCTAAAATAAATCATGAATTTCGAAAATATTTAAAAAAAAATTCTTAACATATTTACATTTTGAATTCCTAAGGATTAACCAATATATGTAATATTTTTTTAACCTCCTATACACAAAACTTAGTTCTTTTGTTTTTAAAATAAAATGTACGCAAATAACTAGCAAAATTGTGTGTAGTATTTTTACTTCAAAATATCACACACCGTCTTCTTGATACAAAATAAAATAAAACATGATACAAATACATTTATGTGATAATCTTACAGGCTGCACATCAAGATCTTAGTTTCGGATGGTTCTGCACATTCTTGAAACTTTTAAGTTTTAACTTTCATATACACTGTATGGATATTTCGAACAAATTTTGCATTCATTGAACACATACGTAATAATCTGTTGCCACCTATCAGGTGCTTCGGACCTGCAAAATCGGTAAAATTCCCTATTCTATAATGCACTGACTGTTCATTAAGCTTGCTTAGAATCGGGCAAGTACCGAATTTTCTGTTCACGGATAATATGCGTAATAGACCGTTCATCTGATCGTGTGGTTTCTTAGGCTTATAACCACCATCACGGTTTACCCAGTAATGATGGTTTCTTAATTTTTAACGACAGGAATTCAACTTTGTGTTAAATAAAACTTGAAATACATTTAAGAAGATTGGAAATTATCAATCACTCTTTCAATTCACAAGAGAGGCGACAAAGCTTACCGTCTAATAATTAGCGAGGCACTTCTCTTAACATTATATTAACAAGATTGATTCCATACGCAGATGAAATTATTGGAGATTATCAGTGTGGATTTAGGGAAATTGATCAACTATCGACCAGATATTTACTATGTATTCGATAAATACTCGAAAAGAAGAAGGAATATATTACCCAGCACATCAGCTGTTTATTGATTTTAAAAAGGTTCACGACTCAGATAGGAGGGAAGTATTGTACAATTCTTACAGAATTCGGCATACCGAAAAAGCTAGTTAGATTAATTAAAATGTGATTAAATGAATCACAGAGTAAATTCCGAGTAGAAAAATTCTTGTCCATGAGCTTCAACGTCGAAAATGGTCTGAAACAAGGAGATGCGTTATCGTCATTATTATTCAGCATTGTTCCGGAGTACGCTATAAGGAAAATTAAATATATTAACCAGGCCCTAGAGATGAATGGTATTCACCAGGTTATGGCATATGCTGATGATGTAAATTTAATAGGGGATGATAGGAGAACAATACAAAGAAATGCATATAACTTACTAAACGCTCGCAGTGACATTGGTTTAGAAGTAAATGCAGTGAAAATAAATATATGGAAGTTCACCGGGATCGTAATACGGCAAGGGCCGCGGTGGCTCAGTGATAGAGCGTTCACCTCTGGAGCTTGGGGTTCCGGGTTCGATCCCAGCCCCGGCCAAGTGAAATTTGTGGTGGACAAACACCTTGTGCGGGGGTTTTCTCGCGGTCCTCCAGTTTTCTCATTCCACCATTTCATTCATTACTCATCATCACCGTCTCCTTTAGCCTAACCGGCATAACCGTGGGACGTAAAACTCAAAGATTTCATTCCATTTTTTTGTAATACGGCAAATTGTAGATTCGTTAAAATATTAGATAATAATTTTGACAAAGTTGATACTTTCAAATATCTAGAATCAATATTACCAGACCAAAATCATATCCACAAAGAAATTAAAAGTCGACTGAAATCAGGAAATTCGTGTTATTATTCGGTTCAAAATATTTCGTCGTCGCGAATTCTGTCGATTAATTTAAAGCTTAAAATATATAAAACGATAATCATGCCTGTTGTACTGCATGGTTGTGAAACATGGTCGCTTGCGTTGGGGGAAGAATGTAGACTGAAAGTATTTGAAATTAAAATCCACTAAATAAAATACGGTTTACTAAACATCGTTACGGTAATCAAGTCTAGGAGGCTCAGGTGGGTAGGTCATGCAGCCAGAATGGAGGAAGGTAGGAACGCTTTCAAAGTTTTAACTGGAAATCCAATCGGAAAAACTTCCATTACGAAAACCTAGGAACAGATGGGAGGACAATATTAAAACGGATCTCGCAGAAATAGGAATACAAAGTAAAAACTGTATCTAGTTGCTAAGGATAGAAGTCAATGGAGAGCTTTTGAGAACGCGGCATTGAACCTTTGGATTCCACAAGCCATAGAGAGAGGGAGAATATATATTTAAGTTAAGCACAACTGCGCAACAACCATGAGTGAGTGGTTAGTTTTTGCACTTCCATCGGGACGTCCGGGATTCAACCCCGAATTCGAGCATTTTGACAAAAGTTTTTCTTAATTCCATCTGTGAATGTCGAGATAGTGCGTGTACTGTGAATGCAGGCCGACTTCCATTATCGTTTATAAATCGTTGTTATTTCTAATTACCAGCAGTAACGGATTTGCGAAGGGGGTTAAGGTGGGAATGTCTTACAGATTGAAGCCTGTATCCCGAAATTACGGAATTTCTAAAACAATCGAAATATTTGTTATCCCTTTACTCATAAACTTCAAGCTCTCCTCAAATAAAAAAAAATAGATATTTTTAGAAAAACTAAACATTAATATGGAAAACCCTCCAAAGATCCTTTTCTAAATCCGCCACTGATTATCAGTATAAAATAGTCTTCAAGGCTGTATCTGGAAGATTATTGCTGAATATAAACAAAGCGAAATATTAGTTATGCCTATACTCATAAACTTCAAGGTCCTCCCAAATAAAAATTAGGAAATTAAAAAAAACATTAAGCAGAGAAACAACCCCCAAAATACCGTTCTGAACCCGCTACTGATTATTTCTATAAAACTGTATTCAAGTTGTATTCGGAAGATTATTGCTAAATCATTGCACAGCTACAGTATAACAAAAATGTGGAAGTACGCTCTGACAGATATACTGACAAACGTAAGCTCTGACGGATATATTGAAAAACATAAATTTAACTTATGTGCTAGAAGCTTGAGTAGGCCTACTAATCTTTAAGAAATCAAAAATGGATGACAAAAAATAAATGCGTAGACAAGAAAAAAAAAGGTCGATAACTCAGAAGTTAAAATAAAGTTAAATATCGTCTACAATTGCCCTAAAATACTACGTACCGTATGTTTACTTTAATTCATAAATCATATGCCCCATCCATCATGATGGTGAATTCCAGGGCGAAATATGGTATTTAGGTAATGAAATCTTATTTAACTTTAGAGTATACTATAAGAAAGCTATTGAAATAGAAAAATGATCAAAATGAAAAAAAAACAACAAAGATTTCCAAAATTCTCGTTTTTTCCCAAACGGCCTTTTTATGTGCAAAAAAAAAAAACATCGATTCAAAAAAGCCGTCTTTTTTGCATCTCTAATCCGATACCACTATACGTCATTACCGCATGTTTCACGTAGTCCAGAGTGACATGCACTGGTGTTTCTTCCACGTGCCACTTTTGAGTTGATTGTAGTTTAGCGTCCCTTTCAGCAGCGAGGCTATATGAGACGTGGACCTACTGATTAACGTGGAATCCGAACCACATGAGCTCCCGCCGGGAATCGAACCCAGGTCTCCCACGCCAAAGGCGCGTACGCTAACCGCTTAGCCACACACGTGCCACTTTGATCTTTACGTTGTTCTAATTTGGAAAACACCTTTTTTAGAGCGATGGGATTTGACAACCTACATTCAACACACTCTTTACTATCACTACAGAGCCTACATGGGTCTCGGTCAAAACCCCCACAGCCAGAACCTCCACACTCAAGAAATGTCAAAACGCACACGATCGGTCATAACTCCCTGGCTGTGGGGGTTATGACCGTTCGTGTGTTTGGGAGATTTGTTCATTTGTGTGGGGGTTATGACCGTTTGTGTTGGCGTTTTGACATTTCTTGAGTGTGGGTGTTTTGACTGTGGAGGTTTGACCGGTTTTCGCCTACATTAGCTCCGCCACTCGCGTTGCATTGCTCCACACACTATCTACATGTGTTGCCAAAAGCAGCACGAACAAAACTTCTTGCGCGGGAATTAAACAATGTTGCCATGTATTTCCTTCTAGCCCTCGTATTTATTTCTAGCTTCACTATGATAGCTGGGAGAACATTTAGATGCAAATGCTGAAACCTACAATGCAGAATTTCCACCGAATCTCAAGTTTGACAAATATGTTTGCACTCAACAAATGTCAGGGTCTAATGGACCCACTTGGGACTTAATGCTATAAATTAGTAAACCTACTACATGACTTACAGATATAAAATAACACTTAAGTAATTTAAAACTATAATGTAAACAGGAAAATGTGAGAGAATATCAATACCTGGAAACGCACAGTATCTTTATAATTACTGACAAAAAAATCCATATGGCTCCAATCGACGCACCTGGTAGTCGTAATGTTAAATCTCCCAAAGAAAAATAAACATTTGTGCTTTCGCCCCAAAATTGGGACTAAATAATGAGTTTCTCTCATTGACTGTTAAAATTTAAAACATTCTGAGATTTTTCAATAAGAATGCCAAATTTCACATTAACACTAGAAGGACCAAGCCGTCATTTTGACGGCATCACGTAAAACAATTTTCTATATCTCATATATTTCTTTGAGTGACGCAACCATACTTTAGGACTTTTATTATTTCAAAGAGAGGTTTCATATAGCATATAAACATTGTTTGTCTATTTTAAATAAATACATATTTTTGTTCTATACCCCTAGAAGGACCAAACCGTCAATTTGACTGCTTCATTTAAAAAATCTATATTTTTCTGTTAATATGGACTGTTTTATAGGTTGTACGCTATGTGGTAGTATCTCTGTTGGAAATAGTAAATTCTGAAATATTTTACATTATTTTTTCCAACGAGTTTGCTATTTGAAATGTTTTATTTCTGTTTTTCATTGCTGTAAGCAAAAAGATATATGACACTTCTTTGAATATATTTCCTTCTACAATTATGTTCGTATCTTGTTGGTAACATTGTTCTCTGTGGAAATAAAAGTTTTCTTCAAGGTACATATGAATAATTACAAAAGCAACATGAGACCTGATAAAATGTTACGTACTTTCTAAGATTTGAGTGAAAATCAATTTCGCTTGGAAAAACAACAGGGAGACTGCTTCGATGAAGACAGCAGTAGTAGCGAGAATGTAGTGTCTGAAGCTACTGCTTCGGATAAGAGGAAGGAAACAGATACAGAAGTTTCCAGAAGTAATCGATCAAATATTTTTATAGGAGCTCACGGGACACGTTGGAATAAAGTGGACAAACAGAACAATGCTGCTCATACTACCTCACACAACATCCTTCGCGAGAAACCTGTTTGTTATATTATGCGTTACATCATATTGAAGATGATGATTTTGATAATGCTTTGCGCTTGTTCATAGACGAAATAATGTTGAGAAACATTCTGAAATGCGCCGTTCTTGAAGCTCAGAGAGCGTCAAGATTCTCTTTGGCTACTGTCAATTACAGAATCCGTTTCATTTCTAGCAATATTGATATTTCGTGTAGCTTCAGATATACCGTAAATGAACTATAGAACGTAAGCTATGGACCAGCGTTTTACAGAAAGATTATGGAAAGAAAGGTATTTCTTGAAATAATGAAGTATCTTTGATTTGATGAAAAATGTCCTAGCTCTTGAAGGCTAAAAGCAATCAAGTTTGCTTTGGCATAATCTGTGTAGAACTTATTCATTGAGAATTGTATCAGGCACTATAAAACCCACGAGAGTGTTTGTGTGGATGAACAGTTATTCTCTACTAAGATGAGATGCAAATTCATGTAATGTATGCCTAACAAGCCTGAAAAATTTGGATTCAAATTTGATTGCTTCAGTTGTAAAGTCATAGTATGAACTAAAATTATTTCCCTGCCTAGAAAACTACTAAGAACGACGTCGGGACTTACAATTATCGAATATATTGTTCGGAAAACGATGGATCCTTTTATCAACAGAGGACTGAATGTTACTTGCGATAACTTTTCTTACAGGTTACAAATGAGCCGAATCTTTGAAGAAGAAAAAGGTGACCTTGATTGGTAGTCTGCGTCCAAACAGGAGAATTTCCCAAAATGTGCTTGAATGAGAAAGAAAAGGATATGTTCACTACAAACGTATATGAAGATCAATCAGGGAATCCACTCACTGTACACAAGTGTAAGAGCTAGAAAGGTGTTGCTGTCTTGAGTTCAGTGCATACAAGTTGAAATAAAAATATTTTGAAAATGTAAATTCACTTCCATGTAATAAAACGTTTGATATAAAACTAATTATTTTGGTACATTATACACACGATCTGTGCTAAAGAAAGCTATACGAAGTATGCAACTGGCTATATATATATATATATATATATATATATCTGGGCGGAAATAGGGGATTACAGTTGTTTTAATCCCAAATTTGCACTACATAATGGCAGTTGAATTCACTAGACAATAGAAACCAGGGTTGAAAAAATACAGTTTAAAAAAATCATGTGTTCAAAACATGAAAAAAATGTTTAAAATGTTTTAAATGTGTTTTGAAACATACGAAAACAAACATGCTTTAAACATTTGGAACAGTTTTAAATATAATTGTAAACATATTTCAAAATCGTGTAATAACTCATTTGTTAAAATGTTCTGCTCTTTAGTTGCAACCAGTGATTTTATTTTAATGTTTTGACAACAGTATATATATAATTTTTGACAACAGTATATAATTTTTTTACTAAGTCTGGACCAAAATAAACACTTCTAACATACACAATTTACAAACTGCAACCAAAAGTATCTCCAGTGTGTGGTGACGACAACCAAAATACAGAAAGCTTTCCTTAATTTCCCGCTTCATTATGACACAAGCGCCACAGTAGCAACCAGTATTGATGGCAGTTCTATCGAAACACATTGTATTTATCTGGTCAATAATATTCCATGACCTCAACGCACATAGTACGTCACCTGTTTGTCCAGTTCCAAATTTCTCCGGCAACTGAGCTTTTCCCATGTCAGGTACTATTACAGACAAGCGCTCGATGGTTTATTTTCCTGTTACGTTTAGTAGAATTTTGTTATCCCAATGGACAACGAGCATGCTTGTTGCTTGGAACTTGTTCTTTATGATAGCAGCTGATTCAAGACGATTGCGCTTGCAGGCTTGTTTGATGCATGAACGACTGGGGATAACTTCGTCCAGATTGTGGCCCAAACCTTTAACCTTTCCTGCTATAACGAAAGTTGCTTCTCTGTGAGTTAATTTCGAGCTACCTAACATAGAAGCAAGTTTGGGAGTAACAACTTTCTTCCAGGTTTTCTGCTTTCGTTTTTTGTCTGAGGACCTTTGGAGGGTATGCTGCTGCGTAGGTTTCTGTTCGTCATCAGAGTAGATTTACTTGATTCCTAATCACTGCCACTGTCACTATCGCTCGAAACAAACAGCGTAACTGCGTTAATGGCAGTGTTAGCACCGGTATTTACCTCCATCAATTCATGTTTTCGTTGTTTCTTCTTTGACGTCTTGGCTTCCCTTTGAGCAAGAGTTCCATCCACGGACACCATCCGACCACGTCGTCTCTCTTCATTCTGAGCAATGAGAAACTCTTGTCTTCCTTATTTCTGATTAGTATAAGGGCAACCACATGTGCTACATTAAATAAATTATTCAAACTTGCAATAAATTTTACTTCATTCAGTGTTTGGTATATTTTCGGTTTTCGCTTTTCTTTAAATTTGCCCATTGGTTCCTCAATTTTTCCAGCTTCACAGTTGCGTGCTTTTCTTTACGAATTGGAATACGAGCCTTTTCTCCAAATGGTGCTGTTTCTAGTATAACATCTCTAGCACTATCATGAATTTTTAAAGCTTAGGTGATAGTGGAAAAAAAGCAAAACATCGCCATTCAAAGTAGCTTACTTCAGGTCACAGTTTCCTTATCTGTTCCTAGTAAATAAAGTCTAGTCTTATTTCCAGTGGCTTCTGCCATGACAGTAACGAAATATATATCAACTTTATCCCGAACTCACTATCACACCACATTCAAAGCCAACATTGCACCACTACACTTCTAGCTTTCGTTCTGAAAAAAAAACAAAAAAAAAAAAAAAAACGGGAACAATCAGCCGCTACAATTCGATATTATCAATTTACTGCCACCAAATGTCTCACCGAGTGCGTTGTTCTTGTATTACAATCGTTAAACAAATGAAACGCGAATTCCACCATCGGAAAACAAAGTGTGGGTGCAACTTATAACGTAGATGGAAACAAATTCGTCATTAAACTAAATATTGTTTAAAATTTGTAAAGTTTACATTGTTTCTAATTTTATGATAAATACAAAACGTAATGGATGCATCCAAGAGAATGATATACCAATATAACGTGATAAGACAGATTTTGTTGATCAATTTTGGAACAACACCTCCTACAGTGGCATAGTTGATTTGCCATAAGTAACTTCATGAACTGGATATAGGAGAATAAATACACAAAACCGGAGTGTGGGCCATTGTCAATATGGCGACAATAAAACACTAATTTTCTTAAACTTTAAGTCGATTGCGCAACCTCTAAATATTGATATATTGATTTGAAATTTTGCATGTATTATTTATTTGGAAAGAAGGACAAATTTAGAGGGTGCCACGGTAAAATTTCAAACTCTCGAAATTTTCGACCACTCTAATATATATATATATATATATATATATATATATATATATATATATATATATATATATATATATATTTACATCAGCTAATGCTTCTGGCAACAAATACTATTCGAAGCTTTCTTGCACCCACTGGAAAACGTGAAGTATATTAATATTTATTTGCATATATTGTTATTGTAGACTGTTCCCATAATGCCCACCGACTTCGATTTTACAAAATTTGAGAAATAAATTTCACTTTTTATTTAGTGGTCAATTTGAAGGCATTTTGTTATACTACCATTAAGAAACCCATATACATCATATTACGAATCAATCATTATGGAACAATCTCATGTGTGACACGCAGCAGTGGTACCAATCTTTGAAAGTTTCATTTACAACTTTTTTCTTTTTTCTTTTTTAACTGATTTTGTGAGTAATGGTGCATTCAGTATAAAGGTACAACAAGATATTCTCTTTCTCTCTCTCTCTGTCCCTGTGTGTGTGTGTGTGTGTGTGTGTGTGTTTCTAGTTTCCGGCGTAAGCGTGTGGATACTACCAGGTATACTTTCATGTGTACAAATGCTAGTGTGTGTGTGTGTGGCGCGGGTATATGAACTATTAATTGGGATCGCGTAGTGGAACTTATCAATATTAGTACGTACATACAAACGGCTGTTACTTTACACGATAACTTTGGACGAATGCGAATTTTTAAATTCTGCTTTTTGCAATAAATAAGTAGAGTGATTCCTCTCGAGGGAGTTCCCCTAAATGGTAGCCCCTACCATGTCCAATTAAATCACAAATTGCCGCAATCGTTTGTACATTGTTTGTACAGAAATGTACAGGCCAAATTTTCGTTTGTACACTATTAGGGGCGCCGCCAGAACGAAAACAAATTGGGGCTGTTTAACTGGTACCCCCCCACCAACATGTTCTATTCAATCACTAATTATCGCAATCGTTTGTACTTCGTTTGTACAGAAATGTGCACCCGAAATTTTCGTTTGTACATAATTAAGGGCGCCGCCAGAACAGAAAAAATGGGGGCTGTCTAAGTTGTAGCCCCCCCCCCCAAAACCAATTCAATCACAAGTTGTCGCATTCGTTTGTGCATCGTTTGTACAGAAATGTGCAGGCGAAATGTTTGTTTGAACAAACTTAGGGGCGTCGCCAGAACGAAAACAAAGTGGGGAGCTGTTTGAGTGGTAGCTCCCCCCACGATGTCCAATTGAATCACAAAGTATCGCAATCGTTTGTACATTGTTTGTACAGAAATGTGCAGACCAAATTTTCGTTTGTACACTATTAGGGGCGGCGCCAGAACGAAAACAAATTCGGGGCTGTCTAGCTGGTAGCCCCCCACCAACATGTCCTATTCAATCACAAATTATAGCAATCGTTTGTACTTCGTTTGTACAGAAACGTGCAGGCGAAATTTTTGTTTGTACACAATTAGGGGCGCCGCCAGAACAGAAAAAAATGGGGGCTGTCTACGTGGTAGCCCCCCCCCCCACCATGTCCAATTGAATCACAAATTGTCGCAATTGTTTGTACTTCATTTGTACAGAAATGTGCAGGCGAAATGTATGTTCGCACGCAATTAGGGGCGCCGCCAGAACGAAAAAAATTGGGGGCTGTCTAAGTGGTAGCCCCCGACCATGTCCTATTCAATCACAAATTGTCGCAATCGTTTGTACTTCGTTTTGTACAGAAATGTGCACGCGAAATTTTCGTTTGTACATAATTAAGGGCGCCGCCAGAACAGAAAAAAATGGGGGCTGTCTAAGTGGTAGCCCCCCACCATGTCCAATTGAATCACAAATTGTCACAATCGTTTGTACTTCGTTTGTACAAAAATGTGCAGACAAAATGTATGTTCGTACACAATTAGGGGCGCCGCTAGAACGAAAACAAAGTGGGGGACTGTCTAACTGGTAGCCCCCCACCAACATGTTCTATTCTATCACAAATTATCGCAATCGTTTCTACTTCGTGTGTACAGAAATGTGCAGGCAAAAGTTTCGTTTGTACACAATTAGGGGCGCCGACAGAACAGAAAAAAGGGGGCTGTCTAAGTGGTAGCCAACCCCCCACCATGTCCAATTCAATCGCAAATTATCGCAATCGTTTGTACTTCGTTTGTACAGAAACGGGCAGGCGAAATGTTTGTTTGTTCACAATTAGGGGGGCCGCCAGAACGAAAACTAAGTGGGGTGCTTTCTAATTAATACCTCCCCACCATGTCCAATTGAATCACAAATTGTCGGAATCGTTTGTACTTCGTTTGTACAGAAACGAGCAGGCGAAATGTTTGTTTGTACACAATTAGGGGCGACGCCAGAACGAAAACTAAGTGGGGCTGTCTAAGTGGTAGCCCCCGACCATGTCCAATTCAATCACAAATTGTCGCAATCGTTTGTACGTCGTTTTTACAGAAATGTTCAGGCAAAATTTTCGTTTGTACACAATTAGGGGCGCCGCCAGAACGAAAACAAACTGGGGGCTCTCTAAATGGTAGCTTCCCACCAACATGTCCAATTGAATCACAAATTTTCGTAATCGTTTGTACATCGTTTGTACAGAAATATGGATGCGTAATTTTCGTTTGTACTCTATTAGGGGCGCCGCCAGAACGAAAACAATGTGAGGGTTTGTATAAATGGTAGAAGCATTAAAAAAATGTGTCACATTTATGGAGTATTTTTCTAACAGGACTTTGTTCACACTATTGTGTGGTTTGGTTTGTTCACACTATCGTGTGATTCACTATATTGATCTTATCTTAACGATGATGGAATTAAATGTTTGTTTTTTTTTTTGTTTTTGTTTTTTTATATTTATATTTATACTTACAATCATTATTGCTGAGTTAGTTTTTCACTCCTCGGCTCTTATTATTAAACTTATTCATTATTTCTTACGTGAACTGAATCCTTATGAGAAAAATGTATTTTTTTCTTTCTATCTTGCGCAGAAACCGTTATTCTCATCTCGTACAGGAAATTGATAAGTGGAAGATATAACAAATCCACAAAGTAGACTGTTAAAGGGAAAATTATAACACAGTATTTTGTTTTATATGATCATCTTCATTAAACTCATTTTGCAGAAACTATAGAATGCATGGTGAAGTATTTTGGTGCATTCAGCATTCTGATTTACGAGTAGAGTTGCTAACTGGCCGGTATTTGCTGTAATTTTGATTAAGGCCGGTGACCGGTACAAACTTCTTATTAGACCCCTTCTGACCGGTATTTTGGAATCTGCAATCCAGAATATAACATTGAACATCGAAATTTTTCAACAGTGCCTTTACAAACACAAATTTCCGTTGTATTACACATTATCGATATTTTTTTAACGTATGGCAGGTTTTTTTTTATTTATTTAACATAACAAATTTGATAACACTTATATTTTATTGTAAAAGAATTTTATTCATTTATTGAGAGTAGAAAATGACTTTTTAAAGCAATTTCCTTTGTTTGAAGTGAAGTTTATAGAATAAATTTCATTTTATGAATCAACTATTGTTACATAAAGATTAATATCCAGTATTATTCATCTGTTTCGATAATTTTAAACAAGTGGCAATTGCTGGTAAATACAATAACGATCAATACAGTCTTCAGTTTCTCATTTGTACAGAGAATTTTGAGGGTGTGCCGGTAATTTTGTTTTCCTGAGTTGGCAACCTATTTACGAGGTTTTGTTTCAACTCTGCTACGTAGTGGCTCCGTAGTGACACTCCGCATGCAAATAAGTATGTAAGGCTACCGTACGCCCCGGTTTCTTAAAATTTGTCCCGGTGTGCAGAAATTTTCCTTCTTGTCCTGTTTTTTTCTTTATTATTATTATTAATTACATATCAAAATTTCTGAAAAGATAATAAAATCGACTTATTCCTTTTGCTTTCAATTCCGACAATACTATAGGAACAATTTCATTCTAATCTTTATTATTATTGCAATCGCTGCTTCCCCGGATATAACATGCAATGTTTAAATCCTCCTAAGTAGCACTCTTATCACTAAAAGTAAGAATGTAAACCCCGAGGTGGCAACAAATTCTTGTGACGTTGCAGACCAGCCCCGAAAACACATTTTTTTCTGCTTCAGAAAAACAATTATGCAAATTGCTTTCTTTTAGTTCGCATTTTAGGTTAACAACAATAAATTAGCCTATTGAAATTTTGAAACAACTTCATAAATCTGGATATTTTTCTTTATAGACATGTAGAGCATGTAAAGGTGGTATGCGTAATAATATTGAAAATATAATTTTTGCCTAAATATTGTATGTTCACTGATTGCGTTTATATTGTATAACAGCTTCTAGCTTCTATAATAATTTTTAGCACTGTTGATTAAGTATGGACAGTGGCGTATTTACGATTTTGTTTCGGGAGGGGCTTTGCTAACTTCCGGGGGTGCTTTGCCTGAAAATATGAAAATTCTGCAAGATATTTCATATACTTTACTATAGTAAGTAAGATTTCGGTGGGGGGCTTGAGCCCGGAAGCCCTCCCCCTAAATACGCCACTGAGTATGGACTATATTAATACATTATTTTAAGTTGTATAACTAGTGCGATACTGTAGTAAAATTCGAAAGATAAAATTAATACAAAATGCAATATTTATTACTAATTTGTAAGATGTCCCGTTTTTTCTGTTTTCAAAAAGTATGGTAGCCTTAAAGTATGCTAAACCATACAAAATAAATTGTACTGTAAATAGTACCCCTCTGATAGTGCTCTCAAACGGGTCGGGTTACGGGTCGGGTTGTCGGGTCGGGTCAGTCGGGTTAGCTCGTGTCGGGTCACTCGGGTCGGATCGTCACATTCTTCACTTATTTTCTATACGGAATACTATAAAGAGCTTTGTTGTGGAATTCAATTCGAAGTTGGTGAATGAATGATAAATGTGACTAATTGAAGGTGAAATAGTAATAAAATTTTAATTTTACCCTATATTAACTAATTGGTATTGTAATTGTAATTAATATTACTACTGACTTTTTTCCTTTCTGCGTTTCTATGTCAAGTTAAATGTCACATTAAGTGAAATTGAAAGGAAATATCTAGTTAACGTCCCACGTTATGCACCAACGCTAAGAGAGACAGTGATGATGAGAAATAATTGAAGTGGTTGAATGAAGAAAGTGGGAGGAAATGGGAGAACACCGAGAAAACCCATGCACATGGGGTTTGTCCACCAGAAAACTTACTTGGTACGAGCTGGAATCAATACCCATGGACCTTCGGGTCAAACATCTGCCTTTGGGCAGGACACATTATTATTATTATTATTATTATTATTATTATTATTATTATTATTATTATTATTATTATTATTATTATTATTATTATTATTATAACTTTAAGAGTGCCCAAGAAAGTTCCGCCGCCTTTTCACCAACACCTTCGAACATTGGTATGTAACCTAAGACGTACCTGGAATATCAAAAATCGTCTCCATCAGCCTCGACGACCTTCTGAAAACGTTCTGGAAGGCCATGGATTCCATCGCAGTCGAACTTGGTGGGACGTGAAGTGAAGAAGATATCAAGTGCATATTGAACCTCTACTAGCTGTTTGAATTGGCGTTCTCTAAGGTGATTGTCCAAGGAATGGAACAGGTGGTAATCGGACGGTACAATGTCCGTGGAGTATGGCGGATCCAATAGTGTTTTCCATCCAAGGCGTAGAATGATGTACTGGGTCATTTTAGCCACGTGGGGCTTAGCGTTGTCTTGTAACAAGAGGACCCCTTTGCGATTCAGAACTGCTGGATCCAGACAGTACACAGTGACAGTACACAGTTGCATTGATGATCTGACCAGCTGGTAGCAGTTCCCGATGGACGATACCTCGAGCAGTCCACAAAATGCACAGGAGAACCTTATTCTGGCGTGGTGCTGGCTTGGGCTGTTTTTGAACCGGTTCATGGGATGCTAACCAACAATGACGGCGCCGTGGAGCTTCGTACAGGACCCACTTCCCATCACATGTCAACACCCTGTTCAGAAATTGCTCCTTCCTCAGACGAGACACCAAAGAAACACAGGTGTCTGCTCGCGTTGCTTTCTGGCTCCAAGTCAAATCATGTAGGACCTATCAACCCAACTTGCAGTGCTTCCCAAGTTGATGGTGGTGGTGCAGAATGGTTTCTCCACTTACACTGAAAGGTAGTACCAGTTCCTCACATGTCTGTCTTCGCCTCAATTGCTGCCCGAAGATCTTTATTTTGAACATCTGTTTGTCTTCCGGCACGTGGTGCGTCTTCGAGTGTTTCGTCACCGTCCTTAAACCGTCATACCACTGCACTCTCCGCGTAGTCACGACACCCTCACCAAAGGCCTGTCATATCTTCCGCTCCGCGGAGCAGCAATTTGAACTCGTACAGCAAACAAGCCCTTATGACGCTCTGTGAAGGCCCCATGTTCACTCAGTCCTTACGCACGTTCACGGTGCATCTGAACAGCCACAACCAAGTAGTATGTTGGATATACTCACTAGTGTTGCTCACGAGACCTGGTTTGGGGCATTCTCGTTTCGAAAATGTGTCGTGAAGGTAGTCTCGTCTGGAAAAGTGCATATGTTTCTATTGAAAGAGCTCTGTCTCATCTCGTATCCTTTCATGAAAATTCTGTCTCGTCTCGTCTCGTCCAACAACTGACTTTCACCTTATATCCATTCGCATTCAACTCACGGTGTGAGGGCCAATTGAACACAGACCTCCACAAAGAGACAGAACTTTCTTGGTCACCTTCAGATTATTATTATTATTATTGCTGGAGTAGTGATTTGACTTTCTCCGCAATAAAATACTTGCTAATTTTATATAACGTTGCAAATATCTTCTAGATAAATTAATCAAGAAAAAATAAAAGGTAATACCCTACAGAATGATATTTCAGTGCAATTAGTTCCTTATGATTCTATCAGACAGCAACGCTGTTTTTAAATAGAAAAATCGGAATGTTAACGTGATGAAATTGTTGTTTGTTACACAGCAAAAAATATTAAAAGAAGTTCTATATACATTCCTTACTAGAAAATAATGTTGTCTTCAGAACTTTTATTCTTTTAGCCTTCAGAACTTGTCTTCAGAACTCAGTCAAATTTTATTTTGACTTTTGAACTTGATTGCCTAAATTTTAACCTTGGAAATTTGGATGTGGAGTAAAATAAAGAAGGTTAGCAGGGTAGAGAGGAAAACGAATAAGGAAATGCTGAAAAAATGCAAGAGACGAGAGCAATATTAGACGATATAAGGAAGCGAAAAATGGACGGATCACAAGTTTTGATCTTGCTAAGGGATTGCATTCTGAGGGATGTAGTAAAGGGGGTGATATCAGGAGAGCGAGAGTGTGTAAGAAGGTTGGAATTGATAGATTGTAATAAGGAGGGTGGTACTTTATGTTGGGTTGCGAGGCAGATATTAGCGGGAAATCGCAAAAATGGAAGCTTCTTACCTAATTCACGGAAACTGGCCTGTTTATTAATGGGAGAACACTGAGGAGGAGGAGGAGGATAATTATACTACAAGTAAAAAAAGCCGAAACAATGGTTTATGCATAAGAATTGGTCAGCATTTTTTTTCTGGTGGCAGTTTTGTAAAGTTCTAGCTCTCTCAAACTGGTTAGATTGTAAGTTCAAGTCACTCGGGTCGGTTGTCGGGTTAAGTCACCTCGGGTTGGTTCACTCGGGTCATTTTGGGTCGGGCCAATCGGGTCAGCTCGGGTCGGGTTGTCGGGTCGGGTCAGTCAATTTGGGTCACGGGTGGGGTCGGGTCGGTCTTCAACACATATAATTTCCACGAAAATTACAATATACCACGGTTTATACCTCATTGGACTTCCAATAAAACGTTTTCAATGATGTGTACACCATGTCACCATTTTTGTATGAGGGAATGTCTAGAGGGATTTTGTGGGAATTTGATGGAGTGTAGATTCCTGTGTGTGTGTGTGTGTGTGTGTGTGTGTGTGTGTGTGTGTGTCTGTGTATGTATGTATGTGTGTGTGTGTGATACCTTACAGGATACAAGATGTCGAGGAAGTGTGTAAATAAACCGGACAATTTCTGTTATGTATGTGGGGAGCTGATATTTAAATCACAACGTCGATGTTTTACTCCACTTGTGAGGAAGTGTTATCAGTTATATTTTGGTTGCTGTGTAGGAGACCAGGATAAGAACTGGGTTCCTCACTACATTTGTTGTACTTGCGTGAAACGTCTGACTGGGTGGGCAAATGGTGGACGAAACATGTACTTCGCAGTACCGATGATCTGGAGGGAACCAAAAGATCATTCTTCAGACTGCTACTTTTGTATGACACAGATAAAAGAAATAAGCAGTAAATCTAACCACACAGTACAGTACCCTAATTTGCATCAGCAATTAGGCCAGTTCCACACAGTGCAGAATTACCTGTACCGGTACCTCCTCCTCATCTTACGGTAAATGAGGATTACGTACTTGAGGCAACTATTAAAGTTTCAAATGAAGATGATGATCCTACTTATGTAGGAAGCACATCTACATTGGATTCCCATCTGATAACTCCGGGTGAACTAAATGACCTCATACGGGATTTAAAACTCTCCAATACACAGACAGAACTTCTTGATTCTAAACTTAAGGCTGGAATCTGCTCCATCGTGACACTAAAGTGTGTATTTTTCGAAACCTTCATACAGAGTTTCAAAACTACTATTCTCAAGAAAATGATTTAGTGTATTGTAATAATGTCTTTGCTGTGATGGATAGACTTGGACATGCACATATAAGTACAGAGTGGAGATTGCTTATTGACTCTTTGAAAACTAGTTTTAAGGCTGTCCTTTTGCACAATAGCAACAAATTTCCTTCAGTGCCTTTGGCTTATGCAACTCATATCAAGGAAACCTATGAAAACATCGAAATAGTGTTAGAAAAAATTCAGTATGAGAAATACAAGTGGACCGTTTGCTGTGATTTACAAGTCATTTCTTTGTTAATGGGTTTGCAGCTTGGTTATACGAAATATTGTTGTTTCCTCTGCGAATGGGACAGCAGGTACAAAGCGGAACATTACATCAAGAAGGAATGGCCAACGCATGTATTAACTCCTGGACAGAAGAATGCTGTTTATTCCTCACTGGTGAGCCCTGATTAGATAATTCTACCTCCTCTTCACATAAAGTTGGGGCTCTTCAAAAACTTTGTTAGGACAGTGGACAAAAGTAATGCAGGATCTTGTTACCTCAAGGAAAAAATTCCTCGGGTTAGTGACGCTAGGGATTTTTGTAGACCCCCAAATAAGATGTTTGATTCGTGACCAAAAATTTGAGGATCTCTTAACTCTGGTTGAGAAAGCAGCTTGGTGTCCATTTAAATGTTTAACAGAGATTTTTTTAGGAAACAAGAAAGCCCCAAATTACCGTGAAATTGTGAGTGATTTCCGGCAATCATTCAATGAAATGGGTTGCAACATGTCCCTTAAAGTTCACTTTCTAGACTCCCACCTGCATTTCTTTCCTGAAAAGCTTGGTGCTGTTAGTGATGAGTATGGGGAACATTTTCATCAGGACATTTCCTCCATGGAGAAGAGGTACCAGTGACAGTGTAGTTCAAAAATGCTAGCTGATTACTGTTGAACACTTAAGAGATGTTCCAGAAACCAAACACAGAAGAAAGTCGACAACTAAAACATATTAGTTGAGGTAAGTAAGTGTCCATTTATTAAGAAGATACCACTCACTTCTTTTGTATTATTTATTAAGTAGATATAAAATGGTGACACGGTGTATACATCATTGAAAATATGTTTTATTTCAAATCCAATAAGATATAAACCGTGCTTATATTGTAATTTTCGTGGAAGTTATATGTGATTTTATCTGCACTAATGAATATTGTAAAATGAACAGTACACATAGCATATTTTTTATATAAATATGTTTATTTCTCTAGATAGAATAATGCTATTCTTATGAAACTTAGAGGGCTTACTAAGTATAAATCAGGCTAACATACAATATAATTTGTGCGTTTATATACCTAAGGTACCCAAGCTACAAGTATGAAAATGGTTTTAAAAAAAGAAAAAAAGAAAAAGAACAGAAATTTGAGGGGAAATTTTCCGAAAACACCTCTGTCACGGGAAAACTGAGGGTGATGGAGAAAAACTGATTGCAGATTCGAATTCTACGTGAAAAGTTCTATTAGAATCAGGCATTTTCTTCCGTGTGGCAGAGAAAAAGAATTTTTTTTCAACTAGTGCAATAGGAACCATTTTCAAACTCATCAACCGTTATCCAAACCGGTTAATGTTGATCGCAAATATTAAAAATACTCACATCCGTATATTATTTAATACAAACGAAAATTTTACCTGCACATTTCTGCACAAACGATGTATAAACGATCGCGACAATTTGTGGTTCAATCGAACACAACTGGTGGGGCTAGCACTTAGACAACTCCCCTTTTTTTTTCGTTCTGTCCACGCATCTGATAGCTTAGAAAAAAATTTCGCCTGCGCATTACTGCTCAAACGATGTGCAAACAATTGAGATGATTTTCTTTTGAATGGGACGTAGGGGGTGCTACCAATTAGGTAGCCTATACTTTGTTATCGTTTTGGCGCGCCCGCAATTGTGTACAAACGAAAATTTCGCCTGCAAATTTCTGTACAAAACCGTAACAAACAAGTGCGACAGTTTGTGGTTGAATTCGACATGGTGGGAGGCCTATCAATTAGAGAGCCCATAGTTTGTTATCGTTTTGGCGGGGCCACATTTATGTGCAAACGAAAATTTCAGCTGCACATTTATGTACAAAGGCATACAAACAAGTGCGACAGTTTGTGGTTGAATTGAACACGGTGGGAGGGCTAACATTTAGACAGCCCCCCACTTTGTTTTCGTTCTGGCGGCGCCCCTAATTGTGTACAAACGAAAATCTCGCCTGCACATTTCTTTATAACTATATTCAAACGATTGCGACAATTTGTGATTCAATTGCACATGGTGGGAGGGCTACCATTTAGACAGACCCCCCCCCTTTGTTTTCGTTCTGAGGTCGCCCCTAATTGTGTACAAAGGAAAATTTTGCCTGCATAATTCTGTACAAACGATGTACAAACGATTGCGACAATTTGTAATTGAATTGAACATGGTGATTGGGCTTTCACTTAGAAAGCCCCCCACTTTGTTTTCGCCCTGGCGGCGCCCCTAATTATGTACAAACAAAAATTTTGCATGCACATTTCTGTACAAACGATGTAGAAACGATTGCGACAATTTGTGACTGAATTGGGCATGGTGGGGGGCTATCACTTAAACAGACCCACTTTGTTTTCGTTCTGGCGGCGCCCTTAATTATGTACAAACAATAATTTAGCCTGCACATTTCTGTACAAACGATATAGAAACGATTGTGACAATTTGTGATTGAATTGGACATGGTGGGGGGCTACCACTTAGACAGCCCCCCCCCTTTGTTTTCGTTCTGAGCTCGCCGCTAATTGTATACAAACGAAAATTTTGCCTGCATATTTCTGTACAAACGATGTACAAACGATTGCGACAATTTGTGATTGAATTGAACATGGTGATTGGGCTATCACTTAGAAAGCCCCCCACTTTGTTTTCGCCCTGGCGGCGCCCCTAATAGTGTACAAACGAAAATGTGGCCTGCACATTTCTGTACAAACAATGTACAAACGATTGCGATACTTTGTGATTGAATTGGACATCGTGTGGGGAGCTACCACTCAGACAGCTCCCTACTTTGTTTTCGTTCTGGCGACGCCCCTAAGTTTGTTCAAACAAACATTTCGCCTGCACATTTCTGTACAAACGATGCACAAACGAATGCGACAACTTGTGATTGAATTGGACATGGTGGGGGGCTACCACTTAGACAGCCCCCATTTTTTCTGTTCTGGCGGCGCCCTTAATTATGTACAAACGAAAATTTCGCGTGCACATTTCTGTACAAACGAAGTACAAACTATTGCGACAATTTGTGATTGAATAGGACATGGTCGGGGGCTACCACTTAGACAGCCCCCAATTTTTCTCGTTCTGGCGGCGCCCCTAATTGCGTGCGAACATACATTTCGCCTGCACATTTCTGTACGAACGAAGTACAAACTATTGCGACAATTTGTGATTGAATAGGACATGGTCGGTTGCTACCACTTAGACAGCCCCCATTTTTTCTGTTCTGGCGGCGCCCCTAATTGTGTACAAACGAAAATTTCGCCTGCACATTTCTGTACAAACGAAGTACACACGATTGCGACAATTTGTGATTCAACTGGACATGGTGGGAGGGGCTACCATTTGGACAGCCCCCACTTTGGTTTCGTTCTGACGGCGCCCCTGATTGTGTACAAACGAAAATTTCGCCTTCACATTTCTGTAGAAACGATGTACAAATGATTGCGACAATTTGTGCTTGAATAGGGCATGTTGTTGGGGGGCTACCATTTAGACAGCCCCCACTTTGTTTTCGTTCTGACGGCGCCCTTAATTGTGTACAAACGAAAATTTCGCCTCCACATTTGTGTGCAAACGATTAAAACCATTTCCGATTGAGTCTGATAAGGGGGGGGGGGCTGTCTAAATAGACGTCTCCTTTTCACCTCTACTGTAATTAAATTCTTCCTCGAGAAAATCTGTAATCAACACTGTCAGTAGCTACGTCCTCGACTAATATACTTTAACAAGTACAGCTTTATTTTCGTATATTTTTCAACAGTTAACCAATTTAAAACTATTGCAAACAAGAATATGTAGTCAACTTCTTAAATACTTCGCTCGTCGAAACACGTTCAACGCGTGCAACAAGCAAAAACAACATGTTTGGCGTCTCACAAATGGAAAAGGGGGAAAAAGAGAAGGAAAAGCAGCACGGCAGTGCCTTATCGCAGTCAGAGCTGACAACATAGTTTCGGTCGTCACTAACGCGAATAGACCTACTAGCGGTGTACAAGAGTTATACAGTTACAATATACGTCGTGCCACAGTAGCGCTACAGGCGGAATGTGCACTAACTACAAATGAATATGTTCCCTTACAAGCATCAGTCACTGTTGCACCCTCTTTACATTCTACACATCCTTTTTTCTCCCACTTTTTGACCTTGACAAGCAGAAGTACCAGGCTTTCCGAGTTCACAACCATAAACTGTTTGTGTACAGAGTACGTTTTCAGTTCTTCGAATGACTGTGCGCGCGAAGAACAAGGGTGATGATCGGGCTACCGTATACGGAAGTCAGTAACACCCGGTTGCAATAATAAATGTAAAATACAAATATAGAGCCTTGACAATGCCGTGAGGATGAATATATATATATATATATATATATATATATATATATATATATATATATATATATATGTAGAGAGAGAGAGAGAGAGAGAGAGAGAGAGATACTAGATGGATAGATACAAAGATAGATATAACTCTCTTAAGAAACAAAGCATACAAGGTAAACAAAATCATTTTTTTTTTTACTGGATACCACAAGTGAGAAGTAGCGATCTACACAGCATCCTAATACAAGGAGGTGTGACGAAATTAGGTACTACTGCCAATATCTTGGAAACAAGTTACTAAAAATAGATGGTTGTCGAAAAGTATTGGAAATACCTTAATCCAGCAATAGATCGACAAGTGTTGATAATGATATGTATGCGTTTCAACTCTCACCACTACACTCGTAAGGTCCCAGTTCTCATTCATAATATCTGATCATTTGAGATTAAGAAATAAACCGCTTATAATTTGTTCAGCGCAATCATATGTTTAACCCTTTAGCTGTATGAATTTCTGAGAACAAAGATCGTTAAACTAAAATTTACTGTTCCTGGGTATATCTGTTAAAATTTAGTTTTATATCTGGGTATGACAAAAGGTTCTGCGAATTAGAAATATTTTAACAACCGGTTCTAGCAAACCGGCTGAATAAGATCACTGCTTGCAACCGACCTTTTCATTTATGTTTTGTTGGTTAAGACTGCACTGTGTTGAGTACAGAATATGTCAATATAGATTAGTAATTGTCAACTTATTACATATTACGACCCCCTTTTATTACAACGTCGTGCCGTGACTCTAATAAGTACTTTCTTCGTTCTTATAAGCTTTTAGGTAGGTTTTAAGACCTATCTACTATGGAAATTTCACACAATCTATCAATATACACGATGAAATTAAAGTCCTCACCACTCTTGTGTGTTTAGAACGGGTGAGGGATAATGACGAAATTTGGAAGCGGTCTGACGCATCAGATGGAGCTATCAAACATCATGCCGGCCATTTTTGATTGGTATTCGAAATTTCAAACGCAAAAGAAGTCATGTTAGATGTTGTAAGGCTAGAAGTTTACCAGAACTAAGCTTGTGTGGTTATGTTAGTCCTAAAACAAGTCATTTCGGAGTTACTGCCTCTGAAAGTTTTCTAATTATGCCCTTATAGGGTAAACTCGTGTTTTATGGAGGCAGTTGAGATTTTAGTTGCAAAAGTTGATTACTATTTCAGGACAGTGATGCTAATAAACTTGATTTTAAAAAGTACATTTTCGAAAAGTATTGTTAGAAACATGCTTTGTGTTGTGCTAACTTTTTAGAATATTTTCTGCTAGCCTATGTAATTGGTTGTTTTTTTAAAAGTCAATAATTTGTTGATGAAAAATAATATTTGAGGCGTTCAGAGTATAATGGATCCAAGTCTATTTTCAATAAGGATCAATTCTACTCAGCAAATGGATTATATCTCAAAACGTAATATATCCTCAGTCAAAAGTTCGACATAAATATAAAAAAAAATCTCGTGAAAGGGCGTAGCATAGTTTCATTTGACAGCCCCGCTTCAGTGCGGCAGGAGGGCAGCCGCCTATACCTCCATTATGAATTTCAGGTTTTGGGGGCGACAAGGCAGTTTTAGAAACCTTAAATAAAGAAAGTCCACAAAAAAAAAAAAAAAAAAAAAAAAAAAAAGTTTGAGGTTCTTACACCGAATAATTACGGAGCAAATACTGATCAAAACTGGAAAGCTGCTTAGGCCCAATTTCCAGAATGTTAAGCAGACCATAGAAAACTCGAAAGTAGAGCCATCTTTGAGTTCTTGAGCAAAAAAATTACAAATATACAATAGGCCTATAGTTCCTTACGGACAATATAAATGCATTATAACTGACCAAATTTCGTATGTATTCGACGTAAGGACTTCATATTTTTTTTTTATCTGAACTTTGCTCTGCAAAACGTTATTAAATTTGCATTACCGCTCCCAAAATCTGAAATTCAGTCTAGAGGGAGGATGACTTCTAAACGGACGCTCCTCTCTAGCGCAATCATATAAAACTCTAGATTGCAATTTGTCGTGTAGTTTTTCTTTCTTTCATTTCCATTTTTTTCTTTCTCTAAAGTATGTGTAAAGAAACAGAAGAAGCTTATACTGTAACAACAAATGGCTGCACTATTTTAATTTCAGAACCGTAATTTAGCAAAGAACCCTTTGTTTGTTTTCTGGGTACAACACAAAAACCTTTTCCATGATAATTCTTTTGTTTAATTTTTGATATCAGTTTCTGCAACTAGTCCAACCTTCGACTACGACACATTCTCGCACGTTAACTGAGAAGCATTTCAACAATACAATAAACGCTAAAAGCAAGGGAAAAAAGAGACAACATAAATTGTATATCACCAAATTGACCTACTGTAGCCAGCAGAAAGCAAACATTCAGATGGGAAGAAAATAGTATCCAGAATCAGAAGCCCTTTGTGACAATTTTCTTTCTCTGGCAGATTTTTTTTTACAAAAATAAAATAAAACGAGAATAAACATACGTTTAAAACAAATCTTTAAATAAGTACACGTGTTTAAAACAAAATGTTTAAAACGTATATAAAATGTGTTTAAAACAAAGTCAATTGTTTAAAACACGTTTTAATCATTTGTTTTCAACAAAACAACCCTGATAGAAACATCAACAACAGACTAGCCACTAGCCGTGTTCTAAAACTTAGTTAACCGATTTAGGTTCGATTTAAAATTGAAAACAACGTGTCGGTTTATTTCAGAAACCGAACCGTAATTGGGTTCAGTTTTGTTTGGAAACCGACACTATATTGCATATTTTTTTTTCAGAATATCCATACTTATTTTGGAAAAGTTAAGGAAGATATGAAATGGTTTCGTTCTAAGTTAAAATATTAAGAATTTGCTGTTTCACTTTTGAATGGAATTACGATACTCCATATTTTTTCTCTACATATATTTTTGTGAAAACATGTTAATGAGCAATAGAAAATACAACTTTCTCGGTTTGGTTCGGATTGGTTAACCGTTTGAAAATGAAATGAAATGAAATCTTTGCGTTTAGAGTCTCAAGATTATACCTGTTAGATTGATGGAGACCATGATTGAAGCCAGAGAATTATGATCGACGAATTGGTGGAATGAAAAAGTGGGAGGAAAAAGGAAGTGTCTCAATAAAACCCAAATGCACGAGTTGTTCACCTCTAGCTTACATGCCTTCGGAACGAACCAGGTACTCACCCATCAGATACTTCATTGGTTTGGGTCTCGGTGTCGATTCCCGGTGGGAGAGCCTTGGAAAGTTTAAATGTCCTCAATGTATCTGTGTTCGTATCCCTGTCGTTCAAGGTTACAGGAAATAACTGTAAAACGAGTATAACTGAGTATAATACATACAAGTTACGGAGATAGTTTCGGTGAATCAGAAAAACAAGTGGTTAAAGGCACCAGGTTCCAGTTAAGAGTTGGAATTACTCTTAAGATCACTTTCTCCTTCATGTTTTTGCGTGTTCGTGTGTCTTTCTTTAGTTTAAATTTGAATTCTCTGCAAGGTTGTATTTAACATGACCAAAATCAGAGTTTTTCAACGTCAATAAAATATTGGAATCGGAATAGGACGTAATATTGAGGTGTCAATTCTTCAGTAATAATAATAATAATAATAATAATAATAATAATAATAATAACAATAATAATATAGAAGACAAATTCCGTATGAGGACAGATTGTATTAAAATCTGTAAAATCACCCCTAACAGTAGGCAAAATTACAACATAGTCGGAATTTCAAATTAGTATCCGGACCACGTGAACATACCCTCTGCGTACGTCCCTACAACTAGCTAGATGTTAAACGAAAGGCTTCCAGGGAAATTTCATGTAGAAAGTAGGGCTACTGAACTCACAAGAGCCGTAAGAAAAATTGCTTTTAAGTTTTACGTTACATGGTTATCCCGGCTAAGCTAAAGAAAACGTCGATAATGATAATGAAAGAAATAGTGGAATTAAAAAGTGGAAGAAACAAGACCCCGAGAAAACCTACACACACGGCGTTTCTTTAGCACATTGTCCACTGGGTGGGAGCTGGGTGAAAGACGTTGAACCATTAAATTCACAAACGTCAGTGATAGTAATAATAATAATAATAATAATAATAATAATAATAATAATAATAATAATAATAATAATAATAATAATAATAATAATAATAATAATAATGGAAAAAAATAATGTTGACCTAAAACTAGGCAAAACTTACAGAAAAGTCGAGATTTCGGGGAGGGCGGTCCTTACCTCCAAGATACACCTCTTCAGTCTACAAATCATTTGTTACTTAAAGAATGGACATACACTATTTCGAGAATCGAGAAAAGACGAGAGATGTCTACGATACTTTTCGTCTCGTCTCGATTCATATCTAAAAGCGAGACGATATTTTGAGTTAGACTTGTCCCGTTTCAAACGTTAAATGTAAATTCTTGTCTCGAGTTTGCTTGTTTTGCTTTAGAAACAAGATGAGAAATTAATCTTCCCGCTGGCAACATTAAACAAGACCGAAATATTCTAGCAAAAAGTCACACTTCTGCTTATAATGGTCTGAACTGAGCGATAATAAGCTTCTAACTTTTAATCTTCTCCGATATAATAATTATTTTTATTAGTTTATTATTATTACTATTATTATGTCTGAAGGTTTTATAGTTCAAGTATTGAAACATCCAAGTATTCAAATATCTGAAGATAATAAAACGTGTCATCGCAATTCAATTGTCACCAAAAATAATAAAGAAAAACTACTTCTTGACGTGGATCCCAACCGAGAACCTCGAGATTACTGGTAAAGAGCCTTGACCACTGACCCACGATCACTGCGCGATGAAAGATTCGTCTTTGCTGTGTTTACATCAGGTATCTTTGTCTCCAATTATAATGTTATTTTTCTTCGTTTCAAAGCGTCTTTCGTATTTCTTTTATAATGCAATAAATCAATAATGTGGGTTGTTCTTAAACCTTTCGTTCACAATTTAATTTCTTCTACACACCAAACTACATATATATGACAGATTTAATTCTTATACTCTGCATTTGGCTCTGAAGAAGTTGGCATTACCTGGTCAAGGACTTATATCCGGCACGCATATTTGCGGATACCATACGTTTCATTTATAACCTGATCTTATTGGCCGATACAAATAGGATATCAAGTGTCATGATCTAAAGCCGTGTCCAAAAGTGCATAGCGCACACTTCGAGGATGCACACTCGAGGTCTACAAATGGAGTGCACACTAAATAGTGTTCACCTCGTCAAATTAGCTTTTGATCCACACATCATTCTAAAGCCTCACGTGGTAGAACATTAAACATTGATAAATAAAGAAGGGAAAATTTCGCGTACTAGAAAAAATAAATATTTTTTTTAGATGAATGTGTTTCCAGTTGTATTAAAGATAAATATATCCTACAGATTGACGATATGGGGTAACCATAAAATGACTTAAGAGTTTCTTTCATGTATGCAAACAGCTTCAGCTTTACTTGCAAATATTTGTCATTTCGGATCTTTCACTCTCAGATTAGAAGAGCGGAGCGTAAATGCAATACCTATATATATATATATATATATATATATATATATATATATATATATATATATATATATATATATTCATCCTCACGGCATTGTCAAGGCTCTATATTTGTATTTTACATTTATTATTGCAACCGGGTGTTACTGACTTCCGTATACGGTAGCCCGATCATCACCCTTGTTCTTCGCGCGCACAGTCATTCGAAGAACTGAAAACGTACTCTGTACACAAACAGTTTATGGTTGTGAACTCGGAAAGCCTGGTACTTCTGCTTGTCAAGGTCAAAAAGTGGGAGAAAAAAGGATGTGTAGAATGTAAAGAGGGTGCAACAGTGACTGATGCTTGTAAGGGAACATATTCATTTGTAGTTCGTGCATATTCCGCCTGTAGCGCTACTGTGGCACGACGTATATTGTAACTGTATAACTCTTGTACACCGCTAGTAGGTCTATTCGCGTTAGTGACGACCGAAACTATGTTGTCAGCTCTGACTGCGATAAGGCACTGCCGTGCTGCTTTTCCTTCTCTTTTTCCCCCTTCTCTATTTCTGAGACGCCAAACATGTTGTTTTTGCTTGTTGCACGCGCTGAACGGGTTTCGGCGAGCGAAGTATTTAAGAAGTTGACTACACATTCTTGTTTGCGATAGTTTTAAATTGGTTAACTGTTGAAAAATATACGAAAATAAAGCTGTACTTGTTAAGGTATATTAGTCGAGGACGTAGCTACTGACAGTGTTGATTACAGATTTTCTCGAGGAAGAATTTAATTACAGTAGAGGTGAAAAGGAGACGTTCATTTAGACAGCCTTCTCCCCTTATCAGACTCAACCGGAAATGGTCTCAATCGTTTGTACACAAATGTGCAGGCGAAATTTTCGTTTATACACAATTAAGGGCGCCGTCAGAACGAAAACAAAGTGGGGGCTGTCTAAATGGTAGCCCCCCAACAACATGTCCTATTCAAGCACAAATTGTCGCAATCATTTGTACATCGTTTCTACAGAAATGTGAAGGCGAGATTTTCGTTTGTACACAATTAGGGGCGCCGTCAGAACGAAAACAAAGTGGGGGCTGTCTAAATGGTAGCCCCCACCAACAAGTCCTATTCAAGCACAAATTGTCGCAATCATTTGTACACCGTTTCTACAGAAATGTGAAGGCGAAATTTTCGTTTGTACACAATTAGGGGCGCCGTCAGAACGAAACCAAAGTGGGGGCTGTCCAAATGGTAGCCCCCCCCCCCCACAATGTCCACTTCAATCACAAATTGTCGCAATCGTTTTGTACATCGTTTGTACAGAAATGTGCAGGCGAAATTTTTGTTTTACACAATTAGGGGCGCCGCCAGAACGAAAACAAAGTGGGGCTGTCTAAGTGATACCCCCCACCATGTCCAATTCAATGACAAATTGTCGCAATCGTTCCTACATCGTTTCTACAGAAATGTGATGCCTAAATTTTCGTTTGTACACAATTAGAGGCGCCGCCAGAACGAAAACAAAGTCGGGGATGCCTAAGTGGTAGCCCCTCCCACCATGTCCATTTGAATCACAAATTGTCGCAATCGTGTGTACTTCGTTTGTACAGAAATGTGCAGGCGAAATTTTCGTTTGTACACAACTAGGGGCGCCGCCAGAACAGAAAAAAATGGGGGCTGTCTAAGTGGTAGCCCCCCACCATGTCCAATTGAATCACAAATTGTCGCAATTGTTTGTACTTCGTTTGTACAGAAATGTGCAGGCGAAATGTATGTTCGCACGCAATTAGGGGCGCCGCCAGAACGAAAAAAATGGGGGCTGTCTAAGTGGTAGCCCCCGACCATGTCCTATTCAATCACAAATTGTCGCAATAGTTTGTACAGAAATGTGCACGCGAAATTTTCGTTTGTACATAATTAAGGTCGCCGCCAGAACAGAAAAAAATGGGGGCTGTCTAAGTGGTAGCCCCCCACCATGTCCAATTTAATCACAAGTTGTCGCATTCGTTTGTGCATCGTTTGTACAGAAATGTGCAGGCGAAATGTTTGTTTGAACAAACTTAGGGGCGCCGCCAGAACGAAAACAAAGTGGGGAGCTGTCTGAGTGGTAGCTCCCCCCACGATGTCCAATTGAATCACAAAGTATCGCAATCGTTTGTACATTGTTTGTACAGAAAGGTGCAGGCCAAATTTTCGTTTGTACACTATTAGGGGCGCCGCCAGGGCGAAAACAAAGTGGGGGGCTTTCTAAGTGATAGCCCAATCACCATGTTCAATTCAATCACAAATTGTCGCAATCGTTTGTACATCGTTTGTACAGAAATATGCAGGCAAAATTTTCGTTTGTACACAATTAGGGGCGAGCTCAGAACGAAAACAAAGGGGGGGGCTGTCTAAGTGTTAGCCCCCCACCATGTCCAATTCAATCACAAATTGTCACAATCGTTTCTATATCGTTTGTACAGAAATGTGCAGGCTAAATTATTGTTTGTACATAATTAAGGGCGCCGCCAGAACGAAAACAAAGTGGGGCTGTTTAAGTGATAGCCCCCCACCATGTCCAATTCAATCACAAATTGTCGCAATCGTTTCTACATCGTTTGTACAGAAATGTGCATGCAAAATTTTCGTTTGTACATAATTAGGGGCGCCGCCAGGGCGAAAACAAAGTGGGGGGCTTTCTAAGTGATAGCCCAATCACCATGTTCAATTCAATCACAAATTGTCGCAATCGTTTGTACATCGTTTGTACAGAAATATGCAGGCAAAATTTTCGTTTGTACACAATTAGGGGCGACCTCAGAACGAAAACAAAGGGGGGGGCTGTCTAAATGGTAGCCCTCCCACCATGTGCAATTGAATCACAAATTGTCGCAATCGTTTGAATATAGTTATAAAGAAATGTGCAGGCGAGATTTTCGTTTGTACACAATTAGGGGCGCCGCCAGAACGAAAACAAAGTGGGGCTGTCTAAATGTTAGCCCTCCCACCATGTTCAATTCAACCACAAACTGTCGCACTTGTTTGTACGCCTTTGTACATAAATGTGCAGCTGAAATTTTCGTTTACACATAAATGTGGCCCCGCCAAAACGATAACAAACTATGGGCTCTCTAATTGATAGGCCTCCCACCATGTCGAATTCAACCACAAACTGTCGCACTTGTTTGTTACGGTTTTGTACAGAAATTTGCAGGCGAAATTTTCGTTTGTACACAATTGCGGGCGCGCCAAAACGATAACAAGTATAGGCTACCTAATTGGTAGCACCCCCTACGTCCGATTCAAAAGAAAATAATCTCAATTGTTTGCACATCGTTTGAGCAGTAATGCGCAGGCGAAATTTTTTTCTAAGCTATCAGATGCGTGGACAGAACGAAAAAAAAGGGGAGTTGTCTAAGTGCTAGCCCCACCATGTTCGATTGAACCACAAATTGTCGCGATCGTTTATACATCGTTTGTGCAGAAATGTGCAGGTAAAATTTTCGTTTGTATTAAATAATATACGGATGTGAGTATTTTTAATATCTGCGATCAACATTAACCGGTTTGAATAACGGTTGATGAGTTTGAAAATGGTTCCTATTGCACTAGTTGAAAAAAAATTCTTTTTCTCTGGCACACGGAAGAAAATGCCTGATTCTAATAGAACTTTTCACGTAGAATTCGAATCTGCAATCAGTTTTTCTCCATCACCCTCAGTTTTCCCGTGACAGAGGTGTTTTCGGAAAATTTCCCCTCAAATTTCTGTTCTTTTTCTTTTTTTCTTTTTTTAAAACCATTTTCATACTTGTAGCTTGGGTACCTTAGGTATATAAACTCACAAATTATATTGTATGTTAGCCTGATTTATACTTAGTAAGCCCTCTAAGTTTCATAAGAATAGCATTATTCTATCTAGAGAAATAAACATATTTATATAAAAAATATGCTATGTGTACTGTTCATTTTACAATATTCATTAGTGCAGATAAAATCACATATAACTTCCACGAAAATTACAATATAAGCACGGTTTATATCTTATTGGATTTGAAATAAAACATATTTTCAATGATGTATACACCGTGTCACCATTTTATATCTACTTAATAAATAATACAAAAGAAGTGAGTGGTATCTTCTTAATAAATGGACACTTACTTACCTCAAATAATATGTTTTAGTTTTCGACTTTCTTCTGTGTTTGGTTTCTGGAACATCTCTTTTAAGTGTCCAACAGTAATCAGCTGGCATTTTTGAACTACACTGTCACTGGTACCTCTTCTCCATGGAGGAAATGTCCTGATGAAAATGTTCCCCATACTCATCACTAACAGCACCAAGCTTTTCAGGAAAGAAATGCAGGTGGGAGTCTAGAAAGTGAACTTTAAGGGACATGTTGCAACCCATTTCATTGAATGATTGCCGGAAATCACTGACAATTTCACGGTAATTTGGGGCTTTCTTGTTTCCTAAAAAAAATCTCTGTTAAACATTTAAATGGACACCAAGCTGCTTTCTCAACCAGAGTTAAGAGATCCTCAAATTTTTGGTCACGAATCAAACATCTTATTTGAGGCTCTACAAAAATCCCTAGCGCCACTAACCCGAGGAATTTTTTCCTTGAGGTAACAAGATCCTGCATTACTTTTGTCCATTGTCCTAACAAAGTTTTTGAAGAGCCCCAACTTTATGTGAAGAGGAGGTAGAATTATCTAATCAGGGCTCACCAGTGAGGAATAAACAGCATTCTTCTGTCCAGGAGTTAATACATGCGTTGGCCATTCCTTCTTGATGTAATGTTCCGCTTTGTTCCTGCTGTCCCATTCGCAGAGGAAACAACAATATTTCGTATAACCAAGCTGCAAACCCATTAACAAAGAAATGACTTGTAAATCACAGCAAACGGTCCACTTGTATTTCTCATACTGAATTTTTTTCTAACACTATTTCGATGTTTTCATAGGTTTCCTTCATATTAGTTGCAATAAGCCAAAGGCACTGAAGGAAATTTGTTGCTATTGTGCAGAAGGACAGCCTTAAAACTAGTTTTCAAAGAGTCAATAAGCAATCTCCACTCTGTACTTATATGTGCATGTCCAAGTCTATCCATCACAGCACAGACATTATTACAATACACTAAATCATTTTCTTGAGAATAGTAGTTTTGAAACTCTGTATGAAGGTTTCGAAAAATACACACTTTAGTGTCACGATGGAGCAGATTCCAGCCTTAAGTTTAGAATCAAGAAGTTCTGTCTGTGTATTGGAGAGTTTTAAATTCCGTATGAGGTCATTTAGTTCACCCGGAGTTATCAGATGGGTATCCAATGTAGATGTGCTTCCTACATAAGTAGGATCATCATCTTCATTTGGAACTTCAATAGTTGCCTCAAGTACGTAATCCTCATTTACCGTAAGATGAGGAGGAGGTACCGGTACAGGTAATTCTGCACTGTGTGGAACTGGCCTAATTGCTGATGCAAATTAGGGTACTGTACTGTGTCGTTAGATTTACTGCTTATTTCTTTTATCTGTGTCATACAAAAGTAGCAGTCTGAAGAATGATCTTTTGGTTCCCTCCAGATCATCGGTACTGCGAAGTTCATGTTTCGTCCACCATTTGCCCACCCAGTCAGACGTTTCACGCAAGTACAACAAATGTAGTGAGGAACCCAGTTCTTATCCTGGTCTCCTACACAGCAACCAAAATATAACTGATAACACTTCCTCACAAGTGGAGTAAAACATCGACGCTGTGATTTAAATATCAGCTCCCCACATACATAACAGAAATTGTCCGGTTTATTTACACACTTCCTCGACATCTTGTATCCTGTAAGGTATCACACACATACATACATACATACACACACACACACACACACACACACACCGGAATCTACACTCCATCAAATTCCCACAAAATCCCTCTAGACATTCCCTCATACAAAAATTTTGACATGGTGTACACATCATTGAAAACGTTTTATTGGAAGTCCAATGAGGTATAAACCGTGGTATATTGTAATTTTCGTGGAAATTATATGTGTTGAAGACCGACCCGACCCCACCCGTGACCCAAATTGACTGACCCGACCCGAGCTGACCCGATTGGCCCGACCCAAAGTGACCCGAGTTAACCAACCCGAGGTGACTTAACCCGACATCCGACCCGAGTGACTTGACCTTACAATCTAACCAGTTTGAGAGAGCTAGAACTTTAAAAAACTGCCACCAGAAAAAAAATGCTGACCAATTCTTATGCATAAACCATTGTTTCGGCTTTTTTTACTTGTAGTATAATTATCCTCCTCCTCCTCCTCAGTGTTCTCCCATTAATAAACAGGCCAGTTTCCGTGAATTAGGTAAAAACTTCCATTTTTGCGATTTCCCGCTAATATCTGCCTCGCAACCCAACATAAAGTACCACCCTCCTTATTACAATCTATCAATTCCAACCTTCTTACACACTCTCGCTCTCCTGATATCACCCCCTTTACTACATCCCTCAGAATGCAATCCCTTAGCAAGATCAAAACTTGTGATCCGTCCATTTTTCGCTTCCTTATATCGTCTAATATTGCTCTCGTCTCTTGCATTTTTTCAGCATTTCCTTATTCGTTTTCCTCTCTACCCTGCTAACCTTCTTTATTTTACTCCACATCCAAATTTCCAAGGTTAAAATTTAGGCAATCAAGTTCAAAAGTCAAAATAAAATTTGACTGAGTTCTGAAGACAAGTTCTGAAGGCTAAAAGAATAAAAGTTCTGAAGACAACATTATTTTCTAGTAAGGAATGTATATAGAACTTCTTTTAATATTTTTTGCTGTGTAACAAACAACAATTTCATCACGTTAACATTCCGATTTTTCTATTTAAAAACAGCGTTGCTGTCTGATAGAATCATAAGGAACTAATTGCACTGAAATATCATTCTATAGGGAATTACCTTTTATTTTTTCTTGATTAATTTATCTAGAAGATATTTGCAACGTTATATAAAATTAGCAAGTATTTTATTGCGGAGAAAGTCAAATCACTACCCCAGCAATAATAATAATAATAATAATAATAATAATAATAATAATAATAATAATAATAATAATAATAATAATAATAATAATAATAATAATAATCTGAAGGTGACCAAGAAAGTTCTGTCTCTTTGTGGAGGTCTGTGTTCAATTGGCCCTCACACCGTGAGTTAAATGCGAATGGATATAAGGTGAAGGTCAGTTGTTGGACGAGACGAGACGAGACAGCATTTTCGTGAAAGGGTACGAGATGAGACAGAGCTCTTTCAATAGAAACATATGCACTTTTCCAGACGAGACTACCTTCACGACACATTTTCGAAACGAGAATGCCCCAAACCAGGTCTCGTGAGCAACACTAGTAAGTATATCCAACATACTACTTTGTTGTGGCTGTTCAGATACACCGTGAACGTGCGTAAGGACTGAGTGAACATGGGGCCTTCACAGAGCGTCATAAGGGCTTGTTTGCTGTACGAGTTCAAATTGCTGCTCCGCGGAGCGGAAGATATGACAGGCCTTTGGTGAGGGTGTCGTGACTACGCGGAGAGTGCAGGTGACGAAACACTCGAAGACGCACCACGTGCCGGAAGACAAACAGATGTTCAAACTAAAGATTTTCGGGCAGCAATTGAGGCGAAGACAGACATGTGAGGAACTGGTACTACCTTTCAGTGTAAGTGGAGAAACCATTCGGCACCACCACCATCAACTTGGGAAGCACTGCAAGTTGGGTTGATAGGTCCTACATGATTTGACTTGGAGCCAGAAAGCAACGCGAGCAGACACCTGTGTTTCTTTGGTGTCTCGTCTGAGGAAGGAGCAATTTCTGAACAGGGTGTTGACATGTGATGGGAAGTGGGTCCTGTACGAAGCTCCACGGCGCCGTCATTGTTGGTTAGCATCCCATGAACCGGTTCAAAAACAGCCCAAGCCAGCACTACGCCAGAATAAGGTTCTCCTGTGCATTTTGTGGACTGCTCGAGGCATCGTCCATCGGGAACTGCTACCAGCTGGTCAGATCATCAATGCAACTGTGTACTGTCACTGTGTACTGTCTGGATCCAGTAGTTCTGAATCGCAAAGGGGTCCTCTTGTTACAAGGCAACGCTAAGCCCCACGTGGCTAAAATGACCCAGTACATCATTCTACGCCTTGGATGGAAAACACTATTGGATCCGCCATACTCCACGGACATTGTACCGTCCGATTATCACCTGTTCCATTCCTTGGACAATCACCTTAGAGAACGCCAATTCAAACAGCTAGTAGAGGTTCAATATGCACTTGATACCTTCTTCACTTCACGTCCCACTAAGTTCGACTGCGATGGAATCCATGGCCTTCCAGAACGTTTTCAGAAGGTCGTCGAGGCTGATGGAGACGATTTTTGATATTCCAGGTACGTCTTAGGTTACATACCAATGTTCGAAGGTGTTGGTGAAAAGGCGGCGGAACTTTCTTGGGCACTCTTAAAGTTATAATAATAATAATAATAATAATAATAATAATAATAATAATAATAATAATAATGTGTCCTGCCCAAAGGCAGATGTTTGACCCGAAGGTCCATGGGTATTGATTCCAGCTCGTACCAAGTAAGTTTTCTGGTGGACAAACCCCATATGCATGGGTTTTCTCGGTGTTCTCCCATTTCCTCCCACTTTCTTCATTCAACCACTTCAATTATTTCTCATCATCACTGTCTCTCTTAGCGTTGGTGCATAACGTGGGACGTTAACTAGATATTTCCTTTCAATTTCACTTAATGTGACATTTAACTTGACATAGAAACGCAGAAAGGAAAAAAGTCAGTAGTAATATTAATTACAATTACAATACCAATTAGTTAATATAGGGTAAAATTAAAATTTTATTACTATTTCACCTTCAATTAGTCACATTTATCATTCATTCACCAACTTCGAATTGAATTCCACAACAAAGCTCTTTATAGTATTCCGTATAGAAAATAAGTGAAGAATGTGACGACCCGACCCGAGTGACCCGACACGAGCTAACCCGACTGACCCGACCCGACAACCCGACCCGTTTGAGAGCACTATCAGAGGGGTACTATTTACAGTACAATTTATTTTGTATGGTTTAGCATACTTTAAGGCTACCATACTTTTTGAAAAGAGAAAAAACGGGACATCTTACAAATTAGTAGTAAATATTGCATTTTGTATTAATTTTATCTTTCGAATTTTACTACAGTATCGCACTAGTTATACAACTTAAAATAATGTATTAATATAGTCCATACTCAGTGGCGTATTTAGGGGGAGGGCTTCCGGGCTCAAGCCCCCCACCGAAATCTTAATTACTATAGTAAAGTATATGAAATATCTTGCAGAATTTTCATATTTTCAGGCAAAGCACCCCCGGAACTTAGCAAAGCCCCTCCCGAAACAAAATCGTAAATACGCCACTGTCCATACTTAATCAACAGTGCTAAAAATTATTATAGAAGCTAGAAGCTGTTATACAATATAAACGCAATCAGTGAACATACAATATTTAGGCAAAAATTATATTTTCAATATTATTACGCATACCACCTTTACATGCTCTACATGTCTATAAAGAAAAATATCCAGATTTATGAAGTTGTTTCAAAATTTCAATAGGCTGATTTATTTTTGTTAACCTAAAATGCGAACTAAAAGAAAGCAATTTGCATAATTGTTTTTCTGAAGCAGAAAAAAAATGTGTTTTCGGGGCTGGTCTGCAACGTCACAAGAATTTGTTGCCACCTCGGGGTATACATTCTTACTTTTAGTGATAAGAGTGCTACTTAGGAGGACTTAAACATTGCATGTTATATCCGGGGAAGCAGCGATTGCAATAATAATAAAGATTAGAATGAAATTGTTCCTATAGTATTGTCGGAATTGAAAGCAAAAGGAATAAGTCGATTTTATTATCTTTTCAGAAATTTTGATATGTAATTAATAATAATAATAAAGAAAAAAACAGGACAAGAAAGAAAATTTCTGCACACCGGGACAAATTTTAAGAAACCGGGGCGTATGGTAGCCTTACATACTTATTTGCATGCGGAGTGTCAGTACGGAGCCACTACGTAGCAGAGTTGAAACAAAACCTCGTAAATAGGTTGCCAACTCAGGAAAACAAAATTACCGGCACACCCTCAAAATTCTCTGTACAAATGAGAAACTGAAGACTGTATTGATCGTTATTGTATTTACCAGCAATTGCCACTTGTTTAAAATTATCGAAACAGATGAATAATACTGGATATTAATCTTTATGTAACAATAGTTGATTCATAAAATGAAATTTATTCTATAAACTTCACTTCAAACAAAGGAAATTGCTTTAAAAAGTCATTTTCTACTCTCAATAAATGAATAAAATTCTTTTACAATAAAATATAAGTGTTATCAAATTTGTTATGTTAAATAAATAAAAAAAACTGCCATACGTTAAGAAAATATCGATAATGTATAATACAACGGAAATTTGTGTTTGTAAAGGCACTGTTGAAAAATTTCGATGTTCAATGTTATATTCTGGATTGCAGATTCCAAAATACCGGTCAGAAGGGGTCTAATAAGAAGTTTGTACCGGTCACCGGCCTTAATCAAAATTACAGCAAATACCGGCCAGTTAGCAACTCTACTCGTAAATCAGAATGCTGAATGCACCAAAATACTTCACCATGCATTCTATAGTTTCTGCAAAAGGAGGTTAATGAAGATGATCAAATAAAACAAAATACTGTGTTATAATTTTCCCTTTAACAGTCTACTTTGTGAATTTGTTATATCTTCCACTTATCAATTTCCTGTATGAGATGAGAATAACGGTTTCTGCGCAAGATAGAAAGAAAAAAATACATTTTTCTCATAAGGATTCAGTTCACGTAAGAAATAATGAATAAGTTTAATAATAAGAGCCGAGGAGTGAAAAACTAACTCAGCAATAATGATTGTAAGTATAAATATAAATATAAAGAAACAAAAAAAAAAACATTTAATTCCATCATCGTTAGGATAAGATCAATATAGTGAATCACACGATAGTGTGAACAAACCAAACCACACAATAGTGTGAACAAAGTCCTGTTAGAAAAATACTCCATAAATGTGACACATTTTTTTAATGCTTCTACCATTTATACAAACCCTCACATTGTTTTCGTTCTTCCGGCGCCCCTAATAGAGTACAAACGAAAATTTCGCCTGCACACTTCTGTGCAAATGATGTACAAGCGATTGATATAATTTGTGATTGAATTGGATATGGTGGGGGCTACCATTTAGACAGCCCCACTTTGTTTTCGTTCTGGCGGCGCCATTAATTGTGTACAAACGAAAATTACGCATGCATATTTCTGTAAAAACGACGTACAAACGATTGCGACAATTTGTGATTGAATTGGACATGGTCGGGGGCTACAACTTAGACAGCCCCACTTAGTTTTCGTTCTGGCGGCGCCCCTAATTGTGTACAAACAAACATTTCGCCTGCTCGTTTCTGTACAAACGAAGTACAAACGATTCCGACAATTTGTGATTCAATTGGACATGGTGGGGAGATATTACTTAGAAAGCACCCTACTTTGTTTTCGTTCTGGCGGCGTCCCTAATTGTGTACAAACAAACATTTCGCCTGCACATTTATGTACAAACGACGTACAAACGAATGCGACTATTTCTGATTGAATTGGACATGGTCGGGGGCTACCACTTAGACAGCCACCACTTTGTTTTCGTTCTGGCGGCGCCCTTAATTATGTACAAACAATAATTTAGCCTGCCCGTTTCTGTACAAACGAAGTACAAACGATTGCGATAATTTGTGATTGAATTGGACATGGTGGGGGGGCTACCACTTAGACAGCCCCCTTTTTTCTGTTCTGGCGGCGCCCCTAATTGTGTACAAACGAAACTTTTGCCTGCACATTTCTGTACACACGAAGTAGAAACGATTGCGATAATTTGTGATAAAATAGAACATGTTGGTGGGGGGCTACCAGTTAGACAGTCCCCCACTTTGTTTTCGTTCTAGCAGCGCCCCTAATTGTGTACGAACATACATTTTGCCTGCACATTTCTGTACAAACGAAGTACAAACGATTGTGACAATTTGTGATTCAATTGGACATGATGGGGGGGCTACCACTTAGACAGCCCCCACTTTGTTTTCGTTCTGGCGGCGCCCCTAAGTTTGTTCAAACAAACATTTCGCCTGCACATTTCTGTACAAACGAAGTACAAACGATTGCGACAATTTGTGATTGAATAGGACATGGTCGGGGGCTACCACTTAGACAGCCCCCAATTTTTTTCGTTCTGGCGGCGCCCCTAATTGCGTGCGAACATACATTTCGCCTGCACATTTTTGTACAAATGAAGTACAAACAATTGCGACAATTTGTGATTCAATTGGACATGGTGGGGGGGGGGGCTACCACTTAGACAGCCCCTATTTTTTCTGTTCTGGCGGCGCCCCTAATTGTGTGCAAACAAAAATTTCGCCTGCACGTTTCTGTACAAACGAACTACAAACGATTGCTATAATTTGTGATTGAATAGGACATGTTGGTGGGGGGCTACCAGCTAGACAGCCCCCAATTTGTTTTCGTTCTGGCGTCGCCCCTAGGGATGCGCACGAGACGAGTCGATACAGGATTTTCCTGACAAAATTCGAGTCGAGACACGGCTCTTCCAATAGAAAAATATACATTTTTCGAGTCGAGACATCACTTTTACAGCACATTTTCGAGACGAGACAGCCACAAATCTTGTCTCGTGCGCATCCCTAGTCGCCCCTAATAGTGTACAAACGAAAATTTGGCCTGCACATTTCTGTACAAACAATGTACAAACGATTGCGATACTTTGTGATTCAATTGGACATCGTGGGGGGAGCTACCACTCAGACAGCTCCTCCACTTTGTTTTCGTTCTGGGGGCGCCCCTAAGTTTGTTTAAACAAACATTTCGCCTGCACATTTCTGTACAAACGATGCATAAACGAATGCGACAACTTGTGATTGAATTGGACATGGTGGGGGGCTACCACTTAGACAGCCCCCATTTTTTCTGTTCTGGCGGCGCCCTTAATTATGTACAAACGAAAATTTCGGGTGCACATTTCTGTACAAACGAAGTACAAACGATTGCGATAATTAGTGATTGAATAGAACATGTTGGTGGGGGGGGTACCAGTTAAACAGCCCCAATTTGTTTTCGTTCTGGCGGCGCCCCTAATAGTGTACAAACGAAAATTTGGCCTGCACATTTCTGTACAAACAATGTTCAAACGATTGCAGCAATTTGTGATTTAATTGGACATGGTAGGGGCTACCATTTAGGGGAACTCCCTCGAGAGGAATCACTCTACTTATTTATTGCAAAAAGCAGAATTTAAAAATTCGCATTCGTCCAAAGTTATCGTGTGAAGTAACAGCCGTTTGTATGTACGTACTAATATTGATAAGTTCCACTACGCGATCCCAATTAATAGTTCATATACCCGCGCCACACACACACACACACTAGCATTTGTACACACGAAAGTATACCTGGTAGTATCCACACGCTTACGCCGGAAACTAGAAACAAACAAACAAACACACACACACACACACACACACACACACACACACACAGGGACAGAGAGAGAGAAAGAGAATATCTTGTTGTACCTTTATACTGAATGCACCATTACTCACAAAATCAGTTAAAAAAGAAAAAAGAAAAAAGTTGTAAATGAAACTTTCAAAGATTGGTACCACTGCTGCGTGTCACACATGAGATTGTTCCATAATGATTGATTCGTAATATGATGTATATGGGTTTCTTAATGGTAGTATAACAAAATGCCTTCAAATTGACCACTAAATAAAAAGTGAAATTTATTTCTCAAATTTTGTAAAATCGAAGTCGGTGGGCATTATGGGAACAGTCTACAATAACAATATATGCGAATAAATATTAATATACTTCACATTTTCCAGTGGGTGCAAGAAAGCTTCGAATAGTATTTGTTGCCAGAAGCATTAGCTGATGTAAATATATATATATATATATATATATATATATATATATATATATATATATATATATATATATATATATATAAATAATTTTGTGTGTTTTCTTATGTGCACAATAAAGCCCTAACAGCACTAAACTATTGGCGATGTTCTATTTGTTAATCCCCCGGAAAAACCGTAGCAATGGTGGTTAGGGCGCTGTTGCGAAGTAGTTTAGGAATTTGATTGCGAGCGAAAGTAGGTAACTAGCAAGAGCGTTAGGACACCGAAGGTACTGAGGGGAGCGCTATTTACAATAATATGGCTCAAAACTACTTTGGGAGAAAATTCATATTGGGCATAATTACTTCCGGGTCTAGGAAAATTCGGTGTAAGAAAATTCGGTGTACGGAAAACTCGGTGTGGGGAAATTTAGGTGTAAGGTAGATTCGGTGTATACATATTGAATATTACCACTTGCGATAACTTACGAAACTTCATATTGTGAAAACGAAAACCATATAATGTAACGAATAAAATGTTATTACCTATTTCAAGAAAAACAAATTTATTTTTTTGCCTTGAGTCCAATACCTCTTGCATGTCTTTTGCGGGGTATTACTATAAACTACTTTTCATCACACAATGAAGCTGACACTTTTTGTCAGAAACAAAACAATTACAACTTTAAGTTCAGAGAATAGTTATAGGAACAACTAAAAACACCTTTCAAATATAGTATATCATAGAACATATACAAGGTGATTCTTTTAAAACTCACTTATTTCATTTCGGTCTAGAATTTCTAAGTGAAGTCCGATTTTCATCGGTTTGTGGCAAATGATCAAGGAACGTTGGGAGATTTATGGAACTATGTTTACTGGTTTAAATTCATTTGGGGTAATATCGGCCACGCCTCTAGAGCAGCAGCAAATATTCGCCACTGTACCGATTTGGAATTAGATGAGGTGCGGTGTGGAAATTTGAGTTTCTTCGTTAGATGGCAAACTCGCGGCGGTCAATAAGAAACAGGAAACTGGGCCGTTGTATTGAGAATTATGCTGTGCTACTGTACCAATATCATCAGGACACAGTTACAATAATGTACTCTTTGGAGCAGCGTGATTTTATCGTGAAAAATATTTTGGAGACCGGGATCTGTTGTTGCTACGCAAAGGGCAACTTTGCCTCACGTTCTGCCCCAGACAGGAACATAATATGGTCGTTAGTGAATAAATTGCAAGAAACAGGATCCTTCTGAGTAAGACAGGGAAGCATCGGATCCCGCTGGCGAATGTTGTGGAAGATATCAGTTACCGACTCTTTAAGTCACCCAAGAAATCTCTCTGTCGTTTGTAGCGAGAAACCGGCTATTCAACATGTGATTTATGTGTGTTACCACTAACACTTAATTTGTATTCTCACTAACACTTAATTTGTATTTTTCAATTTCGCTTCAAATATCCAATATCTCATTCGAACTGTAACGTACAATGGCGAATATTTGCTGTTTTTCTTGAGGCCTGCTCGATATTACCCCGGATGAATTTAAACCAGTAAACATAATCCCATAAATTCCCCCTCCTCCCTTGATGATTTGCAACAAACCGCATGAAAACCGGACTTCAGTTAGAAATTCTAGAGCCAAATGAAATCCGTGAGTTTTGAAAGAATCACTCTGCATATACATACGTAAGATGCAAATATATATTGATCAAAAAAGCCTTAGTGGAAAGGGAAATATAAAGCAGGATGGTTTTATCAGATAATATTTGTACAAATAGTTGACTTCTCCTCCAATCAGACACTTTAGTTTGTATGCCTTAAGTGAAGGTAAACAAGCACTGCAACCCTATTGACTCTTTATTGACTTCTCCTCCAATCAGGCGTAGGTACTTTAGTTGAGGCATTCATTTTTACACCTTTGAGTAACATAAATAAACCATGTCGTTTTTGAAAAATTTAGATTTAAATATTTATTTATAAAATATACATAAATTCGTCAGAATATTTTTGAAAAATCTACAATTTTCAAATTTACCCGTTCTGTAACCTACTTTTTTTTCTTTTTGAAGTAGAAAATTCTAGGAGACATCCTCCAATACCACATAAAAACTTAAGTTTTAAATTAAATGTCGATTGGTAGCGATGGTCGCTTCGCTAAATTACACGAACGGACATCAAAAAACAAATTTCTCGTCATGTAAGCTCCATGAAATGTTAAAATCCACCGAAATCTAAAATTCAAATTATTTCACGATCACAATTTTTTTTAAAATTTGGTATAGTAGACAGTAAAAGTACGTTCTACATAAAGTTTGAACTTAAAACTAATACGCTCATTTATCCTCAGTTGAGTTTTTAATAAATCCTACGCTCTACTACAACGGATCTTTCTTTACACCTAACATTCCCCACACCGAGTTTTACGTACACCGGATTTTCTGTACACCGAATTTTCCTACACCGAGTTTTCTTAAACCGAATTTTCCTACACCGAATTTTCCTGCTCCCATTACTTCCTGCACGGTAAGTTAAGGCGGATTTTCATGCCCGCGTTAGAACGGAAGCATCACATGTAGCGTATTCACCGTAAATTATTTTCGTTTTCATACATCCGTGCGTGTATTGTGCCAAATTACTACTCGCTAGGTAATGCGCATGCGTAAAATAGAAAGTTTGCGACTTCTGTTTGTGGTAATGGATTCCCGAAGGAGAGCTATCGTTTTAGCTGGAATATATTTTATTTCAAAACGCTGCCGTCGAAAGTATGTTAGGAAAATGTGGTGGGTTCACCCCATTTTCCAGCTTCGACGAGAATACGGAATATACAGGAACCTTTTATTTGAATTAAAATCCGATCCGGATAAATTTTACGCAGTGTACGCGCGCTACTTCCGTCAGAATTGAACAAATTTCTACTATGACGCGAGTGTAGCGCGCCATCTCCGATGCGTGATTTCATTGGCTGTTTAGCACAATCGCTCGCAACTCGCGGAGGTAAAAGACACATGAAAACTCGCCTGAATGACACTTTAGTTGTCGTAATTCTACTCTATTCCTTCAGTTACAGGTATACTGATTGCACTATTTCTACCATTTTGCTAGTAATGAAGTTCCTTAGATGTTACTCTTTCTTGGTGAATCTATAAATTTTACCCGTAAATCTTCGAAATAGTGTTTCTATATTCTTAACCTACAGCAAAAGTTAACACTTGCAAGGATGACAAGGAAAGAAGTGGTGGAGTTGAACAACATGAAGACCAAAATTTACAAGACAAATGCTATTATGTCGCTATCAAATACTAATTTATAATTATCACATATACTCAAGGTGGATAGCCCTAATTAAAGTAATATAGTAAAAATAACAAAAAATGGAAGATTACTATCTTATGAGCCCGCTTAAATGGAGAGTCCTGTACATTATATGCATTTCACTATGCTTTCGGCGCCCTACATCTCTCTTGTTATGCATCCGCTGTCTCTGCTTCATAGCTTCTCACTGCGAAAATGTTTACTCAGTTACGAAACAAATTCCCCCGTCCAAGTATAACCACAAAAAAAACTACTGCTAATATAATAAGGATTGTATGAAAATTAAGAGACGTTTTTATGAAAAAATACAGTATGTATGCTCTGTAATGGCTCTCATTGTTCAACTATATGAAAGGAATTGTTTGGTTATAATCGTTTTATAGTGGGTACACTAATGGGATTATATGAATTAAGAGGAAGGCAAGTCTTTACTTTGGCCATTTTATTCTATGAATCGTCCACTGAACCGATTTGTAACGAAGACATAAAACAACGTGCTCTGTGGAGCTCCAACCGCTAACTCGCTAACGCTCGTTCGGCAATACTATGTAAATTAAATATTGAACATTGATACAGAAAGGAAGTAACCGAGCTTCTAATCTCTATATATGGGCTAACAGGCAAGTTCTCAAAACCGGAACCGAAGGATCAAATCACTGAGTCGCAGAATCAAAAAAAAAAAAAAAATGAAATGGCCAAAGTAAAGACTTACCAAGAGGAACTATTGAAATATTTGATAAATGCGGAGAATTATATTTTTGATCAGTATTTCACCTTGGGGCAGCAGTCAAAAATAAAAAAAATGTACGGTAATTGGCATATTACAGTCCTTCTCAAGTGCAAGGGAATATGGTAGCTTTGAACGGAATTTGTTTATAATCAAAACTAGAAAATTGGGCCTATCTACCTACGTATTAATATTTGCAGCTGCAGCTGTAGCTGTAGCTATAGAGAAATGAATAATCTAAGTATATATTGTTCTATGCTAGAGCTTAATACTTTAATTCTTATGCAATTAAAATTTGTCATTTACGTGCAAATAGCTTCATTACCGATAGTCGAATTATTTCAATTAAGCTACATAAATTATGTAATATTTAAAAACAAATGTCTTTACAGCATTGTTAAAGAAACTATTTTGTTGATTTCCCTTTGCATGCTATGAACAACGTAAACAAGTTTCTTATTTGTGTAACATTTTTATGTTTCACTTGTAATATCACTAATTTGTATATTTCTCAAGTCAAATATTATTAGATCAGCTCACAAATAAATTCACCTCAGCAGAAGTATTAAGAATATGCATTTTAAAAATATATTAAGTTATTTTACTAGAAATCGCCATGTTAAGCACACAAGTATACGAACGTAGTCTAAACATTCGCCCACTACGCACTATCCTCTCGCAGAGTTGTGAATTTGGACCTTTGACGCACACTAGGTGAGGTCAGTTCCGGAAATAACCGTTCTTTAAATGTCAATTTATATCTTTCGGAAACGGCCTAAATATAGCAGAAACTAAATGCAAAATGCTGTCGGCCTTCGTAGCAGACCGTGCTAGCGAAACGTGTTAGCAATGAAAATTGTTTTATGCATGGGTTCAAACCCGGCAGAAAAAAATCTGTTTATTTTTTCTTAAATTTTCATAACACAATTTACGTTAAAATAAGATTGAAAATAATACTCAAGAAAATGATTTACTGATTTTTTTAAAATTCATATAACACTTTTTTTATTAAAATTAACTTGCAGTTTTATTATACGGATCCATAGTAAGAGCATTAGCAGTAGTATTTAAAATAGCAATAGTAATAGTAGTAGTAGTAGTAGGAACGGATTAGAAGCCCCACAGGGGTTGGTTGGGCTCCTTTCTCGACATCAAATACGCAAATTAAGGACTTGCATTTTTCAGTAGCTTTTACATGAAAAACATAAAACACTGGGCTAGCGTAGCGGGCGAAGATAATACAGGGCAGCGCGCGAATACTGAAATATTTGAGACCCGAAAAAATTCTTCCGGGCCGATACATTTTGGTGTAAGTAAACTTACAATTAGAAACCGTTCTTTCCGTAGCTGAAGTTAGTAATATTTGGATTTCAGCTTCATGTGACATGCTCGTGTATTAGTAACGTAGCAAATCTACCAGCAGTACACTTATCTAAACGGGGTTCGAGCCTGCTCACGCGCAAGTTGCTACTTTATAACAAAGTGATCGTGAACAATCGACTTCTCATACTGGGTGAGCAATCCTTCAGAATGTGGAAGCAAACACCTGTATCATGATAGAGACGATTTACGAATGTTGGTTGGGAAAGGGCAAGGAAATTATCAGGACATTCGAAACACTTCATTGATCTGCAGCACTTCTCGTGTTATCGTTCTCAGAAAGAAATATCACACCAATTGTAAAGCAAAGTTTGGGTACAGCAAACGTTGGAGTAATGGTTATCGTACAAGACTTCCACGCGGAAAATCTCAATTCGATTCCCCGCCAGGTAATGTAGTCTTTTCGCATAAAATAATGGCTCCAACTGTGGGAATTACAACGTTATATCCGCAGTAGATGAAATCGTTCGAAACAGATAAATCTTCGGAGATGACTAGAAAATGTCACCCTCTTTGGTTATTTGAAAACAACATTTTATTTCTATTAGTTTGACACAAAATTTGTTTCCATCCTATAATTCAATGTGTTTTACTTACATTTGAAATTTGAAACATGCAAGGTCTGATACATCTATAAAGAACATTCAATTTTCCTTTTGAACATTTGTAACTTTTCATTATGATACAGTTTGGGATTTTAATATAGCGTGTTTCTGATAGAAATATAGCACTAAAGTAGCATTCTTTCAATTTCTCTTTCTTAATTTTTCATTTCTTTTCTTTCTTTCATCCTTTCCTTTTGTTCAGTTTGAATTAGTAATCTGGAATTGAAGGTATCACCTACGCTACCTATTGGGTTTATTAGAATGTACAGATGGTGATCAGAAAAATGGAAACACCTGAAGGAAATTGTAACTTACCAGATTAATATGGTGTCGGGCCACCTTTCGCCTTCAGAACAGCCTTGATGCTACGTGGGATGGAGGAATAGCGATGGTGAATAGTAGCAAGTGGAATTTTACACCATTCCTCGTGCAGGGCATCGGTCAGTTCTGTGAGAGAGGATGGAGGTGGGAATCGTCGCCGGAGTCGTGTTTCCAAGACGGACCACAGATGTTCAATTATGTTGAGATCTGGGGATTGGGCAGGCCAGGGGAAATGTTGAACTTCATCCCGATGTTCCTCAAACCACGCTGCAACAACGCCAGCCGTGAGAATGGGTGCATTATCATCCTGGAAGATGGCGTCATTGTCCGGGAACAAAATCCGGACCATAGGATGCAAGTAGTCTCCTAAAATTGCGACATAATCGTTGGCAGTGATTCTTCCACTAAGTGTCACCACACGACCAAATGAAAACCATGATATGTCGGCCCACAGCATCAACTAGCCGCCGCCATGTTTCACAGTTGGGCGGAGACACTGCAGATCATAAGCTTCTTTGGGCGTTCTCCACACATAAACACGGCCTGTGGTTGGGAATAGGGTGAAGGATGACTCATCCGACACGTTTCCATTCCTCAAGGGTCCAAGTTGCATGATCGCGAGTAGGGTGTTGTCACTTGGCGCTGTTTTTTTCCTACTGCGCAGGCGCAAACCCTTTACGCTGATTGGCTGGCGCAGGTCACGTGACCCCGCCCCCTTGGCCACGCCCTTGACACTGATTGGCTGGCCACGCCCCTTGACGCTGATTGGCTAGCGCCGGCCACGCCCCTTAACGCTGATTGGCTGGTACCGGCCACGCCCCCTAACGCTGATTGGTCAGACTCTTTTATGACCTCCATTTTAGGAGTATCTACTGCGCTGACTGGCTGGCAGCTGATCCCCACAGATTGGCTAGCGCAGAATTAAACATAGCATAATTAATAAAAGACTGGCTTATTTTCCAACCCCTATAATAAGGGAGTGTATTCATTCAACCACTATTTTAATATAACATAGCAGGGCTGAGATGAGAATAGAAAGTGGTGGACAATCTAACACATTGAAAACTTGTTCTTTTGTATGAACAAAGCAGTGTCAAAAATTGCGATTTTCGAAAAAAGTTGAAAGTTGGGCGATGTTTACCAAATGTGGGCAGATTATACATTTGATGATCCTAAATCGAATGCCGTTAAAAGTTTATTCCTATCTCTCACCCTTTTCGAGATATGACGATCCTAAGTTTTTTTTTGGCAACTTGGCCCACCCTTGTCGTACAACATTGAAACATGGTTCCATGGGTTTTTCATGTGTAAAAACGGCAACGGGTTTTGTAAAGGGAAGATTTTTTCGATTATTTTTTGATATTTTTGACCGTTTTCGAGATATGGGTCATTTAAAGAATTTTGGATACACAAAAATGAACTTAGACGATTTGTTTGGAGTATTTCTTGCAATGGCGCCCTGAAAGACGAGAAACAGTGCTTCAATATGTTATGTTTGCTCTGTCTCTTACAGTTTTCAAGATATGACGACCCGAAGTTTTTTTTGGCACCTTGGCCCACCCTTGTCGTACAAGATTGAAACATGGTACCATGGGTTCTTCATGTGTAAAATCGGCAATGGGTGAGGTACGGGGAGATTTTTTCGTTTATTTTTTTGATATTTTTGACCGTTTTCGAGATATGGGCCATTTTATGAATTTTGGACGCTCAAATGGACTTAGAAAATATTTAGCACATATCTTAGTCGTTTTTGTTTGGAGCCAATAGTAAATAGTTTTATTTTAGCCAATGGGGTACTTGACTTACAGATTTTGCTCCAATGAAAAAGAGTTTTATTTTAACCAATCAGAGGAAAGCAGAACAACTATATAAGGGCTGAGGTTCGAAGCAATTCTCAGTCAGTTATTCGTTGGCTTGTAAAAATACAACATCGTGTGCAGTGTGTGAGAACATTGAAGTGAATTTTAAGGGTAAGTATTTTTTAACTTTGTCAAAATTTTCGGTGGTGGTTTTTAAGTGTTCCTCATAACCGCACCCAAGCCCGATTATTTTTTGAAATATACGTTGTGTTGAATACGTTCATGAAAACCCGAGGTCACAGCGGTCAAAAATAAGCAAAATATCGATTTTTAAAGAAATTAAGTGTTTTTGAACATTGTCAAAATTTTCGATGCGAATTTTTAAGTGTTCCTTATAATCGCACCCAAGCCCGATTATTTTTTAAATATACGTTGTGTTGAATACGTTCATGAAAACCACAGCTCACAGCGGTCAAAAATAAGCAAAATATCGATTTTTAAAGAAATTAAGTACTTTTGAACTTTCTTAAAATTTTCGGTGGTGATTTTTAAGTGTTCCTCATAACCGCACCAAGACCGATTATTTTTTGAAATATACGTTGCGTTGAATACGTTCGTGAAAACCAGAGGTCACAGCGGTCAAAAATAAGCAAAATTTCGATTTTTAAAAATTTAATACTTTTGAACTTTGTCAAAATTTTCGGTGGTGGTTTTTTGGATGATTTTGCAATGTAAGATTCCTTTTTTTCTATTTACAGGTTTAGAAAGAATACGTTATTGGGAAAAACACTTTTGGTGATCTATAGTGGGAACAGCCCCAATTACTTTTTCTTGCAAACACCTGATTTTTCCGAGAAGAGTTTTGCAAAAAAAATACAATACTTAATTATTAGGAAAAAAATTCTATAAACATTGCTTTCAATATATCGTTACATTGAATAACTGTTGATCGTTAAGATTAATAGGTTATTAGAAAAAAATACTAATTGGCGTTCTATAGTTGGAAGACCACAATTAAGATAAAACAGCAAGCATTAACGATTTTACAATATTCTAAGAAAAAAATTCTATAAGCATTGCTTTCAATATAGCGTTACAGTGAATAATTGTTGATCGTTAAGAATAATAGGTTATTAGAAAGAATACTAATTGGCGTTCTATAGTTGGAAGACCACAATTAAGATAAAACAGCAAGCATTAACGATTTTACAATATTCTAAAAGTTAGATAAATAGCAAAAAAAAAATGGTGCGATTTAATATAATATCCGAATATCAGCAATATTATAGACAGTTTAAAGATAACGGGAATTTACTGACAATTGAATTAACTCCTTCCCCAGAGGGAGAAAACCCCCTTGAATGGGTAGAAAACGGCATTAATGATTTGGTACGGTATGTAATGAGAGGTGTGCTCCCTCATCATCGTGTAGGGTTGACTTTTATAAACCAAAATCACCCAGATAAACCATTCTATTTGTCTTTTCGAACTGCTAATAATATGACTGCTGAAAACGTGTGGGGTGCGTTAGAAAAAGTAATTCAAACCAATACATCATTCTTATATCAAGATCGCTTTATTCTCTATTTTCACCACGTCGAATTACCTATTGGTATGGGACGAGTGAAACAGAATTTTTCTGACATAAACGAATACATAAAACATAACAGAGGTATTATAGTCATTAAAAACCTTGAATACTATTGTTTGGGTCAAGCTCTGGTGGTAGCTATAGGGCTTATTGAACATAAAAATGATAAAAAAGAAAGGGAAATTTATTGCCATCAATACGCAAAACATATGTTTCAAAAGGTATCCGAACTAAGTGAAAAGGCTGGTGTTAGCCTAGAGAATGGCGGGGGATACCGGAATTAAAAAAAAAAATTCAGGCATATTTAGCGGATTATAAAATCACAGTGTATGATGGGTTATCGGGGGAAAAATATTTTTTGAGGTTCACGGTCATGGGAAACGGATTAATTTGTTATGTATTAACGACCATTATAATGTCATCACTAGCCTAACAGCAGCCTTTTCATGTGTTTACTATTGCCAAAAATGCAACAAAAAATTTCAGAATAAAGACGGGCACGTGGGGAAGTGTAAAGCTTTATGCAATAAATGCCGGAACAGACCACCATGCACAATTACGAAAATTGTAGTATACTGCCGGGAATGCAATAGATGCTTTTATGGGGCTCAGTGCCTCAAAAACCATAAGGCTTCATTGTGTAATGTTCTGAAAGTGTGTCCTCAATGTCGTAAAGCCTACGTGGTGAAAAAAGGGCGGAATCCCCATGTCTGTGGGGAAGTAATCTGCACAGGGTGTAATAATATGATGCCGTCAGGGCATTTATGTTATATACAACCCTGAAGAATGCGTACTCCACAGAAATGTCTATTAGTGTTTTACGACATTGAGTGCCGCCAAGATAAAGAAGTAGCCGGTGGTATTTTTGAGCATAAGCCCAACCTGTTAGTTAGCCAACAGGTGTGCTACTGTTGTAAAAACAGTGCGAGTGAACGGTGTGGTGTATGCGGCGATAGAACACATGTATTTTATGGGGACAAATGCATTGTCGAATTTTTAGATTATTTAGCACAAAGGCGTTCTGAAATAAATAAAATAGTCGTTGTAGCTCATAACGCAAAGGGTTACGACGGCCATTTTATTTTACGCGCGATGGTGCTTCATAAAGAGTGGACGCTGCGAATAATTATGCGGGGGTGCAAAATTTTATCGATGGAATATTTATATTTAAAATTTATTGATAGTCTAAATTTTTACCAATGCCTTTGTCCAAATTAGGCGACGCGTTCGATTTGCCCGTCTCGAAGGGTCATTTCCCTCATTTATTCAACACAAAAGCTAATCAGGAGTATAGGGGTGCTTTACCAGGCATCGAGTATTACGATGTGGAGGGCTTGAAGAAGAAACAGAAAGAAAAGTTTTTGCGTTGGTATAATGAGAAAAAGGAAACACTTGGAGAGACGGGTTTCATTTTAAAAGAACAGCTTATTAAATACCGTGTAAACGATGTGAACGTCCTGCGCAATGCTTGCATAAAATTTATGAACGAGTTTGAGGTTATATCTGGCGTCACCCCGTTTCTAGAAAGTATAAGCATTGCCAGCGCGTGCAACTTAATGTATAGAAAAAAGTTCTTGCGAACAGACACCATTGGTATTATCCCACATAGTGGGTACAGGTGGCGTGATAACCAATCTGTCGGCGCCGTTCCGTGGCTCGTGTACGAGGCCGACAGATTAAAAACACGAATCCAGCATTCTGGTAACGGACGAGAGGTTGTGGTGAGAGGTGGGTATAAAGTGGATGGTTATGCGCACTATAATGGTGCAGAACATGTTTCGGAGTACCAGGGGTGTCTATTCCACGGATGCCGGGAGTGTTACCCCACAGGCCGTGATAACCCCATATATAACGACGCGTACACTACTTTTAATATGCGTTATGAGAGTAGTGGTAAACAAAATTAATCGATTAAAAGAGCTGGGGTATATAGTGCATGAAATGTGGGAATGCCGGTGGCGCGAGTTTTTGAAAGAACACCCGCCGGTGAATATATTTGTAAAAAACCACATCATGGCTAAGAAATCCCCAACTCATCCGCGGGATGCACTGTATGGCGGTAGAGTCGACACCATGAAACTCTACAAAAAGGTGAAAGAGGGAGAACGTATCATGAATAGCGATATAATCTCCCTTTATCCTTATTGTTGTAAGGTGAAAAAATATCCTGTGGGTCGTCCGAAAGTTTATGTGGGTGATGACGAGTGTCCTGATATTTCGGGGTTTGAGGGAATAATAAAGTGTACGGTATTACCCCCGGCCAATCTCTACCACCCGGTGCTGCCCTATCGGAGTGGTGGAAAATTATTATTCCCCTTATGCCGAGCGTGCGCGGACACTCTGAATGAAGAAGAAGAATGCACGCATTCGGAAGGGGAGAGAGCTCTGACTGGAGTGTGGGTTGTAGACGAAGTGCGGGTAGCTGTCGAGAAAAGATATAGAGTGCTAGAAAAACACGAGGTATGGAGCTATGAGGTTCTAATGTATGACGCTGAAAAGAAAGAGGGCGGTCTTTTCACGGAATACATTAACCTGTTTATGAAGATCAAGACCGAGTGTAACGGTTGGCCTGCAGGATGCGTCACTGAACAACAAAAAGACCAGTTCATACAGGAGTATTATGAGAAAGAGGGTATCCAATTAGACCGGGAAAAGATTATGCGCAACAAACCTAAGAAACGAATTTCAAAGCTAGGAGTAAGCAGCCTGTGGGGTAAGTTCGCACAAAGAGAAAACATGGAGCAAATCGCTATCATTAAAACTCCCGAGGAGTATTTCGATAAATTAACAAATCCGAATATTGAGGTTAAATCGTGTATTCCAATCGGCGACAAATTCCGTGTGCTCAACTGGAGTGTTAATGAGAGCGTTATTGCTCCTGCTAAAAATATTAACGTGATAATCGCAACATACACCACGACACACGCTCGCCTCGAGTTATTTCGTTATTTGGATTTACTTGGCGAGCGTGTGTTATATTATGATACCGATAGTATTATTTACCCTCAATCGCCTGGTGAGCCACAGTTAAAAATAGGAGTGCATTTAGGGGAATGGAAGAATGAGTTGGCAGAATATGGTCCGGATGCATATATCGAAGAATTTTGTGCTGGTGGTCCCAAATGTTACGGTTATTCCGTTGTTAACACTCTTAATGGTAAAACAAAGACAATATGTAAAATCAAGGGAATCTCACTGAATAATAAACATTAAAATATGTTAACTTTGAACAAATGAAAGATATGATTTTAAATAATTCACCTTCTATTAGCGTTCCTCTCGGTCGACAAATTGTTCGTACTAAAGATTATAAATTGATTACTAAGCCGGAGGCGCATAAAATCTATCAGGTTACTGCTAGTAAAAGGAAACGAATAGAAAATTTTGATATACTTCCCTACGGGTATAAAAGAAAACGAATAGGGTAAATAGTTTTTTAATTAAGTACAGAGAGAGAGAGAGAGAGAGTAAAAAAATGGATAATCAAATTTTAAATCGATGTGCTGGTCTAGCATACGCTGATGAGGGAGAATTTTCTGTTATTATCACTTTACATAATTACTATGATCGTATTCGTCTTTCACCTGATGAGTGGTATACTTTTCTATCATATTATTCATATATTGAAAACTACTTTAATGCTGCTACAAATTCCTCATTGCCTACACAATTTTCCATTAGTGAAAATTATAAAATATCATTGTCAGATACTCTTAAAGGTATTCGTCAGTGTTTTATTCACTCGTCAGATGACGTTAGTAACGGTCAGTTAAATTTCTGTGTTTGTACATGGCGAAAACTCCAGTTTCATTTGCCGTGCATTCAGCGGACCATAATTACTTGTTCTCAATTATGTAAAGATGTAAACATGTCTGAATCTACTACCAATCTACCGTCTGAAAGTATTCACATTTTGAATCGTAATAATAATAATATGTTATTATATTCATAATTATTTTGTGGTGTATCAGAATATGGAGTTTCAACATCCATTTACTTGTATTATAGCTGGCCCCACTGGGTGTGGTAAATCATATTTTGTAAAAGAGTTTTTAAAACATTATGCCGAAAAATGGAAAAATATAGTATGGTGTTATGGTGAGTGGCAACCTCTGTATGAAACTCTATCCTCAGGTTGTACATTTAAAGAAGGGCTCCCCAAAATAGATGATTTTTCAGCACAAGCTGACCCACATCTTGTAATTATTGATGATTTAAAGCGAGAATGTGATACACGAATTGTTGACTTTTTTACTAAAGGTAACCACCACCGAAATTTAAGTGTTATTTTTATAACACAAAATATGTTTCACCAAGCTAAAGGTATGCGAGACATATCATTAAATTGCCATTATATAATAAGTTTTAAAAACTGCAGAGACCAGGCTCAAATTAATTATCTAGCACGCCAATTATATCCTGGTAACACAAAATTTGAACAGGAGGCCTATCAGGACGCAACACGAGATCCTCATAGTTATTTGGTTTTTGATTTAAAACAGGGCACTCCCGACGAACATCGTGTTTGAACAAAAATTTTCCCCTCAGATTCTTACAATTATGTTTATGTACCAGTAAATAAATAATCTCAATAACTGATATATTTTAAAACTCAATTTTAGTATAATAGCTACAAAAAATGATTAGCAAAGAGAGTGCACATTTACTAAAACTTTTAGCAAAGGCAAAACCCAAAGTACGCCAAGCAATTTTACAAAATGCTGATCCCGAATTAATTTGCTTTATTTGTGAATGTTCCTATAACGTATTACAAGGAAATGTTCCGTTAAATAAAAAAGAGAAAAATAGATTAAAAAGATATAGAGAGGAATTGAGGTATTTAGCGAAAAAAGGTCCATCATTAAAACAAAAGAGAAAACGAATAATTGTACAAAAAGGTGGGTTGCTTACTGCTTTGCTTGCACCTATTATTGGAGATATACTATCTAGTTTAATTAAATAATTATGCAGCATGCACAAAAGCTTGTTTTAATTGCACCAGAAAAAATGCACCAATATCAAACTATATCTAATTTAGATGATGAGATGAAAAATATTTTAAATAATAAAAATATGAGTGTTGATAAAAAAATGGATACGCTATAAAGAGGTGTTACAAAAATATTTACACATTGTGCAAAAACCTACTGCAACAACATCAACTAGTGTTGGTACTAAGAAGGAGGAGGAGGAGGACGAGGACGGGGATGATGAAATACTATCTACTCTCCCCGAAAATTGTCTGCGTAAAGCAAGACCTTTATTACGTAAATTAAAACAAAATTCCAACATTCATTGGGATGACAATGGTAATGTTAATATTTATAATAAATTAATTCCTGGAGCTAATATAGTAGATCTAATAGCAGATTTTGTCAGGTGTCGCAAGAAAAATATTCCCCCTACAGGTTGGGAACCCTTTGCTGTACTGTTAGCAAAATCCAATATACCTTTAGAGTATATAGGTAACCCACAGCGTATAGAATATATTCGTAAGCTGACTTCATCATCATCTGCCGTTGCTGCTGATCCAAAACAGGAAGAAGAAGAGGAGCCACCACGTAAACGTAAAGTTGTCAACAGATGGCGTGATTATAAAATATGAAGAAGCTGGCCGATATTTATTATAACACTTCACACCCTGCCTCGTTTTCAACTGCTAAGTCATTATGGAGAGCTTTGAAGAAATCAATTCCTTTTACACAACGTGCAACAGTGGGTGAAAGAACAGCCGACTTATACTCTGCATAAGCCGGTACGTAAAAAGTTTCCACGTAATCCCTATTTAGTGTTCAATATTGACGATCAGTGGCAAGCTGATTTAAACGATATGCACAGTCTGCAAAAGTATAATGATGGCAATAGGTATATTTTAACAGTGATTGATTTGTTTAGTCGTTATGCATGGGCTGTGCCTGTACGTACAAAAACTGGTGAAAACATGATAAAAGCATTTAAGCAAATATTTGCATCTACCCGTCGTAGACCCTTACGTCTACAAACAGATAAAGGTACAGAGTTTGTTAATAAACCATTTCAGTTATACTTAAAAAAGCAAAATATTAAATTCTTCACAACACAAAACTCCGATATTAAGGCAAGTGTAGTGGAACGTTTTAATCGAACTTTTAAAGAACGAATGTGGAAATATTTTACAGCATAGAAGACTTACCGATACATAGATGTGCTATCGAAACTTGTTCAAGCATATAATTCTAGACCACATAGAGCTCATCAATTACCACCCGCCAGTGTGAACCAGGACACTTTTCAACAAGTTTGGAATAAATTAATAAAACCGATGCCACATACTAACATTGCAAAATATAAAAAAGGTGATACTGTGCGCATTACTAAAGCAAAACGGCATTTTGAAAAAGGGTACAAAGAAAAGTGGACTGTAGAAATATTTAAAATAAAACAGGTGATACATAAGGAAAAGAAATTGGTTTATGTGTTGGAGGACTTAAATGGTGAAGTAATTGATGGTACATTTTACGAAGAGGAATTACAAGGAGTGCCTTTGCCTAAAGTTTATGAAATAGACGAAATTTTAGAAGTTAAAGGTAAACGTGTACTTGTTCGTTGGCGGGGATACCCCCTTCCTTTAATTTATGGATTCCTGTGTCACATTTAAAAAAACATTTAGCTACAATACAATATTATAAACGACTGTTATATTTGTGTATATAGGAAAAAATGAATGATCCATACTTTAAATACTATACGCACCAAGCAGGAGGTGGTTATAACGTGTATAGCGGTGCACCATATCAAGAACGTCATGGTATTGGAAGTTTTTTAGGCGGTTTATTTCGAAGTGTATTTCCGTTAATTAAACAAGGAGCAAAAACTGTTGGTAAAGAATTGTTACGTACATGAATTAATGTAGCTGGAGATGTATTAGGTGATAATAGACCTATTGATGAAGCTTTAACATCACGTTGGCAAGAAGCTAAAAATTAAATTAAAAACTAAAGCTCAAAATAAAATAAATCAAGTGTTGGAAGGATCTGGAAGAAAACGGAGAAAAGTTCATTTTGAAAAGACTAGTGGTAAAAAGAAAAGGAAGAGGGAGAGTGATATTTTTGATTAATATGGAACAGACTAGCTTTTATCTTACATTACCGAGTAACAGTTCTATGGAGTATTTCCCACAAAATACTTTGTAATGTTATACCACCAAATTATATCATCCATTGGTCCTAGAGAAAGGTGAGTGGGAGACGGCAGTTGTTGAAGTACATTATACAAATTCATTTCAGAATGTTTCCAAATATACTAATAATATTTATTACCGTCTAATGAATACAAAAAGCTGGAACATAACTAAAATCTTACCAGGACACTATTATAATGTTGATGATATTCTATCTCAAATTAATCATAAAAGTGATATATTAAATTTACAATCAAAAGTTAAAGCATCAATGAAACGAATTGAAGTCAGCAGAGTAATAAAAGATCAAGAGAAGCATATAGAAGTACGTCTATCTCCTGAACTAGTCAGAATACTAGGCTTTGATCACATACAAAAAGAAGATATTGCAGTTGTGCATCATGCTCGTTATCCACCTGATTTACAAAAATCGCTACCTACACTTCGCTACCTAAAAATCGCTACCTACATGTATATTTACAGTGATATTGTAGAACCACAAATGGTGGGTGACACCATAGCCCCATTGTTACGTATTATAAATACAAATATTACAGAGTATGGTATTAATAATGTACATATTTTTGACAATCCTCACTATGTCCCCGTGCAACGTAAACAATTTGATCAAATTATTATTGATTTAAGAGATATTTCAGGTAATCCACTTCCTTTCCAACATGGCAGTGTATGTGTAAAATTACATTTTCGCAAACGTAATACGGTATTATAAATTTTACCATGTGTGAATATTAATTGTAAGAAACGAAAATGCAGTGTGAGTGTATGAAATCAGAATTAGATTTATTTGCTGGTGTACCCACTCAAACCAGTATTATAGGTAATAAAATAGTTCCATATAAGCCAGTGGCTTCGATAGCTGATAATGCACCAATAGAATTTGTTGTCCCCGGTCATGGGGATGACTATATTGACTTACCGCACACAATGTTTTATATTAAAGGTAAAATTAATAAATCAGATGGTTCTAATTTAACTTCTGACGATAAGAAAATCGGCCCTGTAAAAGATTAACTCAATGCAATGTTCAGTGAATTGCAATTATATTTAAATAATCAACTTATTTCCTACTCTTCACATACATATCCATATCGATCGTACATTGAAAAACTACTAAATTATAATGCTGAAGCTAACTCAACGCATCTCCAAACATCAATGTGGTTTAAAGATATTGCAGGGCATATGGACAGTGTGGCCGATGCTAATGTAGGATTTAAACAACGTTTTCTTCTCACTACTTTAAGTCAGTCATTTGAATTATTGGGTTATATTCATGCTGATATTTTCAATCAGGAGAAATTTTTACTGAATGGTGTACAACTGCGTATTAAACTAATTCCAGCTAAACCTACATTTTGTCTAATGATTGACGCAGATGCTGATGGAAAAGTTGTAATTACAGATGCAAGATTGCTCGTGAAAAAGGTTGATGTGTCACCAGCCGTTAAAATAGCACAAAATATAGTATTACAAAATCCTAAATTTAGAATAAAATATCCTATAACAAAAAGTGCAGGTGAAGACAGAAACTCTGCCACAAGGAATTATGGATAGTACACTGCCAGATCTGTTTTCAGGCATAGTGCCTAAACGTATTATTATTGGTTTTGTTAGTAATACTGCTTTTAATGGTACTTATCAAACAAATCCATTCAATTTTCAACATTTTAGTATGTCATTTTTTACATTGTATGTTGATGGAAATCCAATGCCCTTCAAACCTTTACAACCAGATTTTGATAATAAGCTATATGTACAAGCATATTCCACGTTATTTACAGGTTCAGGTATTTATTATTCTAATCAAGGTAATAATATTTCACTCGCCGAATATCCTAATGGTTATACTCTACTGGTGTTTGATTTAACTCCTGATTCAAGCGCAAGTGCTGCATTTCATACTAGTCCACAACGGCAAGGAAGTGTACGCCTAGAGGTTCATTTTAAAGAAGCACTGCCATCTCCTGTAACAACAATTATTTATGGTGAATTCTCTTCAGAATTAGAAATTGATTTCCAGAGAAAAATATATATTAATTAACTTTTAAAAAAATGTTAAATACAATTGACCTTTATGAGGCACTACAACAAAATTTACCTAAAGATCATTTTATTGGTGTGTATGCCGCAGATGAGTTACCTCTGTTTATTCATACATTTCCAGCCGCCATAATTATAAACACTGATTCTAGTGATAAGCCTGGTGAACATTGGGTTGCTGTTCATATATCTAATATGTGTGTGGGAGAGTATTTCGATAGCTATGGTATACCTCCCTATATACAACATCATATAAGGTTTTTAAAACGAAACTGTCTGCATTATACATGGAATAATAGACGTATTCAAGGTGATTTATCTCAATTTTGTGGACATTACTGTTTTCTATACCTAGCATGCCGTCCATCTGGTTATTCACTGCTCGATTTCTTAAACAAATTCTCACTCACCACTATTGATGCTAATGATATTATGCTTTATTCATTTATGAGAGTATGATGGTGTTATTTTTTTAAACTCCGCCATTGCCGGTCCCAAGCCCTGGATGAGAAAGGAGAAGGGTTGGGGGTTGCTACCCCGTAAAAGAAAATAAGCCATACTCTTTTATTACCTCTGCTATGTAATATGTGCTATGTTAAATAGGTGGATGGAGAATGTGTTATCGGCTCTGCTATGTGTTCGTAAAGTGCTCATGAAAGGGAACGAGTACACCCCTGCTATGTTATATAGTCTCGTGTTATATGTGCTATGTTATGTGTTCGTAGTCTCTGTGTAATTTCTGCTATGTTAAAAGTGCTCATAAAAGAGAACGAGTACACCTCTGCTATGTGCTATGTTAAAAGGGCTCATAAAAGGGAACGAATCTTATGTGGCATGCGCGGTGGCGGGGTCCGGCGCCAGCCAATCAGCGCAGTAGATACTCCTAAAATGGAGGTCGTAAAAGAGCGTGGCCGGTGCCAACCAATCAGCGTCAAGGGGGCGGGGTCAGGCGCCAGCGAATCAGCATTAAGGGGGAGGGTCCAGCGCCAGCCAATCGGTGGGGGTCCGCTGCCAGCCAGTCAGCGCAGTAGATACTCCTAAAATGGAGGTCATAAAAGGGTGTGACCAATCAGCGTTAGGGAGTGTGGCCAGTACCAGCCAATCAGCGTCAAGGGGCGTGGCCAAGGGGGCGGGGTCACGTGACCTGCGCCAGCCAATCAGCGTCAAGGGTTTGCGCATGCGCAGAAGGAAAAAAACAGCGCCAAGTGACAACACCCTATTATCGCGGCACCATTTGCGGCGTGCGAAAGCGTTATGGTCCCTGATGAGCGGTTTGGCCCGTGCAACACGACCCCGTAAGTTCATTTCATGTAATTGGCGGCGGACTGTGATTGTCGAAACAGGGTGGGGGAGGTGCTGATTGAGTTCCTCCGTCACTTGTTCCGCAGTGGCACGACGGTTCTGCGTGACAATGTGCTTAAATACCCGACGTGACCTGTTACTCATGATTTTCTTCCGCCTACAGTTCCGCTTCCCCGATGTGGTTTTCCCGTGTGTTGTGTAGGCCCTCATCACCTTCGACACTGTCCCACGCGATACACCTAACATAGTAGCCACTGCTGTCACACTCACTGCACATAACCGCGCACCAACAATTTGCCCTCTTTGAAAATATGAGAGGTCTCCCATTTTACACTACCTCCGTCTGCTGCAGCCACTGGACACCGCTGTTCCACTGCGCCTGACGTAGAGTGGAGACCGACCTAACACACCACCACCAGCGGTCCGGCGCTGCGGGCGCCACGACGCCACTGCCAACCCATATATCCGACGAGTTGCCCACTACAGGTGTTTCCATTTTTCTGATCACCATCGGTATTTCGGATCAGTACGTCCAATGAACACTACCGAGTTTGTAACCGAACCACGCGGAAACCAATCATGTGTTAAATTCTTGACAGTATCCTAGATGTTACTCGGAGATATACAGTTGTATTGGAGGTTGAGTATTTTATTTGACCACTAAATTTCGCATTCATTTTGAAAGTGGCTTAATGAATGTTTCAATCATCCTCTATATATTATTATTATTATTATTATTATTATTATTATTATTATTATTATTATTATTATTATTATTATTATTATTATTATTATTATTATTATTATTGCATCATTTCTCGGATCCAGATGTTTGCGATATGTCAACTAATATTGATATTGACATTTATATCAACATTCGATATCTTGACTATATCGACGTCGATATATTAAAAATAATATTTTTTCTATATAGATATTCGAGAGTCGAGGTATAGGGGTCCGTAAGACTTGCTATGGATGAAGAAATAAAACTTAATTTTTTAAAAAATGTCTTCTAATGAAAATTTCTTTATGATCAAAAATTTGCAATGTAAATAAATCCACTTGCTAATTTACAATATTATATAGTGTAACTTCTTAGCCGCCAGAATTTTTCTGTTTCAGAAAAAAAAGAAACAAAAAAAAACTGTTAAAAGTAAGTACCTCGAACTTTGACCTAGAAATTATGTTAAGAAATGTTTTTGTTCCTCTGCCATTACTTGTAGCCTTTGAGACCGCACATTGACAAAAAGTACACACATGGCCACTATATGCACATATGTTCTTAGCCAGAATCACAGATTATGAAAAAGAAACTAGTTTTAATTTTATTACTATTACTACTACCACTACTACTACAACTACTAGTAGTAATAATAATAATAATAATAATTATTTATATTATTATAATTATTGTTTTAAAAATTAAGTTTACAACTAGAGTCCCATCTGTTTATCTTACATGTGAGAGTCGGAAGTCTGTTATGCCATTAGTGTCCCTTATTATGAGTTTGTCGCTCTTACCGTTTAGTGTTTAATGTTTATTTTTGTGCTGTTAGGCTTTTATATTAAGCCATTACATTAAGTAATCTTTTTATTTTTGAAGAGTTTTTTTTAAAAAAAAAAAGAAGATAAACTGCTTTCCTCTGAATTATATTTCTTACCATTCTTCTTGTTTGAACTTCTTAAGTAAGAACATTTTGTATCTTTTTAATGTCATCCATTGTCCTCACGATAAAAAAATGTAGTGTGTCATTCTTAACAATTTATTTTATTCTGTTCTTTGCAGTTTGCCACACACCTTTGTAGCAAAATCGAGGTTGGGTTCAACGCCCTTCTAAATCTCAACCACCCCAACTGCAGTGTTTCTCGGGTTGTCTGCTATTGTAGGAAAGGAAAAATTGCAGGTGATAATGCACTTTTTGAGTAGTCCATGCATTAGGATTTTTAAAGTCTTTTGTGAGAACAATATTGTGAACTAAGAAATCATAACCTTTTCCATTTTGTACAGGGCAGTGGCGTAGGCTATTTAGGATTTTGTTTCGGGGGCGGGGAGGCAATTGTCCAACTGAGTTTGAGAATTAAATATATTTTAACCCTTTAATTGGGGTTACCATTAAAATATTTAGTTTGCTTTTGTGGTTGAACCATGTCTTCTGATCATAATTTCGTAATTTTAATTTTTGTACTTTAGTTAAAAAATACAAAATATTTATTTTAAAGCAACATTGCCATAAAATTCTTCTTAGGTATAGCTACTGAGCAACATTGCCTTATTATGGTCAAATATCATAAGAATACTCTTAGTAATAAGCAGCAGTTTAGTTGAAATATTTTGCTAGAGAGCAAGAAACCACAAATGAAAAAATGAAAAAATGAAAAAAGGCTTTCGCGGAAGTTATCAGATAGAGCTTATACAATGCTAAATTTGATTATCCCCTGTTGACGAAGATTAGAAATATCTAAATCACGTGACTCGCAAATCATGTATATGAATATTGTATGATAGCAATAATGCCAATTAAATAATCACTGAAGTTGTAATTCGCGCGTATAACGCAATAGAATGCGATGTTGCTAGAGCGCATCAGTGGCAAATAAAGAGTTAATCGATTATCTACTAGTATATTTACTAAGAAAAAAATGTGAAACTTTTATTTCGGTGGAAACACCTCCCTCACCAGAGAAATCTGAAATGACACCCATGCAAACACACGTTGAATATTTGTAATCTGATTTGAACTTAATGGATTTCATTTTTTAAATGAAAATATTCATTTTTATAGTCTATGTTTACGTTTTTATCTGAAAGAAAATGTTGAGAGAAATTGAAGTTAAAATGCACTGATTGTAGTTTTAATGTCGACAATTGCAGATTGTTGAATCTTATGTGATATGATACACACAAAAATTTAGCAGTGAATCTAACCTTTTATTCTATTCATAGCAGAAAAAAGAAGCATTCTCTTGGCCTACCTAATTTTGCGGGATACTTAATTGCCGTTCTTGATTTTCTTTAATTCAAACATTTACCTTTTTTATAACTAAGCGATGTAAATATTCCTTTGCTTTAATAACTAAATTCACGTTATTCTGATATCCGCACAAGTTCGTGTGGAACACCAGTTTCGCTTATCATCTCCACTTTTTTTTGGTGTTTTCGACGACAGCCAACTTGAGTCACAACTAACAATGGTCGAAAGTATGATAAGAGAAACCAAATAAAATAACAATTAGGAAAAAGGAAAAGAAGAGCAAAATGGACGAAAGAAAGATAAAAGAACGCAGTTCTTACATGGAATGAAATTCGCCAAATACAGTATTATTTCTGAACAAAGAGCATAAGAATATGAAAAGTCAATAAAATTCTTAGAATTATTAAGAAGGGTTATTGCTGTAGGGAAGTAGAATGCGAAAAAGTAACAAAATTATTTCGTTGGGCCTTGAGCCCGATAGTCCGATTAAATACGCCAGTGGTACAGGGGAAGGGTTGCCATTCGTCCTAAGAAATACGAGACCGTCACGGAATCGAGGTCTGCGTCCCTAAGATATTTCTCGGGGAGCCAAAATGTCCCGGATTTCAGCAAAGAAGAAAGGAAGGGAATATTATAGTTTGCTTTTTTCACAGGATTATGCATATAATTATTCTCTTCAACTTTTGAGTAGGGCTATTCAAAAGTTGAAAAATGAATACTTGAATACGTAAAACATTAATTTAATTCACGATTTAACTACTTTGATATTGAACTTGGCATTTATATCTTGAATGAGCTAAAACAGACTCCGAAAGCCACGAAGCAAAACAGATCCTAAGAAATTTAAAAATAAATGCTTACAGGGAGGAGAAGGTGTGCAAAAGTTATGAGAAAGGTGATTGCATAACAATTGAAGAACTCTATCTAATGGAAGAAAGTAAATTAGTATATGATACTTCTTTTCGTTTTAAGCATTTCAAAGATTGCCTCAATTTAGTAGCGTCCCGGATTTTCATTTTTGAAATATGACAACTCTATAAAGGGATATTTTCCTGGGAGTAAAAGTTTCTTTTGGAGGGCGTAGAGAAATTATCCCCTAGTCTGCAAGAGTACTCCCCTAGTACAAATATAGTTTAGGCGCACACTAACTTCAGCCCCCCCCCCCTTCGTAGTGCTTTAATTTTCATACTGGGAAGGAGCCATTTCTGGACAGAGTGTTGACATGTGATGAGGGTCCTGTACGAAGCTCCACGGCACCATCATCATTGGTTATCATCCCATGAACCTGTTCCAAAACAGCCGAAACCAGAAATGTACCAGCAGAAGGTCCTCTTATGCGCTAGGAGGTCTGATCGCGGCATCGAGCATCGGGAACTGCTACCAGCTGCTCAGAGCATCAATGCAACTGTGTACTGTCAGCTGTTGAGCCGTGTTCAAGAAAAACTCAAAACTCTGGAGCCAGCACTTCTGAATCGCAAAGGGGTCCACCTGTTACAGGACAGCGCCAAGCCCAAGGTGGTTATGGTGACCCGGGAAACCATTCTATGCCTTGGATGGGAAAATCTATTACATTCCCCATACTCCGCGGACCTTGTACCGTCCGACCATCACCTGTTCCATTCTTTGCATAATGATCTTAGAGGACGCCGGTTCAAACATCTTGTAGAGGTGCAAAATACACTTGATACTTTATTCGCTTCACAGCCCACTACGTTCTACGGCGAAGGAATCCATGGACTTCCAGAACGTTGGCAGAAGGTCGTAGATTCTGATAGGGACTATTTTTGATCTGCCAGATACCTTTTAGGTGACATATTAATGTTCAGAAGTGGTTGGTGAATAAGCGACGGAATCCGCTTGATTACCTTCTCTATATTTAGTTAGTGAGGCATTTGATATACGAGATATAGCAAAATATTTGCAAGAAAAAATAAATCATTTTTCTTGGAAAGTGGATGCTTTCAGATTATATATTTTCATTCAAAAACTATGAATGTGATAGTTTACTACTTTATATATTTGAGATTAATGTTATAAAATGAGGTAAAATTAAGGGACTTTTAGTTAATGTTATTTCAAAACTAAATATATTATAAGTGATCTGGTATACGTTCAATACAAGCAAACAAACAATAAAATAAAATAAAACAAAATTATTTCCAAGGATACTACATTAGGATAATTCGTAGAACATTTTGTCTAATGAAAATTATCCCCAGTTGAAAAAAAAAAATATAAATGTTGTTTTGAAATACAGCGAATAAGTATGCGACACTAATTCATTATTCCAGTTTTAATAGAATTCGTTCTAAGTCAAATTTATTTTGGTGGAGCTTAAAGTTTGGCACCCTCTGAAAAACTCAAGTCAACATATATCAGAAGAATACATCACAGCATTCTTTATATGTGAAAGGTGAAATCCTGTTTATTCAATAGTTAGTAGTTATCATACCTATTTTTTTAACTTCACATATTACTCTTGGATGGAGGTAGTGTATGTGTCACAAAGCATAATATATGTTGACAGCTTTATCGTAACAATTATTTAGTAAATGGATTTAAATATTTCGAAGCAGTATTTGTTTCTTTGTGTAAGGAAGGATATTTGCTCAAATGATGATATTTTCGTTTTACTATACTTTGGGGCTTGTAACGTTCAAGAAAAAATGAAAAATCAAAAGGAAAAATGAAGAAAAAAGAGTCAACTGAGTTAGAAGAGTCTCGTGATTGGTTAGATTTCCTTGGCGGCCATCTTGTTCAATGACGTAGTTTCTCATTAGTTGCGCACTGCCAGAAAAATACTGGAATGAATAACGCATATGATAAAGTTTGATTTTAATCTGCAATGTTGCCAACTTACTTTATAGCTGTCTAGCCTATGCATGTATCAATTAATTAGTAACGAAAGTGCTTCAGCTATTAGGTTTAGTTTTCGGTCCTTTGTAAAGTACCTGTGTAAATTCGAAGACCGTCCTTCGTACCATCATTTCTCCCTGCTGGAAAGCTTCGAAGGTTAGTTTTACAATATTTCTGACACTCATATCCTTAAAAGGAAGTCGCTGTCGACATTTACGCAGATATCCTTTTTAATCAAGCATAGATTTACATAACAAACGTCGTAATAGGAAAATCACCCCATATTTTCTATCTATATCTATTATATATCTATGTCATTTGATCAAAAAGTGTAAAACCTTTTTCATGTCAGTTACCCTGAGTGAAGTGTTCCTGCGTTTTCCTCATTCACATCACGCAAATCCTCGGATGGTACCTGATATAATGGTCCCAGGTCTTCTCCTTTCTTTCAACCAATTCCCCGGTTAGTGTGATCTCCGAGGGACGTCATCCCTCATACTCGACGGTATTACGTAGCCATAGATGCGACAGTCCAGAAATTTAATTCCTAATCATAATCCTAATATAAATATGTATACTAAAATAAATATTTTTTCTATCCGTTCATTAATCTTTAATGGTACATAGATTGCGTTTTGGTTTATCATTAAAATTAATTTCTGTATCCTAGCAATGCTGAACGATTTTGTCAAAAAGATATGCCAAGAAATTGAGTTTGAATTTCTGCAAAATTAAAAAGAATTTCCACTTTTCATTTTTATTTACTTATTTATTTATTTTTACTTTCAAGTGACAATAAAAGAGTAGGGAGTATTTTTTTTTAACAATTCAACCATTTCATAGTCAATACATACTGAAGGAATTGTTTTTAATATTATCCGCCTGTTCGTCCGTAAAGATGAACGCGTATTCGCCTTGATATTATACGATTCATTCCCGTTCAACCTAACTCCCGTTCTGCCTAAATGCCATCTACAACTTTGTAGAAAAAGTTTTCAATGATCTTATCTTTAGACAGAACGGGAATTCCCGTTCTGGCTAATGTTTAGAGACATGCCATTTTATGCAGGGAGGATTTTTTTTAAGGGAAATGCCGCACCGAAATGCCTACATGAGTTCTGATCTGCATAAAAACACGCTAAGAGTCAAGCATTTCGGTGCGGTATTTTTTGGCTAATTCGTCAATCAATACTTACAGGTAATTTCAAATTTTCCCTAACACAGTCCGTCATCTCTTTAAAATTAGCTAAACGTTTGGGAGGTGATTCCTGACAAAAAGGCAAAACGTGTAAAACAACCTGGGTGTGCACAAATGTTTCCTTCTGGAGTTTTAGGCTGCCGAAAACATTAACAAAATGAACTTTAAAGGTCTGTATGGGACGTACTGTACTCGGATCATGGCTTCACTTAGGAATTAATGTATGCCCTACCCAAAAATCCATGTTTCAGAATCCTAAGGTACTCACGCAACAATTTTTGTAGAGGAAGCTTGGCTCGGGCATATTATTTGAAGTACTCGCCAACTACCTCTATGGAAGTTGTTTCGGAATTACCGCAGGATTCTGAAACATGGATATTTGGATAGGGCAATACTAGTTCGTAAGTGAAGTCTTGACCCGACTACAATAGGTCTCATAGTATTTGAGTTATTGACCATTAAATTTCATTTTTTTCATGTTTTCGACAGCCTATAACTCCTAAAGGAAGTATTTGTGCACCCAGGTTGGTCTATACTTTTGTCTTATCTAGGTTATACTTACTTACTTTTACTTGGTTATACTAACTTTTTGTCTTTTATATACACGTTTCGAATTGCTAAACTTTAAATACATCCCGGGTATCGACCAATATCCAGTTTTATTTTATTACGCCATAGTGAAATATTTTCCAGTACAAACTACCAAGGCGTTTCAGGGATGTTAGTTTCGAATAAAAATTAACAAGTATCTCTGATACTTTCATTCAAAAGGTCAATACTTTGGGAGTTCGTTAAACACCACGACTACAGTTACTAACATCTTACGTGTTTTTACTTCTGTTATAATTCAGATTAGAGCTTCCTATAAAGTATTTCTATTATAATCTCGATTCAAACGTTATCATAACCAGTGACTTATTTAGGATCTTGTTTCGGTGGGGGAGGCTTGAGACCCAGTAAGAAGCATTTGTGTTGTACGTATAATGCAAAATAATAATAATAATAAAATTATTTCGTGGGGGGAATTGAAGCCGATAGCCTCCTAAATGCGCCACTAATCAAAAAATATTTGTTATAATTATTAGCGCATAAATGTATGGATAACCAGGGCAAGAGTGAAAACACCATTTACGGAGAAGTGGGAACGTCGGTAAATAAGCTAATGTTGAAAACTAGTTCGGCATGGCACATGTCAGAACGGAAAAGGAAAGGAGCCGTGTGCGTGCAGTGTGAAGAGCAGCAGAGTGGAAAGTTTGTTTTAGAAGGAAAGCAGTAAAAGATTCGTAGGTCGTGTCACAGTATGTAATGTAGTTTCAGTTGAAAGTACAGGACTGGAAATATTTCATGCAAAAGCTGTATCGGTTCGTATTTCTTATCAGTAGTATGCAAGAAGACAAAGTAATTAGACGGGGGATGGCGGGCAATGATTGGAAGATGCCTGAGGCGGGACAAGAGTGTAAAGGCAAGAGTGAACGTTCACTCTTGACCTTTGTGGTATAGTTGGGTAAAGAAAACATAGGAGTCAACATGTAACATTGAGTAAAAGACATTTGCAGAGGTAAGAGAAATTGGCGGCCATAGACTACTAACAAAAGTTTGCATTTTCGTTTAGAATTTCAGAGCCTGAGCACATTCCATACCGCATGGGAATGTAGAAAGGCAATGTTGCGTTGGAACACAAAAGAAGCTAGGAACAGCAAACAAGTAATTCCCATCAGTCATGCAACCAATCATAAAACATCACTCGTCAGTCAAATATACCTATACCGGACGACATGGATATGCCCTGCCAATTCTGTGGGGAACTATTTTTCAGATACCCCAAACGTTGAAATATAGATTTCCTCTATCATATGCAATGCGTGGTCTCACGAACAACATTCCAATTTTGATCTAAGGAAGCCTGCGTACGTGCGTGACCACTGTGTATGTATGTAGCACCGCACGTAACAGTTTTGTGACTAATGTTGAGCTGATTTCTCCTATTTTCATATTTTGTCATTATAACATGTATGATAAATTACTGTAACTGTGGTTTGCAGTGCCATTTGTAACTAATGTCTTCGGTATTTTATAACTTCCTGTAGTTCCATGTAACCAGTACATACACATCTATGATTCAACGTGTTTCTTGGCGTTTATGTCTACGCTTCTATGTTTTCGTTAGACTGTATATTGTTGCTCCAACCGTTGTTTACTCTTACCCCACCACATGGGGCAAGAGTAGAAAATTTTTCCTTCGCCAATCCGTATCATCTGCTTGCCTTCTCGCAATTAGACTGTATATGTTATTAGAGGTATCAGGCTTTCACATCAAAGAGATTTTGCGTCTTTCGCTGTCACCATTGCACCACAATTCTTTGATTTACAAAAAGTGTTCACTCTTGCCCTGGTTGTCCATAAATTACCCTTCATAACATTACTAAATACTTATGTTCATTGCATTGTTCACATAGAACAACATCATGGTGATGGAGCAAACTTTTCAGTGCTGTATCTTTGTTACACGAGGTACACGTCTGCCGTATCGTGGCAAAACGCTGTAACTTTGGCGGAGCAGTTTTGAGAAAAAGAGCCGTAAAGTTTTCATCCGAAAATTTGATTTGTATCGTGTAGGACCGGTGTATCTTGACTTTGGAAACACGTGGTTGCATGTAATGTTACGTAAATGCATGTTGTGTGATTAAATTTGGTGAAAATTGATTGGTTGACTATTATTGCCTAGTTACATCGTTTTGTCGCTATAGCGCTGAGCTTGTATTTAGACTTACATCAATCTGTGGCTCCAGCATCTACTATGTATCTGCAGTTACATCATTTTGTGGCTACAGCGTACACGATTTAGCAGCATTATTTGAAATTGGATTCCCTTTAATAGCAAATAGTAACTATTTAATAAATGAAATAACTGAAATACCCAGGCGTTAGGAGTACGTAATTGTAATTTAGGTATAGGGGCATGTTAAGAAACCCACTTTTCAAGGCCTGGAAAGTCGTTTACTACAGAGGCAATTCCTATGTTAAATAATAGCGAGCTCACACAGATTCTTTGTTTCGTCTATTGTAATAGGCCTAATCGAATTTGCCTATGATATATACAACATATTTTGTGTTCTATAGGTTGGTCATGTTCCATCCACCAAGTATAACAAAACCGGCTATCTATACACAACTTAAGGTACCCATGAATATCACATATGTTTTTCTTCGTACTTATTGGCAGCTCATGGCATACACAAAGTTCACTGTTAAATGGTAACTGAATGTTTATTGCAAAATTGTGGGGATAACTGCTAATAACCAAAGAAAGCCCATAAATAGACACACAAAATAAAATTGCTGAAGGATTGAGTATGCTATATTTGCTAGTACGTAATTTGAACGACCATGCATGTTGATTTAGTTTTGTACCCCTTTTTAATATTTCGCTCGGTATGAACATATTTTCGTTACATTCCTTTAACATTATTAAATAAAATATTTAAGGTTCTTCGCTACATCGAAATTTAACTGCCGCTAATTTCACCTTTTTTTGTAATGTCTTCAAAACAAATAGCAGTATAGGATAATGGATCCGCAGCTTACTAGACAATATTATTTTACATCATATCGTTGTCGCGGCTCACCTGTCTGCTTTCGCTGTGCAGCCAGTCAAAAAATCGCAAATAAATGACAAATCTATGAATAGCTACAAAACGGAAGCAGAGAGAAGTGAGTCACGCAAAATGAGATTGTCTAGCAAACTGCGGATGCACTTTTTGTACTGTTATTTGTTTTGAAGATATTACAAAAAAAACTCTGAAATTAGCGGCAGTTAAATTTCGATGTGGTGAAGAACCTTAAGAAGAACATAAAACGAAAACCGAAGCTGTTCTTTGAAAAACGTACTTATCGATCACATACTATTCCTTCACATAATAGCGAAAAAAAAGGGAAAATGACATACAAGTGACCAAATTATCTGTCACAAATTAGTCTGTGCTTTGAAAAACTTATTTATCAGAATGTACACACTAGACAGTTCTTTGATGTATCAACGTCAAATGTCACTTCAAAAATCGACGTCAACGACCCTGTCGAGATCGAAAACTCCGCTCGTGACAGGAAGCTTCTGAAAAAACCCTCGTCTGGTTTGAGGCATACTGACAGAGCTTGAGGAGATCCTCCTTCTTCTCCGCACTGATGCCCCTTGGGGATTCCTGCCTCGGCAGTGCTGACAGCAGATCTGGGCTCTGTTTCCCCAACTCCTTAGCAAGGACTCTCTTCGTGGCTTGCTTAAGAATTGAAATCTCGCGAAAATCTTCTGCATCGTAGTCCTTTTTCACGTAGATTGCCAAACTACCTCTCCGAAATTCCACAATCTTGATGTTGCTGAAGGACCATCCTTTCGGGAGTTTGGCTTTCGTTTCATCCCGGAACAATATCATCTCTTTGTGGGATAGCGTTACCATCTTGAGGTTCTTTCGACTGGCCTGTATCGTCGACACAAAGTCATCCATGTCGTACAGGTCTTTTAGTCGAATTTTGTTGCTGATGCACGCATGCACGCTGTCGGCACTCATGTAGGTGTGACCTGGCTCCAGATATTCCAGTCGGATCCTGGAACAGGATACAGTGCAATCGTTGACGACTCGTAACAGCGCACCGAAGAGGATTCGGTTCTTATTTTGGGCGCCGCAGTTGTCTGCAAACAGGTAGATGTTTTCCAAATCCCTGCCATGACCTTGGATGAAAGTCACGTAGGCAGACACAATGTTGCTTGCCCTTCGCCCGCCTTCCGCTTCGTGCCACAGCACGCAAACTGCCTCCGTGCCTTGGCCAACCTGAGCAAACGTCTCATTGAACAGTACAAGTTTTCGCAAGAAGAAGCTGTCTTTGGTAGACAGTTTTGGCATCGAGAGCACTTTCTGCATATCGACAGTATAGACTGACACACGAGTTTCTTCATTGCTTTGAAAGTCGTGCATGTGCCCCCGGGCCAGATCACGGTTCTTCAGGTGGGAGATCTGTTGTTTGCACAACGCGCACCCACAGGCTTCGCTGGAGTGCTCCTGCTGCGGCCTGTCGTTGTCGTTGTGAACGGCCAAACGATGTTCCTCGCATCTGGAACAGGCATCCTGGGTGGGTCTTGAAGTGGATATATGGAGATCTTTCATCACCTCGTGGAAAACTGGCCAGCTGCATTTCCTTCTTTCTTTTTCCTTGCAATCTTCGAAGTACTCTTCGTACGCTTTCGATGCAGTGTAGCCGCAGGGGAGATATCTCCTGTTTGGAGCATGCTCTAAATTGTAATGTGATACCAGCGGGTTCATCATCTCGAGCCTATTTGGCTGGTTTATTCCCATGATTCGGGGCATTGGTCACGCCACTTTGATTCAGATTGAACCATTGATTGGTTTATACAACGGTGACGTCACTCTCAGACATGCGTAAAAACAGAGCATCCTACATTCATTTTTCAACCGAACAATGTAATTCGCGTTACATAGTTTTGTCGCTACAAAATGCACATTTACTACTTACAATGACATTGACGGAACAATGTAATTTCAGTTACGCAGTCGTTCAGTAGCGACAAAACAATGTAACTCGATTTGCATCGTTTTGTCGCTACAGACAGGCTAATTTCCTACTTACATCGAAATTTTCTTTGCTGCATTTTCAAAAGTATTTGATCCAGCTCAATACTGGGCCTGGTGAACACAAATATCGGTGGCAGGAAATTCAAAAATGCTTATAGCGACAAAACAATGTAACTCAAGTTACAGCGTTTTGTTGTGACAAGGCAGACGTTATCCAGGTTTCGCCAGGCGAGATTGTAGGCTGCGAGATTTTGGTTGGGATGTTTCACCCGCAAATCGTCAATAGATCAAGTATTAACTCTGTTGTGATGGATGGTCAACTACAAAAAAGAAGCGTGCACGAATGTGGATATATGGTCTAATGTAACTTTCTGTGGATATATTTTTATTGATTCCGTGCGATTTGTGATCATTCCAATTTGCGACAAGGTTCATGTATCGGCCAAATTTGAGTGAGAGCTTGGTAAGATTTTTCAGCCGAAAATCATAATTCCAGTTTGCGACCAACCGTCAACTGGTTCTTTAAATGAATTAAAATAATAGAAGTGCTACAAGTTGGCAGATTTTTCCCCTAAAATTGTGAAGTGCTATGAACTGCATAGGGGAAACAAGGATAAACATTTCTTTGTTCAGAAGTGACGTAATTGTAGATTCCTAGTATGTAACGGAACGTTGATCAGGAAACTGAGTCTCATTTCTGACAGCAGACAGTTTTGCCTCCTGCAACCCTTTCTTCTTCCGAACCATATGATGAGGTTGTCAACTAACATTACTCCGAAGATAGCCATTTTCGCAATTTTTAGATGAACAATTTTATCTTATTTTGTAACTTGTTAATCTCCCCTACCAAATTTTTAAAGATCAGTGAGGAACAATGGTGTGAATAGATCAGGTATCTGCACTCCACGAACTGGAAAAGAAACTCTGCTTATTTGCTTTCCTGCGCTGTTATATTTTCTTGTAAAAAATAATATTAATGAACTATAAAAGCTAGATTAAAAATAAAAAAGAAGTTAACATGTAGTATTGGGGTAAGTTAACATCTGGAGAAATTTTGAACTGCATAAGACAAATACTTTTCGTAATATTTTTGAAAGAAGTTCACCATCTTATTATATAGGGATTGATAACCTCAGTTGAAAACGTTAGACACGGCCTTAAACCGTTTTTTTTTCCTTCCATTTAGAGCGTGCCTTTAGAACTGTTTTGCTATATTTACTATGGTCTATGAAAACTATACAGTACTGTGTACTATGCTTCTTTGTACGTAATGTATAATCTGAAAACCAAATTGCGTCTGTATGCATACTTTATATATATAACAGATCTACAAATATCTTCGCTACACTAAAGTGCATAACTGTATGTCACGTGTATATTTGTAGGTCCAAAGATGTCCCTTTTTTAAAATATACTGATATTATCTTTTTGGAATATATTGTCTAATGACCTACGTTTCTTATTTGTTTCATAAATTCTCTCTTTTGTGTCCGTACAACTACATCATCAATTTATACCGGTAGCTTTCACACTATTAATCATAACACAGTGTTTGAGATCTAATAATTGTGTGAACTTGTGTTGTCCACGAGGCTGGTGGAATTTCTCGTCTACTTTAGAACTTTAGAAAAAAATCGTACATTTCGTCTCTGGGCAATATTAGTCTGAAATTATATATAGGAAGGAGTAAATAGAAATGTAGGGTGTAAACAGAGAAAAATATATGAGCGCGTCTGAAAATTGTATTGTATGTCCTATTTTCTACTTTTGAGTAAACTAGAGAAGAAGGTACAACATTCCTGTGCAGTTCAATGCAATGACATATACCAAACCAACTTCCCTGCCATCTGCAAGTACATTTCCGAAACTAACCTATCAACATAGTGTTCTGTGGATCGATTCCAACCCTTTCCAACTAATAACTTAGTTTCACCGGAACTGCCCGTTACCATTGTGTTCGACGTAGCCGTTCATATATAGAAGAGAGTAGATGCCCCTTGACCCTCTTAAGACAGGAACTTTCAAAAAAGCTGAGACACTGGTCTCATTATTTTAAATGAGGAATATATGTACGAAGCTTTATATTCCTAAGTTGAGAACATTGTTCGCATAAATTCGCATAAATTTGGACTCTCCTACTCTCAACCTTCCGAAAAACATTTTAGCCAACGTGACATGACAAAAACGCAAAGTAGACTATGGTTCAGTTATGTGCCAAAAATCAACAAATCAGATGCACAGTCTAGGAAGGATTCTGAAACATAGTTACATTACATTTTTATAGAGCGACTCTGAAAAACAATGGTAGTAATATTCCCTAAGATTCGAGTCAATTGGAAAAGAAGTTGGATCATTTCCATGCAATACAATACATTGACACATGCCAAACGAACTTCCCCTGCTATCTCCAGCTACATTTCAGAAATTAAACTACGTACATACTATTCTGTGCTTCGATCCCAAACCATTACACATAATAACTCAATTTCACCGAAAGTGGCGTTTATCATTAAGTTTGCCTGACCCATTCATATACAGTATAAAGAAAATCACTGTTAAATGTAAAACTATGCAATAGTAGCTATATGCAAGCGTTGGATATATACTGTGGGTGAAATTAGGTCACCGTCATTATCATTATTGCTATTCAGCTTGTATTGACAGGTCACTTGTCACAACTGAGAAGCTTCCATGCTATAACGTTCTTCCACTAACCTCTTCATCTTCAAGTTCGATTTTCCAGTTTTTATATCTTCCAACAATTTTAGTCTCCTTCACCACTTCCCTCTCTTTCCTGCCACCACAGCCTCTAGCACAGTGTATCTCTAAGTGTGGGTCGCGACCGATTAGTGGGTTTCCGGCAGTTTTTGGTGGCTAGCGAGTTTTTCCTTTACGTTATGAAAATTTTATTTTGATGCAGAAACATATGTTATGAAGTACTATTCAGAAAACGAAAATTGGAAGCGTTACTTAATGAGAGGAAGAGGAAGGTGTTACTCAGAGCCCTGCCCTATTGTACAGTCAGTATATATGCTGGGTTAGGATGGAAAAGGAGTGAGTGAGTCAAAACCTGTTACGGGGTAAGGTATTGCGTCGGGAGTAGTGTTAGCTCTGTATTACATTTCTGTGGAACACTTTAAAACTCCTTGCGCATGAGTATAACAGACAGAGTTATTGACAAAAAAATGTATTACACTTGCTCAATCGTCACCAATTCTTATATTTACCTTTCGATTTACTTTCAAAGTTAGATATTTACGATATACATAAAAGAAACCAACTAAATTTTGATTTATTAAAATATAATTATCGAACTCTACTTTCTAACATTCGTGGTCCCTAGGCGTGTTCACAACATCCCCCAAATACATTAAATATCATGTTAATCACTCATACGGTTAGACTGCTATTGAACGATCTGGAATAAATACAGCTGTATCTTTATACCTCTTGCTAGCTAAATAGGCCACAAAATATATTTTATTATTTAATGTGGGTCTCAGTAACAACTTTGAGAACCACTGTTCTAACTCGTCCCTCATGATTCCTTCATTCCTACCCTATGTCCCAACCAAGAACAAATTTTTCTTCCTAATTTTAATTGTATCTAAAATTGTTCTCTTCTCCCCACTATTTCTAACAACATCTCACTCGTTTCCCGCTCAACCCAGCTAATTGTTTCCAATCTTTACCACACCCACATTTTGAAAGCTTGCAGTCGTTTTTAATCATTTCTGTGTAAGGCAATGTTTTTGACCCATATAGTACAATACGAAGTATTTTATGAGTCTGGAATTGGATGGTTCAATTTAATTAATCATAGATCACCTGTTTTACAAATGTGATTATTGTGTAGCTATTATAGTTAATTCTACTTGCTTTCTTTCTTTTTCTTTTTTGTTTTCTAATGATTTTTTATTTTGTACATTCGTTAAATATATTGTTGTAATGTCTTTTCTCTTCTTAATGAATGAATGATTGAGTTCAAAAATATAATTTAACAGTGCGCTTATCACTTACTGTATATATATATATATATATATATATATATATATATATATATATATATTAATATATTTAAAAAAAGTATTCTAATATTAGAAATTCATACACATATTTTTAATAGCCAATGTCTAAGTTGCTTCCCAATCTACACCAAGCATACGAAATTAGCTTTTTCCCTATAATTTTAGAATTAATTGCGTTGCTAATGAGCGTACCCATCGAAAAGCGCAAAACGGTATTTCGAACAGGTTCTGCTGATGAGTCTTATGCAATCATTTAGCACATGCAACATGGACGTTGCGTCGTCGTTAATTGAGTTAAACGCTACCAGATGACAGAGTTGATCCTTGAGGAATCTATGGTCCCCCACTACAGCGGAAAATATGTGACGAAGTCAGTCAGCGTTTCCATACTGTAAGAACATTATCTAAGTTATAGTTTGTTGTTACGCCGGCCTGCAACTAAATTTAACTAGTTAATTTTCTGGCCATTATTGGCGCCATATTCGCCTATATGGAAGTTGTTTACCAACCATAGGCGGCGATTAGGGGGGCAAAGGGGCAGCTGCGCCCAACTTTCTTGAACTAACTATTAATATATATAGTTTTATTGGGAAATGCGAGTTTTCAATAAATTTTTTAACTCTTTGTATGTATTACTGTAACATAAAAAATTGTGCTATATAATACACACGTGTCCAAAACTTAAGCATAATGCAAGAAGTTGCATGTAAAACGCGGGAAGGTCATCGCGAGCACAGAAGTTTTGGTGGCTGGCGTGGGATGCTTGTGAGGAGCATTGACTTGGCTATGGCAAATATGAAGCAAACAATGCAAAAGGACAACATATTAAACAATGTTAATAACACTGCTGGTAAAAAACTATCCTCGTTATTTTTCTGAGAAGAACAAGAAGAATGACATTCAAAATTTATGATGAAACTTGAAGAAACAGTTATTCCTCTTACAGCCTCTCTTAGAATTACCAAACAGATTATTACTAATGCAGGACAAAATTCAAGAGGACAAAGCCAAAGGAAAATTTAGACAAAGCGGAGTAAATTAGCAACAGAATCATAGGAGTAGATTAATAACATGATGATTATTTTTTCTTCAATTATTATGCATCAAAAATGTTATCTGAGATTCTATAATTAAGGGAAATAATATATTTTTTAAAAGCTGAAAACCTAATAAAAGACGTAAGACTGTTATAGTAAGTTTATATTTCAAGTTTTGATCATTGCTAAGAAAAATACTGATGAGTATTTCAGAATTAACATAAATAGTTATTCATCACTCAAAATAAAAATGCTATATGCTACCGCACAAGAACGACACTTAAAAAAAATCAAATAGCATCATAGTTACTTTTTGTAATTAAAATAAATGGTCGTATTGTAGTAACGTAAACGTATTTCAAATGCATTAAAGGAATAATGAATAGGAATATCCAAAACTTTTCATATTGACATGCATGAAAGGAAGTAAAGCTAATCTGTTCTTTTTTATAATATTTTTACTCATTTTACGAGTGTTCAGCAGTTTAAAAGAAATAAAATGTTAATTCAGTTGAAAAGGATGACCATTGAAGGGAAAAAAATAATCATATAGGGTGTTCACTGGTACATCCAATATATACTTCTGTAATTTTCTCCTTTGTTAGAATTTCCCTTACATTGTGACCTTTTGGATTTAGTTCCCGCGCTCCTTACTACGTCCATTTTATACCAGAATTCCGATCTGCATAAAACACGCTAGAAGTCAAGCTTTTCGGTGCGCATTTCCCTAAAAATTTCCTCCAGCATAGAAATCTCTGTCTCCAAAGATTAGGCAGAACGGAAATTTCCGTTCTGTCTAACCATAAGATCGTTTCAAATATCTTGTATAAAGTCCCGCAGGGCTTTAGGCAGAACGAGAATGGATCGTTTTAATATTGCACTCCCTAGTAGCGGAGTGTAAGAAATTTATTTCTGGGTGTGTCCTAAAATTTTAGGAGGGTTTTAGGGGGTGTAGATAAGTCACTGACTTGCTAGTGAAACACGAAATTCGTCTGTGTATTACCAATATATATATATATATATATATATATATATATATATATATATATATATAACATGTCATATTTTTTTCTGAAAATACTTGATGAACGTGTGATGATAATATATCGTATGGTTCCTTGGGGTCATTAAAGATGCTTACATGACCCATGATCTCACGTTGACCAACTTTTCCAAAAATTTAATTTGACATTAACTTAGCTATACTCCTGAGTACCGGATTATTGTTAATTTCCTTTACATCTAAAAGCATTTCCGCTTTTTCATAAAATTCTTGTATGTACTTCTCCTTTAGCTCATCTGTCTCACAACACGGGGGCTATCCACCAGCTTCCGTTTATGGTTTAAAAGATATTTATCTTTTCTGCAAATAATCCACAACTTTCTGTTTCCTCATCATATTGGACCTTATCATAATCTCAAATCGCATGAATATGCATTTTTTTGTTTCTTTTTTCCTTTTTGTAATCTTTTTCTTACTTCATCTGCTACCCACGTATTCTAAACGCTGCCAAGTTATAGAAGTATTTTTATGGACGCTTTGTATATTTCGTAAAGACAGTGATTATTATTTTCGATTTATACTCTATTCTGCGAAGCAAATACATTCTTTCTTCGGTGGGAATTGCTTCCTTCCCACGCAACTGGACAAATAACTCTCTCGTTGTTTTTTTTTTTTCATATTAACAACCTCCAACCGTCGTGCCTAATTTGCATGGGGATGAATTAATGTTTGACGTTTGGAGATCGCTACTACTCACCATCTGAAATGAGTAGGTTCGAAGCGGGAGCAGAGAAAAACCACACAAGTTTAACTTTCGTTTAAATATCTGTATTCTATGAAATATCAAGTGTAAATGTTGGTAGTGTAGACTGTGTATAACGCGTCAGATCACATATCGTAAGCATCTAAGAAGTCAGTCACGAATAATTCGTACATAGCTAAGATACACATACCTTGCTGATAGATGACTGCCTGGACTGGATGTTGAAGTTCTATAACGATGAATGGCTCGTGCTGCAAATAGTCGGCCAACAGTAGAGTCCGACTATTATCCAACCATAATCCAAGTTAATGGTTGTACTAGATAATGCTAGATCTTCCTAGATCTCCTCCTGGACTGGACTCGCAGTTGACTAATTAACTGCGATGAGCTTACAAGTCGTTCTCTCTGTCGATCCTCCACTTCTCATCCAAATCCTGTCGGACCAGAGGTTTTTATTCTCCGTTTCCAGACATTCTGGAATTCTCGTCGTTGACTTTCTGTTTATCTCAGCTATTGGTAAAACATTGGTTTCACCCGAATTACATCGTGATCAAATTCTCAGACCAACAATTTTCTGCAAGTCTGACGGTTAAGCCACAGTCAAAAGTGTGTCACTGTTACGTACAGAGTTTCACATTGATGACATTTCAATTCTTCAACCAAAACATTGCAAATCATAATAAACATACAAACTGACGACTTAGCGTCTAGCCATAACACTACAATTACATTCAACGCATTTACATATTATTGAAATACGTAAACAAATAAACACAAACACGTGTTCATATTACATGACACCATTTCATTGCTATACTTTGATACAACATTTAATAACTGAGATTTTCTATCTCCAAAATAATATGTTCCAAAACCATATACCTCTACATGCTCCCCCTTCAAAACGAGGGAATTGCGTTCACGAATAAATTTCTGTATAGAAATTGACAAAAGTATTTGGTATAAAATACAAACAAAAATAATCGAGTATATTTTTCCATCACCTATATATATATGCATATTAATTTAACCATTTATCATACATAGAAAAATTTATCAAACATCATTTATTTATTTACATTCATTCTTTTTTAAAAAAAATCTTGACGAGAGTCTTTATAAAAAGTATCGGCTCCTGCCATCTATTGTATAATATATATCACTATATGTAACTATATGTTACTTCCTGCGCTCTCAAACGCACATACATGTACTTTTTATTCTCTCGTTCTCGAAATTTTCCATTGCATTTAGTAGCAAAGTCCAACTCAGTGTTTGTTACCACTGCACTTATTTCACCAATATTAGTGTCTTCACCACTGATGTATTAATGAACACATAAACACTTTATTATACACTCTTCATCTCCTAATGATACACTAAAATATTCAGTAACAATGTCCCATCTCGTTGCATGAATTTAAGACACAATTAAAAATTTGAAATTATAAAAATCACTTCACTGTTGGTATCTTTCCTATTCGTACAGTTAGCAACTCTGCGTCACTTCCATGCCATAGACTGATTATACAGCAAAGTTTTTGGCAATGACATTGAGAATGTTTCACGTAGTTTCCTTTTAGTTTCGTCGCGTCGTTACTTACAGTAGACCGTGAAACCGTGTCTGCACTATTTTCGTTAAAACTTGTAAAATGTTCACAAAATCAAGATTTCACACGGACAGAAATATACTTTTCCACTTTTCGAGTTCGTGGATAAATGTTCATCCGCTTTTTCGGTCCCGAAATTCGATAAATTCGTGATTTCTGGTGCATCACTTTGAATTTTGGTGTCGTGGAATACTTTTTGTGCATCTGCTACATTTGAATTATTTTGTGCTAATTCCATGTGCTCTAGATAGTGATCTGAATTATTTTCTGTGTTACTAGTGTGTTTTCTAGTGTTATTACTGTGCTTTTGAGTGTTATTTTTATTAACCAGTGCATAGATTGAAGTTGAATCGTAGTGCTTAGCATCGTCATATATCTTATTTTTATTTTCAACTTTTCCTATCTGTTCTTTCTTTTCATTAAACTTACGTAATTTAAAAATTAAATACAAGATAACTATAAACGTCCTTAATACCAATAAGATTAAAGTTGTTAATGCTATAGTAACTATCATAGTCTTCTGCTCCATATTGCCTGTAAATATAAATAACTAGCTGTGAAATCCTGTTTTTACCTATTTTAAAATCTAACATTACTAAATTCTTGTCTACGGTTCTTTTCGTAAAATATTACGTTTTCTTACCATAGGCCTAGTTTTAATGTTCTAAATCTGTTCATTATTCCCTATAAAATGCACAGATAATGCATATTCTGAACAATGACGAATGTTCTATCAGCTATGTAACAATTCGGGTACTAAAATGTTAGCCTTGTTACATTTTAATTCATTTACCGTCGTATTTTTCATCATTTTTTTCAAAGTCGTAAAATCCTACATTTTCACGCATATTTATGTATTTAAATACACTTTACTACTGCTTTTACTAGTATATGTAGGTCCTAATATCTTTATTGATGTTTATTCCATCATTCTTTAACATTACAAAGCTTTATTTATTGTGAATTCATTCGTATTGCATCAGAATTGCCGTGAATTAGAGTTACTTATCATGTGTAGGCGTGGCCTGTTGCTACGGAGCGGCCATGTTGGCTCAGAAGCTCCACCCATAGTTACGACTTCCTCTCTCGCTGTGAGGAGCGATTCCATCCATCGCAACACTTCCGTGAGTAGTAACTTAATCAAAATGAATCGCTATAAGTTGTTACTTCTCTTACACATGCATATTTAATTAATTAATGAACTGAATACTTTAATTATTATAATAATACTCGATATGCCAATTGATTATTCTATAACTACAATGAATCAATAATTTTCACTCTTTCTTTCTTTTTTAAAAAAAAACTTGAATTTAGAAAATGAATTTAACTTAAAATAACTTGTTTACATACAACTTAACGACAATTATAGGCATGATGCATTACGACTGTATTTTCTTTTGACTATTTCTCGTCTATTATCTATTATTTTCTACTTTTCTCTTTTAGATGTTTACTTCTTTTAACGACTTTTTCATACTTGTTTACGACTTCTATTCTTCATTTGTAAGCTAACTTATCTGGTTTTATGTTACTAGCATCTATAATATTAACTATTTGTCTATTTCTCTAGCTTTTACTAATAAACAATTCTTTCTACTTTGCGATGTTTTTCATAGCTTTGAGCTACTGATCTCACTAATATTATGCTGTTATATAACCTAGCTATTATCTATTTACAAGCTCGTATCTATTTTTATCTATGATATTCTATTTACTATGCTTATTGTTTACTGCTTTTCTTAATATACCCAAAATACTGAGTTTTGTCGTATTAGTACCGCGTAACCACTCTCGTTCAAAAACTTTGTTCGTTTCACCAATTTGAATAGTCTGCTCCTAGTTTTGTCTAGGATCATATTACCTAGGCTTTTCGACTCGTAACTACCACATGCTGTTGGTAAGTATTTCTACATGTTACCAATTGTTTCATATACTAATAAAATAATTCTTTTCAGGTTTTCATTGCAACATAGATTTTTTTCTTTTTTTTCAAAAATACCACTCTTCTTCATATCTCAAAATGTAAACCTTTTTTTTCCAACCCAAGGCACATACAACATCGATTTACATGACATGCTTTACCTCATTAATACTTACTGATGCTTATTATTATGATTATTATGATTATTATTATTATTATTATTATTATTATTATTATTATTATTATTATTATTATTATTATTATTATTATTATTATTGATTTTGAACTTTATACTGCCGAATTGATTTATGAAGTCTACAATACAATACTAATAGCAATAATGTTGTTGATATTAACGCTATAATTATTCCAAGTATTACGTACATAATATAATCTGTTTTTAAATGCAGTTCTGGGATTGATGTATCGACTTTTAATTTCAATAACTTTTCGGTTAAACTATTTAATTCCTACATATGTAACGAAAAATTAACTTGTCTCTCCGTCCAATTACCAATTAATTTGATATGTTTATTTTGAACTTGTATTATTTGTTTAGTTGCAATTACCAGCTCTCCTATTATTATGTTGTCAAATTTATCATTCTTTATGAAACTTGATTTAGATTTAGTTTGCTCCAATTTTGTGGAAATAACTTCTTGATGTACACCCGCTTTCATCATGTACGCCTCCTTTCCTCGTCATGTACGCTTCCATCACGCCTGCGTGTGTATATCTAAATATCACATTCCCCAAAAATTTCTCAGAATTCTGCTGACATCCTTCCAAAGAATTATTTAAAATAATATTATTTAGACACTTAGCCTCATTATCCATAGTTATACTTTCACAAAAGTATAGGAAACTTTTAAATTCACATTTATTTTTATCCAATGAATGATATTTACCTTCCGCCAAGTAAACTGCTTCCGGTAAATCGTAAAATATTCTGGTACTATTTATTAAGTAGCCCATAGATATTATGTCATACATGACTGAGATACTAATATCATATATTACTGGAGTTTTTAATATTAAATCAACATTATTTTCCTCATAATGATATTTTACTAAATATACGCTAGACATTTGGTAAAACATCCCAATGTCTGACCTATAAATAGTATTCTTCAAAATATCATGAAGACTTATTAATCTTTTTACATCTGCATTAGATAATATATGATATGTTAGTTGATTATTTAATATACTGTCTACTATTTTATTTACCCTCTCCTGCACAAGATGAGCAAACAAGTTTGCCATTATCTTGCGTTAAGATTGATGTAAATAACAATATAGCTCTTGAATTTTATTTTTATAATCTTGCAATACGTGTTGCACTTTAACTACAATTCCATGGACTACAGAAATTTCATTATTAAATGATGCTTTTAGATTTTTAATTTCACTTGTTAACAAATTTTCGTGTTTATTTAATTTATGAATTGAATGAGACAATTGCTGATTATGTATTAGATTATATGTCGATAGACCAGTAGACGATAATCCCAGTAACCACGAAAATATATAGCTTTTATTTCTATGATTATTACTACACCTAGTTCTTCCATTTTCATAAAAAAAATGACATGGTAGAAAATTTACAATATTTTATCTAAATTCTTTTTCTTTTACAGCATAATCGTTAAGAGTATCATATGCATCAGTACACTTGTCATGCACTGGCACAGCCTCTTGAAAATTTAATGCAACTTTACAGTGGTATACACCATGTTTGTAGCATGTACGGCATATGCATTCTGCATTAAAGCTAATCCAATTTCCGTTAACGTTATCTGTTGTTGTCCTTCCTCTGCTATGCCCATACTCATCAAAAGTATTTCCAAAATTAAAATCTTGAACATGGTGTTAACTGCAAATAATTGAAACTTAAAATTACTATTTGAATTTATTATATTTATTTTAATAATTTTTTAACTCTTTTATTTAGTTAATACTTATGTTTATTTATTTTATTTTATTTACGTTGTATGTGTACCTTGGATTATTCAACAAACCAAACAAATTTACGAAATATCTCTAATTTAAAAAAATTCTCTATTTTCCTAATAGCTCTAAATTCTGTAAACAAAACATGTTTACCAGTTCAGGGGTTTTTCAGATGGAAACCAAAATTTCCTTTGATTTCCGTCACTGACTTTTGTTGATAAACGGCGGTCCACCTCGCCGTCCACTGATAAAAACATTTTGTTTACAGATCCCTAACAAACAAATCAAATTTATAAACTTAATTTATTCTGTTTTTCGTCGAGAAAAAAAACTTTTTAACTTTTTGTGATGTAGTCTTTGAGTCACTAACCCTCTTGGTTTTTCTCACGCGTTGTTTATTTTTTTCCTTTTTTTCTTTTAGACATCACTGTCTAAATCCGAATCATCATCTTGCTTATCAGACTCTTCATCATTCGTGCCAATAAATTGTTTTAAACGCCGAATGTCAATCGTGTCAACCTTTTCTTGTCCTTTCTTCGTCTCATACTTTACTTTATATGAATTGCTATTCATTTTTTCCACTATAACACCACGAGTATTAAATCTTTTCCCAAAACAAGCTGGAATGCCTGCTCTCGGCATCTCACGTATCCATACCTTTTGACCAATGTCAAAGTTAGGTTGAGAAAACTTCTTCTCGATCTGTTTCTTCTGAAACTTAAACCGTTTTTGCAAATTTTGGTATGCTACCTTCCTTGCTTCTTTGACATTTCTTATTCGCTCATCATTCTCCACATACTCACAGGGAATGTCCAGATCTTGTTCCAAGAACGTTCTGGGTTCACGCCCTGTTAGCAAATAATAAGGCGAATGTTTCGTTCCATCATGAATTTGAGTATTCATGGTGAATACTATGCAAGGTAGGATTTCATCCCAATTTTTAAATTCACGGTCTATGTAGTGCTTCATAACTTGCTGTATGGATCCTATGGCTCTTTCTGATGTTCCAATGTTATAATGCGCATCCGTGTTGGCGAAGTTTAACTTCATTCCAAAACGCTCTGCCATTTCCTCCATAACTCGGCTTCGATGTGTGCTATGCCGGTCCATCGCTAGAATCTCAGGAATGCCGTGTTTCGTGATTAACTCTTCAAAAATCACTTCTGCTATAATCTCGGATGTTATCGCAGGTACTGCTTTAGCAATTACATAACGTGTAGCACTATCTACAAACACAATCACATATTTATGTCGATGGTTTTTAGACCTTTTAGATGGCCCAATCTCGTCCATAGTTACATGCTGGAATGGCATATAACTTGGATACGTCTGTGGATGCAATGGTGTCCTACCAGCCTTACGCTTTTGAATCTGACACCTTACACATTGGCTGACCTTATCCTGAAAAAAACTTTTTCATATTAGTGAAGTAAATAGATTTTAATGCCCGATTATAGCATTTGGTATAGGAGTAATGACCTCCTCCATAAATCGAACAATGTAGGTTTTTAAATACTTGTTCCCTTAATGAAAAAGGAATGCACAATAGAAATTTCTTTCCATTTGCCATCATTTGTGTTCTGAAAAGTTTTCCATCTTTCACCACATACCAACGTGCTTGCCTCTCAGCTTTCTCATCTGCTACCTCAGGATGTTCAATAGCATTCATAATGGGTCCGAAGAAAGAATCCTTTCTCTGTAGTTCGGCAACGTCTACGTCATCATCAAAGGTGATGTTTACTTCCAGATCTTCGGTCTTCACTGGTAATGCATCCAAATCAATATCTTCTGCCGTAGGTTGAATATCAGTATTCCTCGACAATACATCGCTCGGGTTCTTCTCACCCGGACAATGCACAGGTGTATACTGGTATTGTGCCATTTCTAAACTATATCTCAATAACTTTGGTGATAATTTTGGTGTTGTTTGTAAATATTTAATGCATCTACAATCCGTATACAATTCGAATTCTTTGTTATACAGATAGTAATTGAATGCTTTAAAGGCACTCACCACTGCCAAAATTTCCAACTCTACTATGTGTCTTCTAGCTTCATTCGGTCTCAGTACCCTACTATAATATGCAATTGGGGTCCATTCTCCATTTACTTGTTTCTGCATGAGAACTGCTCCTATTGACTTCGTCGACGCATCGGTATACACTCTTGTCTCTAGATTTTCTCGGAATGGCGCTAATAATGGTGCTTTCATCAATGCATCTTTTAATTTTTCAAAGCTGTTTTGATGCTCCTCGGTCCATACGAATTTATGATTTTTCCTCAGCAACGGTTGAAAAATTGCTGAAATTTCTGCGTAATCTTTGAAAAATTTTCGTACGTAATTTGTCAAACCCAGGAACGACTTGAGTTCTTTTGCGCTTGTTGGTGGTTTACACGCTTTTATTGCTTGTATCACCTTTGGACTAATTTCGTATCCGGCCTCACTTACAATGTGACCTAATGCTAAAACTTTTAACTCCATAAAATGACACTTTTCTACTGACAATTTCAAGCCATACTTTCGTAGTTTTTGAAAAACAGAATGCAATACTGACACCATTTTTTCTTGATTTTTAACATAAACGAATACGTCATCCATGTAATATGACACCGCTTCCGGATTAACGTTAGCTAATGTCATAGCCATGATCTTCGTGTATATGGCTGGAGACTGAATGTACCCCATAGGAAGCTTGGAATATTGGTAAGCACCGACGCCAGGAATGTTGAACGCCGTGTACTTTCTTGACTCCTTTGAGATGGACACAGCGTGATAGGCACTTTTAATGTCAAGTACGCTGAAGAATTTATGACCGCCCATACATGTTAGAATCTGATGTATGGGCTGCAACGCCACGGAATGGAACTTTACGTGCCGATTTAACATTCTACAGTCGAGTACTGCTCTTATCGCTCCATTAGGCTTTTTAACGAACAGCATTGGTGAATTGTAAGAGCTGTTACTCTCCTCGATAATGTTCTGTTCGAGCAGGATATTTATTTGCTCTTTAACTTTGTCTTTCATCGCAATTGGGATCGGATACTGTTGCCTTCTAAAAGGAACTTCCGTTTCCAATTCTATTTTGTGTTCTACTCCTTTAACTCTGCCTAACTCATTGTCTCTCCACGCAAAAACATCTGCATAAGCATAACAAAGTTTTTCCAATTTCTTTTTAATTTCAGGTTTAGTTTTTTCGCCAAATTTTAATCTTGTCTTGTCATAATTTTTCCGTGCGTCTAACACTTCTTCAATTTCATCATCCGTTAGCCCTTCCTGTCTCAATTCCGTCTCACTAACACATTCTTCCTCATCTCCAATTTTCAAATTCCTTGTTAACATTATTGTCTTGTTCGATGGATTAATGATCTCTAATCTCTGATTTTGTTTTGATAATATCGCTCTAGGTACAAATACATTATACTGTTTTTCTAATAACTTATCAGGCTCTAACAGATACTCATTACTCGCCCAAGAATTTACTAGATTGACTTCAACAGTCGTTCTAGTTCTTGGCAACAGGTTAACTCTATGTCCTAAAACCCATTTTGGTTTTAAACTTGTCTTTACACTAATCGCGATATTATCGGAAACTAATCTTGGCTCTTGATCATTCTTACAATTTCTAGTCGGTCTCCCGAACCTTTGAACTAAGATTTTACTGTTTCCATAGTCTATTTGACAATTCTGTGTTCTCAAGAAATCATTCCCTATTAACATTTGATACGGAAAATCCTTTATTATTCTGAACTCTTGATGAAATGTCTGATTCGATATTTTAAATTTAATTATAGCCAATTTATTGATTAAGAGTGCATTTTGCGTAATACCCTTAATTTTCGTTTTTTTGGAATAATTCGCGCACTTGGTGTCACTAATTATTCATTGATAATGGAAATTTGTGATCCACTATCAAGTAAAGCATTAATTTGTCTGTTTTCTATTTCTAATGGTAAATATACCATATTATTTTCCAATTTTCCTGAGGCAATAACATCTCGTGTTCTCACATTTCTGTTACCTGTAAATGTGCCTCGCTCATTTACAGATGTATTCAGTTTAAATGACTAGGTCCTGCGGTTTGGTAGTATGTTGTACCATTCACTTGTGCAGGTACAACTTGCACAAACCTTTGCGAATTATCTGAATATTGGCTTTGTTGACAACAAGAATTCTGACAACTGCTTTTCCAGTTTCCTTGTTGACCACGTCCACGATTATTTCGCCAATATCCACCTCTATTACCACGTCTATTATGAAAACTATTGTTTCCTCTATTACTATTTTGACCTCTATTATTATTATTTGACCAATACCTGTTTTTATTTCCGCGATAATTATTCCTATTATTACCTCTATATTGTCGATTGTTACTAGAATTTTGATTTTTCCCTTGTTTTCTAATTTGATTATCCTGTTTTTCTTCTTCTTGCGTTTTTGCTGACAACGCGATTTGCAACTTGTCGATCTTTTTCTCTAATTCCGCGATTTGCATTAGACTTTGCGGCTCTTGCTTAATTTTGTGTTCTTCTTTACTTTTTCTTACTACCACGTGATCCAACTCGGACTCACTTCCTTCATCTTCGACTTGTTCCCTGATCTTTTTGACTAAGTCTTTAATTGTAACCTTTCCAGTTTCGCGTTTCACGCGCTTCGCGATTTTACATTTGTTTTTCTCGATCTTTTGTTGATCGTCTACAAACTTCTCTAAATTAGAGTAGGCTACCGTCCCTACTTTCTCCATATAATATGGATGTAACCCACTAACTATTATTCCAATTTTCTTCATATCCGTCATATTTGAGTCTAATCTCTCACAAAGAACTAGCATGTCATATACATAATTTATGACAGCTTCGTCTTCTTGTTGCAAACGTTCTTTAATCCTGTCTTCAATATCGAGCGTCACATTCGAGCGTTTAGTAAATTCCTTAACGATTTCTGCCTGTAAATCCTTATATTGGATTTCCGCTGTATTCTTCCGTTTCAGGAACAACTTTATCCATTGTCTCCCTACTCCTTTAAAAATGTTTGGTATCAACTCTTTCCTTTTGTTTTCGGCAATGCCTGCCATCTGACAAGCATCGTCGAACTCATCAAAGAAAGAAACGATGTCACTATCGTTTTTCAAATCAAACTTCGGTAATTTATTTATGTCCGCGTAAAACGTGATGTTTGATGCCATTTTAACGTCCTTACTTTTACTGTTTACTAAATTCTGATCTAAATTTATAATAGAGGGAAAATCTTCCGACACGGATTTTATTACCGGACTACTAGGAAAGTTGAACACCGGTTCCTTACTTAAAATAATTTTAGGACTCGCGGCTGTGTCTTGACTACTAGAATTTTTTCGTCGTTCAGGTGTCCTTACACCAAATAAGTTATGTACTTCAATATTAATTCCCTTATTTGCCTTCTGTGCCCTCGTCAACACAGTATTTTCGGTCATTTATCAATATATATACTTAATACAACTTATATCTTTGACTACGAAGTGTGGGAGGGTGGTGTGGGTTAACCTGATAACTTTATAAACTAGAGTCACTGTCTAAGCCTTTCGAGATCCGAACCAAATCTCGCATTCAACTGGTGAACGTTAAAATTACCTTTACTAAATTTTACCATACTAAATTACTTAATCTACAATTAATTTCGAGCCGGGACTTGAACCAAACATGCCTTCACCATAACAATTGTGGTTATTACTCTTAAAACTAAGAACTGTACCATCGCGGGATTCGAACCAAAGCTATCTCCACCATAACAATGGTGGGAACTATACACTAGGACCGCTACCGAAACCAGCAAATCTCCACCATAACAACCTCCAACCGTCGTGCCTAATTTGCATGGGGATGAATTAATGTTTGACGTTTGGAGATCGCTACTACTCACCATCTGAAATGAGTAGGTTCGAAGCGGGAGCAGAGAAAAAACACACAAGTTTAACTTTCATTTAAATATCTGTATTCTATGAAATATCAAGTGTAAATGTTGGTAGTGTAGACTGTGTATAACGCGTCAGATCACATATCGTAATCATCTAAGAAGTCAGTCACGAATAATTCGTACATAGCTGAGATACACATACCTTGCTGATAGATGACTGCCTGGACTGGATGTTGAAGTTCTATAACGATGAATGGCTCGTGCTGCAAATAGTCGGCCAACAGTAGAGTCCGAGTATTATCCAACCATAATCCAAGTTAATGGTTGTACTAGATAATGCTAGATCTTCCTAGATCTCCTCCTGGACTGGACTCGCAGTTGACTAATTAACTGCGATGAGCTTACAAGTCGTTCTCTCTGTCGATCCTCCACTTCTCATCCAAATCCTCTCGGACCAGAGGTTTTTATTCTCCGTTTCCAGACATTCTGGAATTCTCGTCGTTAACTTTCTGTTTATCTCAGCTATTGGTAAAACATTGGTTTCACCCGAATTACATCGTGATCAAATACTCAGACCAACAATTTTCTGCAAGTCTGACGGTTATGCCACAGTCAAAAGTGTGTCACTGTTACGTACAGAGTTTCACATTGATGACATTTCAATTCTTCAACCGAAACATTGCAAATCATAATAAACATACAAACTGACGACTTAGCGTCTAGCCATAACACAACAATTACATTTAACGCATTTACATATTATTGACATACGTAAACAAATAAAAACACAAACACGTGTTCATATTACATGACACCATTTCATTACTATACTTTGATACAATGTTTAATAACTGAGATTTTCTATCTCCAAAATAATATGTTCCAAAACCATATACCTCTACAATATATACATTTAAAACATTTCTTTTTTGGTGATAACATTTCAATGAGTGGCGATTCTTTTTCGTGTTTCTCCGTGACTTATTATATGCACAGTATATATTCTGCAGTTATTTGGAACTAAATTAAGTGCTTTCTTTAATCGCTTATAGAATCATTGCAGTAGTTTAGAGCATGGCTGGACCAGAACAGGTGTTTAAGTGACCGAATGGCACCAGCCTCATCTCTTTTGCAGTTCCTTATCTGTACTTTCTCACGCCCGAGTTATCGCAATGTCTCGTGCATCGTGGCCAGTGGACTAAAATTAACATAAATTATTTTCCGTATTCTGTTTGTATGTGCATACAGGTGAGTTAACACTGGTTTTTAGAATGAACTGCCAATACTCTTCAGTCAACCACTTCAACTCGTATCTAGAACGAGGAGTTTACCTACGGAATGGTGTGCAGCCACCACGCACGTTGGGTCGGGAATTAAGTATGATTTTGTGTTAAGGGGCACAAGATATTAGCTGGCGAAGGACGTTTTCTTACGGCTAGCCCCAACTAGTGAAGTTTCAGGTTCTCATACCTTGTGCGTACCTATCAGTTATAAACACGCCCTCCAACATTAGCATTCTACTTTGGAGACTTTTTATTTGCCAAAGACTCATCTCAACGCTTCAGAATTGTTTGGCGCAGCATCTGGATTTCTACGTGGGATTATCCCGGCAACTTTTCCCCAGTGCTAATCCTCCCAGTGCGTCAATGGTAAAAGAGAAGCATTTGCAGTGTAATCTGAATTATAATATTCTATATAAAAGTGATAAAGAAAGCTACCGTGCATCAAAAATGCAAAGTGTGATTTTAGTAATATAGATTATTGTACATATTCTGTGTTAAGTGTTGTGTTCATTTCTCTTCATTACTTTTTATATAATAGTATTCTAATAAATAGGTATAGTGTTATTTAATCCAATGTGTTTTCGTTGTTTGTGTGAATGATGTTTGTGTACGTTATGGTCTGGATGACCGTCTGATCGTCCGTGAGGTTTTCGAGACAAGATATCCGAACCTCTCGGCGCCTAATGCTTATATCATCATTGAGACTGACGAGCGATTTGGAAACAATTTGTGATTCCTTCTTGGAAAGGTCCTTCATCGTCCTATCCAGGTGAGTTCAGGTCTCAGGAGAAATGGTAGGACAACGAACCATGGACAGCGACAAGGTTACCAATTTGGTTACAAATAAATGTCAGTCTGAACAGCGATTCGAACAATGAGCGGTTACAAATAAATGACGCCCGAACTACCGACCCGAATAGAGAACGTTGGTGCTCGAATATACTTGTAAGATCAATATGTTAATATATCATTACTTCTCCAGCTTAGAACCAGTAATCTAAAAAAATCTCTTTCAGGTGATTTTAATCGCATGTTTTTGCGATAGTCATTTTATTCTAATCGTACGTTCTAAGTTTATTTTTGTCCAAGATGGTACACCAGGAAGTAAATTTGGTTACTAAGATGAACGTATTTCTTGAAAAGAATTTTGCTCGATTTAAAGATAATTTTGATAGATTAGAACAAAAAGCAGATAAAAACGAAGAGCAATTTGCCACGTTAGAACAAAAAGTAGACAAAACGAAAATAATTTTGCTACATTAGAACAGGGAAATAAAGAGAATATTGTTAGGTTAGAAAAAGACCTAAAGAGTGAGTTAGGTCAGAAGTTAGACGCTGTACAAACGGAATGTCGAGGAAAATAACCAAAGATTAGAACAAAGTATTAAACTGTAGATGCTGAAAGTAAAATTAGGAACGAAATCCTCGAACAAAAAATACGATGGCATAACACTTAAGAATCATGACCAGCTTCACGAAGTCAGTCATTGTACTAAACAGACAATCGAACTCGCCACACAGCCCAGCATCGAGTTAGGCAACAAACTGAAGAAACATGTCATCGTGTAGAACAAATATAAACAAAAGTCTGTAAAATTCAGAACCACTTAGGAGGTTTGCATGAATACATACAATCCCTGTAAGGATAGTTGGAATCAGCCCGAGATGTGTGCCAGGCTAATAAGGAACGCTGCGTTAGTTTACATATTGATACAGTCGATAAATTAGATGAGATGCATGACCGTATTGAGGAAATTCCTGAACGCGTAGAAAAGCAAGGAAAAAACATTAAAATGGTATACGAAGAGACGAAACTAACTGTATTACAATATGAAGGTAAAAATGAATCCAACACAAAATGTTGCGCTGAATACAGGCAATAGATATAAACATAAAAGAAATTAGGCGTGATATGGTAGAGCTCGCTCAGAGCATAGAAAGTACAGATAATACAACACCGAAATCCGAACCCCTGGTAGAGACAGATATTCCTAGACAAGTTAGAAATAAGCACTATAGTGGTTCGGCTTATTCGGAATGTAAGACCAGTAGTAGTGACAGTGCAAATAATGATTCAGAAATCATGGTTGTATACGACCGAAGGCGCAAGCGCGACAAAATGTTACTTTCACAAATCGCCAGAGAAGAAATACGAAATTAAAAGATGATGTCATGCTTAAGAAAATTCAGTGTTTTCCTAAATTTCAGAGTGATTCTTCCAGTGAATCAATCCACAATTATTTGCAAAAGCTAGATCTTACAGCTCAATTAGCTAACTTTTCTGATAAAGCTCTGTTTAAGCTCATTCCACATTTATTGCAAGGAGTTTCATTAAGTTGGTATAATATCAGAAAGGATGAATTCACCAACTATGAGCAAATCAAGCAAGCACTCATTGAAGCTTTTGCTCGAAAATTTAGAGCAACACAGGCTATCAACCTGTAAGAGTACTCGTTTCTATCACAAGGTACATAGTTCCGTACATGATTTCGGGCTTGATCAATTCAATAAACTTCGTGAATTGACACCACAATTGCCTGAATTTCTCATACTTACAGACATGATCCAGACTATGCATAATAGATCTAAAACTGAACTCTTCCTTCATTCATGTAACAATATCAGGTAATTTTTTTTGCCGCAATTCAAAGATTAGAAACTTTAAATGCTCAACAATGTCGTAGAGAGGAAAGAAACAAACAGAATAATAATTATTATGGTAATCAAAATTCCAATTTCTAAGGTAACTAACGAAATTTTCCGTATAATAAGGGTAACGATAAAATATACCAAGATCAACATGTAAAAAAACTGAGAATTAACAGGGAACCGAACCAAGGTCGTACGCGACATGACAATAGTAGAAACAATAGGAATCGACCCTCGCGATCACGTGATTAGAGCAATAATGAGGAACGAAACAGGAATCGCAACTCGCGCGATAATTCTAACACTAGACCTGAACGAAAGAATAATAATGCTAGGAATCGGCGAAACAATAGTGGCAGTAATGGAAGGAGGAATAATAACAGTAGAAATAGTAACCATTAGAAAAAGTAACTAAGACTTTGTATGTTGATAGAAATTTTTCTTATAGGGATGCGACTTATTTCTCTCAATCTTTCTTTCAACTGCTAGGTGATAAACATGTATTCATTTTTCTTCCTTTTTGCTTTTAGTTTCGATGACTCGCGGAAAAAATGAAAATAGAACTACGCATTGTTTTTTAAAGTTCGTTTTACTTCTAGCTTTTAACTGTTCAGAGAAGAGCAGCTACTGTGTTTTTCTTTCGTTTTCTTCTTTTGATAAAAATAGCCGCTGGATTTTCAACCACTTGTGTTTATGGTTACGAATAACGAGCGACACACAGCTAATTGATTCTTTTTCTTTGCTTTTTTCTGTCTTTGCTCAGTGCCGTACCCCATACATCCAACTATCTGTCAATGTTGCAAACTTTATTAATAATTTACTTTTAGTTTAATGCAACTAAGTTTTTTTGTTTTCATTTCAGATGTTTGAAATTAGGAATTTTAGAAAAGATTAACGCATTCTATATACGTAGGGTAACCGTATTTATCTAAAAACGGTTTGAACTAGTAGAGCAGTTCCGTACCTCAGCCAGTGGGAATATATTTTGGCGTTATAATATATTTTTATTTATTGTGTTTTAAAATTTTAAAAATTCTTTTTATACTCCTTTCACACTTTCCAAATTCTTAAACATGTTATCATGCGTATGATTCATAATTAATGTTTGATTTTCCTTTTAGAATCCTTCATTTTTTAAAAAAAAAAAGATATATCGAGATGCCCAGGATGAGAAAATTTTTAGTTGTGAATTATATATACATTGTATATTTGTAAATGAAATTTAGTATGTAATCTCATGTGTAGAATATCAAAATTTAATATCGTTTTTTCTTCCTTCCTTGTAACCCGTAACTAAGCATGTATATTCTTAGGTTATTTTTTTCAGTATATTTTATCGTCTAGTAATATCCCAGAAAAGAGTTTAGTGTTTAAGAATCGTAACTATATTGTGTACTTGTATGCTAATGTGTTGTAATGTTTTTTTTTTTTATATTAACTTTGAGAAAGTTATATTTTATCACAGTTTGTCCCAAAAGTATTTGGAATTTATTAGCTAAATTGCCATCGTTATGGAGGATATTTATAAATCAATATGGCCGAAGGTCTCTTAATACGAGTCTTTAGGTTTCAGCCATAACAAACATAATGGAGGATTTCCTTCATAAATCAACATGGCAAAAGATTTTGGAATGCAAATCTTTAGGTTTCAGCCATACTCCCAAGGACGGATGATTTTCTTCAAACATCGACATGGCCCATTATTTATGAGGTTTCAGCCATCTTAGAGATATCAATATAGGTCCCTTAAAATAAACTTATTTTTTTTCTTTCGATCAGCATGAAGCCACAAAGTTTTATCAAAATTACTTTCTGTCAATTATTTCATATGTTCGATGACTGAATTTTAATGTGTTAATAAGACCATTTTGAGTATTTTTTTTAGCAAGGATGCCTAACAAAATTAAACTGTCGTGGAATGACATAACTGTTTTGTAGGGAATGTAATTTTGATGTTTCAGGGCGACCAGAAATTTGTAATGTCATTGACTATATTTTTGTGTTTGTATCTCATGTTTTTATTTTAATAGGTCTGAAGTATTTTGTCTTATATAGACATATTTTACGATGCTACGAGAGCATTTGTATTTAGTGTGTTTACACATCTGTTTCTTGGTGGAAGACGTACATTATGTTTCAGGGAACATACTTGTATTTTACTGAATATAAAAGTGTTTATATTTCAGTGATGTATAGAAACATGCCTAAGGTTGCGGGCCTGTATCGACTAATGGAATCAGAATTCTAACATATATCCACTGTATTTTTTGCACCCCGCAAAAAATGTTCAGTGAACGCATACATATTTTTAACATTTATTTCAACAATGATATTGTTTTGTTTATATTTTGAAAGGTACAAAATCAAAAATTACCGCCGATTGCACTCTTCAAAGCGTTATGAAGCCTTTGGAAATGAAAAATAAAATTTGTAAGATTTACGTCCCAGGTTATGCCGGTGTCACAGGGATTTTTTACCCCCGGGAAACTTTTACCCCCTGGAAAGTTTTACCTCCTGGAAATCTTTACCCCCTTGTCGGTTTCTGGTAACTTCAAAGGAAAAGTCAAAAGTTACATTAAAAATTCATATAATTAAATGAGATCTCTCAGTATATGCACTCACTTTGGTCAAGATGGCTTTAAATCCGAAGATTTGGTAGGGGGGTAAAATTTCCTAGGAAATTATTACCTCCCTGTCGACTATTGGTTACTTCAAAGACAAATTCAAATGTTATATTATAAATTGAAAGCACTCTGTAGTATCTCTTAACAGACACAGTGACTTTGGCCAAGATGGCTTAAAATCCGAAGATTTGGTAGGGGTGTAAAAATTTCCTAGGAAATTATTACCTCCCTGTCGACTATTGGTTACTTCAAAGACAAACTCAAATGTTATATTATAAATTGAAAGCACACTGTAGTATTTCTTAACAGACACAGTGACTTTGGCCAAGATGGCTTTAAATCCGAAGACTTGGTAAGGGGGTAAAAACTTCCTAGGAAATTATTACCTCCCTGTCGGCTATTGGTTACTTCAAAGACAAACTGAAATGTTATATTATAAATTGAAAGCACTCTGTAGTATCTCTTAACAGACGCAGTCACTTTGGCCAAGATGGCTTTAAATCAGAAGATTTGGTAGGGAGGTAAAAATTTCCTAGGAAATTATTACCTCCCTCTCGGTTATTGGTTACTTCAAAGACAAACTGAAATGTTATAAATTGAAAGCACTCTGTAGTATCTCTTAACAGACACAGTCACTTTGGCCAAGATGGCTTTAAATCCAAAAATTTGGTAGGGGGTAAAAATTTCCTAGGAAATTAATACCTCCCTCTCCGTTCTTGGTTACTTCAAAGACAAACTGAAATGTTACATTATAAATTGAAAGCACTCTGTAGTATCTCTTAACAGACACAGTGACTTTGGCCAAGATGACTTTAAATCTGAAGATTTGGTAGGGGGTAATAATTTCCTAGGAAATTATTACCTTCCTCTCGGTTATTGGTTACTTCAAAGACAAATCAAATGTTATATTATAAAGTGAAAGTACTCTGTAGTATCTCTTAACAGACACAGTGACTTTGGACAAGATGGCTTAAAATCCGAAGATTTGGTAGGGGGGTAAAAATTTCCTAGGAAATTATTACCTCCCTGTCGGCTATTGGTTACTTCAAAGACAAACTCAAATGTTATATTATAAATTGAAAGCACTCTGTAGTATTTCTTAACAGACACAGTGACTTTGGCCAAGATGGCTTTAAATCCGAAGACTTGGTAGGGGGGGTAAAATTTTCCTAGGAAATTATTACCTCCCTGTCGGCTATTGGTTACTTCAAAGACAAACTCAAATGTTATATTATAAATTGAAAGCACTCTGTAGTATCTCTTAACAGACACAGTCACTTTGGCCAAGATGGCTTTAAATCAGAAGATTTGGTAGGGAGGTAAAAATTTCCTAGGAAATTATTACCTCCCGCTCGGTTCTTGGTTACTTCAAAGACAAACTGAAATGTTATATTATAAATTGAAAGCACTGTGTAGTATCTCTTAACAGACACAGTCACTTTGGCCAAGATGGCATTAAATCACAAGATTTGGTAGGGGGGTAAAAATTTCCTAGGAAATTATTACCACCCTCTCGGTTCTTGGTTACTTCAAAGACAAACTGAAATGTTACATTATAAATTGAAAGCACTCTGTAGTATCTCTTAACAGACACAGTGACTTTGGCCAAGATGGCTTTAAATCCGAAGATTTTGTAGGGGGGTAATAATTTCCTAGGAAATTATTACTTCCCTCTCGGTTCTTGGTGACTTCAGAGACAAACTGAAATGTTATATTATAAATTGAAAGCACTCTGTAGTATCTCTTAACAGACACAGTCACTTTAGCCAAGATGGCTTTAAATACAAAGATTTGGTAGGGAGGTAAAAATTTCCTAGGAAATTATTACCTCCCGCTCGGTTCTTGGTTACTTCAAAGACAAACTGAAATGTTATATTATAAATTGAAAGCACTCTGTAGTATCTCTTAACAGACACAGTCACTTTGGCCAAGATGGCATTAAATCACAAGATTTGGTAGGGGGGTAAAAATTTCCTAGGAAATTATTACCACCCTCTCGGTTCTTGGTTACTTCAAAGACAAACTGAAATGTTACATTATAAATTGAAAGCACTCTGTAGTATCTCTTAACAGACACAGTGACTTTGGCCAAGATGGCTTTAAATCCGAAGATTTTGTAGGGGGGTAATAATTTCCTAGGAAATTATTACCTCCCTGTCGGTTTCTGGTTACTTCAAAGAAAAATGTAAATGCTACATTATAAATTTATACCACTCTGTAGTATCTCTTAACAGACACAATCACTTTGGCCAAGATTGCTTTAAATCCAAAGATTTGGTAGGGGGTAAAAATTTCCTTGAAAATTATTACCTCCCAGTCCGTTTCTGGTTACTTCAAAGACAAAATCAAATGTTACATTATAAATTGATACCACTCCGTAGTATCTCTTAACAGACACAATCACTTTGGGCAACATGGCTTTAAATCCAAAGATTTGGTAGGGGTTAAAAATTTCCTAGGAAATTATTACCTCCCTGTCGGTTTCTGGTTACTTCAAAGACAAACGTAAATGTTACATTATAAATTGATACCACTCCGTAGTATCTCTCAACAGACACAGCCACTATGGCCAAGATGGCTTTAAATCCAAAGATTTGGTAGGGGGTAAAAATTTCCTAGGAAATTATTACCTCCCTGTCGGTTTCTGGTTACTTCAAAGACAAACGTAAATGTTACATTATAAATTGATACCACTCCGTAGTATCTCTTAACAGACCCAATCACTTTGGGCAACATGGCTTAAAATCAGAAGATTTGGTAGAGGGGTAAAAATTTCCCAGGAAATTATTACCTCCCTGTCGGCAATTCGTTACTTCAAAGACAAACTCGAATGTTATAAATTGAAAGCACTCTGTAGTATTTCTTAACAGACACAATGACTTTGGCTAAGATGGCTTAAAATCCGACGATTTGGTAGGGGGTAAAAATTTCCTAGGAAATTAGTACCTCCCTGTCGGCTATTGGTTACTTCAAAGACAAACTGAAACGTTACATTATAAGTTGATACCACTCTGCATTATCTCTTAACAGACACAGTCACTTTGGGCAAGATGGCTTTAAATCCGAAGATATGGTAGGGGGTAAAAATTTCCTAGGAAATTATTACCTCCCTCTCGGTTCTTGGTTACTTCAAAGACAAACTGAAATGTTATATTATTAATTGAAAGCACTCTGTAGTATCTCTTAACAGACACAGTCACTTTGGCCAAGATGGCATTAAATCACAAGATTTGGTAGGGGGGTAAAAATTTCCTAGGAAATTATTACCACCCTCTCGGTTCTTGGTTACTTCAAAGACAAACTGAAATGTTACATTATAAATTGAAAGCACTCTGTAGTATCTCTTAACAGACACAGTGACTTTGGCCAAGATGGCTTTAAATCCGAAGATTTTGTAGGGGGGTAATAATTTCCTAGGAAATTATTACCTCCCTGTCGGTTTCTGGTTACTTCAAAGAAAAATGTAAATGCTACATTATAAATTTATACCACTCTGTAGTATCTCTTAACAGACACAATCACTTTGGCCAAGATTGCTTTAAATCCAAAGATTTGGTAGGGGGTAAAAATTTCCTTGAAAATTATTACCTCCCAGTCCGTTTCTGGTTACTTCAAAGACAAATTCAAATGTTACATTATAAATTGATACCACTCCGTAGTATCTCTTAACAGACACAATCACTTTGGGCAACATGGCTTTAAATCCAAAGATTTGGTAGGGGTTAAAAATTTCCTAGGAAATTATTACCTCCCTGTCGGTTTCTGGTTACTTCAAAGACAAACGTAAATGTTACATTATAAATTGATACCACTCCGTAGTATCTCTCAACAGACACAGCCACTATGGCCAAGATGGCTTTAAATCCAAAGATTTGGTAGGGGGGTAAAATTTTACTAGAAAATTATTACTTCCCTGTCGGTTTCTGGTTACTTCAAAGAAAAACGTAAATGTTACATTATAAATTGATACCACTCTGTAGTATCTCTTAACAGACACAATCACTTTGGGCAAGATGGCTTTAAATCGAAAGATTTGGTAGGGGGTAAAAATTTCCTAGGAAATTATTACCTCCCTGTCGGTTTCTGGTTACTTCAAAGACAAACGTAAATGTTACATTATAAATTGATACCACTCCGTAGTATCTCTTAACAGACCCAATCACTTTGGGCAACATGGCTTAAAATCAGAAGATTTGGTAGAGGGGTAAAAATTTCCCAGGAAATTATTACCTCCCTGTCGGCAATTCGTTACTTCAAAGACAAACTCGAATGTTATAAATTGAAAGCACTCTGTAGTATTTCTTAACAGACACAATGACTTTGGCTAAGATGGCTTAAAATCCGACGATTTGGTAGGGGGTAAAAATTTCCTAGGAAATTAGTACCTCCCTGTCGGCTATTGGTTACTTCAAAGACAAACTGAAACGTTACATTATAAGTTGATACCACTCTGCATTATCTCTTAACAGACACAGTCACTTTGGGCAAGATGGCTTTAAATCCGAAGATATGGTAGGGGGTAAAAATTTCCTAGGAAATTATTACCTCCCTCTCGGTTCTTGGTTACTTCAAAGACAAACTGAAATGTTATATTATTAATTGAAAGCACTCTGTAGTATCTCTTAACAGACACAGTCACTTTGGCCAAGATGGCTTTAAATCCAAAGATTTGGTAGGGGGTAAAAATTTCCTAGGAAATTATTACCTCCCTCTCGGTTCTTGGTTACTTCAAAGACAAACTGAAATGATACATTATAAATTGAAAGCACTCTGTAGTATCTCTTAACAGACACAGTGACTTTGGCCAAGATGGCTTTAAATCCGAAGATTTGGTAGGGGGTAATAATTTCCTAGGAAATTATTACCTCCCTCTCGGTTATTGGTTACTTCAAAGACAAATCAAGTGTTATATTATAAATTGAAAGCACTCTGTAGTATATCTTAACAGACACAGTGACTTTGGACAAGATAGCTTAAAATCCGAAGATTTGGTATGGGGGTAAAAATTTCCTAGGAAATTATTACCTCCCTGTCGGCTATTGATTACTTCAAAGACAAACTCAAATGTTATATTATAAATTGAAAGCACTCTGTAGTATTTCTTAACAGACACAGTGACTTTGGCCAAGATGGCTTTAAATCCGAAGACTTGGTAGGGGGGTAAACATTTCCTAGGAAATTATTACCTCCCTGTCGGCTATTGGTTACTTCAAAGACAAACTGAAATGTTATATTATAAATTGAAAGCACTCTGTAGTATCTCTTAACAGACACAGTCACTTTGGCCAAGATGGCTTTAAATCAGAAGATTTGGTAGGTAGGTAAAAATTTCCTAAGAAATTATTACCTCCCTCTCGGTTCTTGGTTACTTCAAAGACAAACAGAATTGTTATATTAAAAATTGAAAGCACTCTGTAGTATTTCTTAACAGACACAATGACTTTGGCTAAGATGGCTTTAAATCCGAAGATTTGGTAGGGGGTAATAATTTCCTAGGAAATTATTACCTCCCTGTCGGCAATTCGTTACTTCAAAGACAAACTCAAATGTTATATTATAAATTGAAAGCACTCTGTAGTATCTCTTAACAGACACAGTGATTTTGGCCAAGATCGCTTTAAATCCGAAGATTTGTGGGGGGGTAAAAATTTCCTAGGAAATTAGTACCTCCCTGTCGGCTATTGGTTACTTCAAAGATAAACTGAAACGTTATATTATAAGTTGATACCACTCTGCATTATCTCTTAACAGACACAGTCACTTTGGGCAAGATGGCTTTAAATCCGAAGATATGGTAGGGGGTAAAAATTTCCTAGGAAATTATTACCTCCCTCTCGGTTCTTGGTTACTTCAAAGACAAACTGAAATGTTATATTATAAATTGAAAGCACTCTGTAGTATCTGTTAACAGACACAGTCACTTTGGCCAAGATGGCTTTAAATCCAAAGATTTGGTAGGGGGTAAAAATTTCCTAGGAAATTATTACCTCCCTCTCGGTTCTTGGTTACTTCAAAGACAAACGGAAATGTTACATTATAAATTGAAAGCACTCTGTAGTATCTCTTAACAGACACAGTGACTTTGGCCAAGATGGCTTTAAATCCGAAGACTTGGTAGGGGGATAAAAATTTCCTAGGAAATTATTACCTCCCTGTCGGTTTCTGGTTACTTCAAAGACAAACGCAAATATTACATTATAAATTGATACCACTCCGTAGTATCTCTTAACACACACAGTCACTTTGGGCAAGATTTCTTTAAATCCAAAGATTTGGTAGGGGGTAATAATTTTCTAAGAATTATTTCTTCCCTGTCTGTTTCTGGTTACTTCAAAGACAAACTCAAATGTTAAATTATAAATTGATACCACTCCATTTTATCACTTAACAGACAAAGTCATTTTAGGCAACATGGCTTTAAATTCGAAAATCCTAGGGAATTATTACCTCGCTGTCGGTTTTTGGTTACTTCAAAGACAAACTCAAATGTTACATTATAAATTGATACCACTCTGTAGTATCACTTAATAGATAAAGTCACTTTAGACAATATGGTTTTAAATCCGAAGATTTGGTAGGTGGGTAAAAATTTCCTAGGAAATTATTACCTCCCTGTCCGTTTTTGGTTACTTCAAAGACAAACTCAAATGTTACATTATAAATTGATTCCACTCCATTGTATCACTTAACAGACACAATCACTTTAGGCAAGATGGCTTTAAATCAGAAGATTAGGTAAGGGGTAATAATTTTTTTAGCTCGGGTCGGGTTGTCGGGTCGGGTCAGCTCTGGTCGGGTCAGTCGGGTCGGGTCAGTCGGGTCAGCTCGGTCGGGTTGTCGGGTCGGGTCGGTCGGGTCAGTTCACTTTGGTCAACTGAGTTTAGGTTGAGCTTAAACTCGGCTGGAGTCGAAAACTGCTGTTTTTCACTAGCTGCCTAATTAAAGATAGCAATTTTCAATTGATTTTATATAAACCATAAATCTATTTTGAACACTTGCAGCTAGTTCCTTTATGGTAAATGCTTATTTTTCTAATTGTGTGAACTTTAATTTTTAAATGTGGAAGATTGATTTTAGCAATCGACTGTAATATTAATATGTACGCCATTATGGAGCCTGGATTTAGAAAAAAACTAGAAGTTGTTTAAGTTAGGCCAAAAAAAAAAAGATTGGATATGGACGACCAAGCCCAACCAGGGCTGCGGTGGCTCTGTGGTAGAGAATTCATCTCTGGTGCATGGTGTCCATGGTTCGATCCCAGCTTGCGCTAAGTAGGCTTTGTGGTGGAGAAACTCCGTGTAGTGGGTTTTCTCGGGGTTCTCCTGTTTCCTCCCACTTTCTTCATTCCACCATTTCATTCATTTCTCATGGTCATCATATCAAAATCATACTTGGTCTTCATTTGTACCGATGAGGCGATCATTCTTGGCTCTTGTGTAGCATGAAAGACCACCAAGACTACGAAAGGCAGGACCAAGACTTGACTGTGCAAGACAAAAATAAGACGCAGTATTGATGACCAAGACCCAGGGAGTGAATCGTTTGAATTTCATTTGTTGGGCTGAAAGTGGAAATAAAATTAGTACTTTATAATTAAATATCATACTGTATTGTTAAATTTTAAATTACAAAATTCATATTATGTATCTTCTTACGTGCAACTATATATACTGTAAAATGCGTTTTAATTACCGAGAAAGAAAAATCAGAGTGGCACGGGTCCCGGAATCATAAGAACCTATTTTGGAATGAAAGTTGAAGGGTTGGAAAAAATCACAGGTGTTCTGCTGTTTCCTTAACCCTTATCATTGTAGTTAAACGATTTCTTTTTGTCTCCGCCAAGAGACTCTTGCTACTGCATTCCGAGAAGACTCCCTGCCGTCCAAGCAGGTGAGAACACTGACCTTGAAGAAAAATTTCGTCACATAGAACTAAAGCAAGAAAAAAAAATCCCACGCCGGACATTGGTATCATTTATAAAAAGAAATAACCAAACCTCAAAGTGGCAAATATTCATTAAGATGCATATACAAATCCCCCGCTTGATCTAGCTAGTGGTTAACGTGTAAGACTTCGGTACACGTGGTCCGGGTTTAATTCAAAATAGGAGAACATTTTGGCGTTCACCCAGTGTCGTGACCATAGTGCTCTCAAAGGGATCGGGTTGACCCGACACGACCCGTGACCCGACCCGACCCGACTCGGATCGGGTCAGCTCGGGTCGAGTTAAGAGTCTGGTCGGGTCGGGTCAACTCGGGTCGGGGTATTCGGGCCGGGTTTTCGGGTTGGGTTATTCGGGTCGGGTTGTCGGGTCAGGTCAATCAGGTGGCATCACGGTTCGGGTCAGTCAATTCGGGTCACGGGTCGGGTCGGTTCGGGTCGGTAGTAGTATGGGCCTGACTTTAGGACACTTTTTGGCCCCTGGGTCCCTGCCTCAGGACCCATGGTCCCTGGCCGGGGTCAATGACCTAGGGGTACATAGGACCACCCCCTCTAAATTTTGGCAGGGGTACCATGGCCCACTCCCTAAATTTTGGCAGGGGTACATAGGACCACCCCCCTTAAATTTTGGAAATTGCCAAATCTAAAAATTTGGTATGGTAGCCTAGGACCATAGTATGTACCTCTATCATTATTGGGGGTCTATGCCGTACCCTTTCATGGGTAAAATATTGCCAAAAAGTCAAATTTCGGAGGTTTTTGACCTAATTTATCCCCTTGGATGAGGTGTTATTACCCTATATGGTTATATGGGCGTATACAGGGGTCCATTCCCTTTCATAAGACATGGGTATATTAATGCACCCCTTGAAAAATTTGGGAGGGGTACCTTGGCCCACCCCTTAAATTTTGGAAATTGCCCAATTTAAACATTTGGTATTATAGTACAGGACACTAATATGTATCAAGAAAATTTGGGTGGTCCACCTCGTTCCCTTCTAGGTGTACAAAATTGCCAAAATATAAACGTAAGCAATACGTTGTACCACGTGTTTGGTTTTTGGTCGATTTTATCCCCTTTGATGAGTTGTTATTATCCTATATAGTTATATGGTCATGTATAGGAGTCCATTACCTTTCATAAGATATGGGTATATTTGTGCACTCCTTTAAAAATTTGGGAGGGGTACTTTGGCCCACCCCTTAAATTTTGGAAATTGCTCATTTTATATATTTGGTATTATAGTATTGGACCCAGGTCCCTGGCCGAGGTCAATGACCTAGGGGTATATAGGATAACCCCCTCTAATTTTTGGCAGGGGTACCATGGCCAACCCCCTAAATTTTGGCAGGGGTACCAAGGACCACCCCCCTTAAATTTTGGAAATTGCCAAATCTAAAAAAATTGGTATGGTAGCCTAGGACCACAGTATGTATCTCTATCAGTATTGGGTGTCTATGTCGTTCCCTTTCATGGGTAAAAAATTGCCAAAGAGTCAAATTTCGGGGGGTTTTGACATAATTTATCCCCTTTGATGAGGTGTTATTACCCTATATGGTTATATGGGCGTATACAGGGGTCCATTCCCTTTCATAAGACATGGGTATATTAATGCACCCCTTGAAAAATTTGGGAGGGATACCTTGGCCCACCCCTTAAATTTTGGAAATTGCCCAATGTAAACATTGGGTATTATAGTACAGGACCCTAATATGTATTATGATAAATTTGGGTGGTCCACCTCGTTCCCTTCTAGGTGTACAAAATTGCCAAAATATAAACGTAAGCAATACGTAGTACCACGTGTTTGGTTTTTGGTCGATTTTATCCCCTTTGATGAGGTGTTATTATCCTATATGGTAATGTATAGGGATCCATTACCTTTCATAAGATATGGGTATATTTGTGCACTCCTTTAAAAATTTGGGAGGGGTACTTTGGCCCACCCCTTAAATTTTGGAAATTGCTCATTTTATATATTTGGTATTATAGTATTGGACCCTAACATGTATTATAATAAATTTGGGTGGTCCACCTCGTTCCCTTCTAGGGCTACAAAATTGCCAAAATATAAACGTAAGCAATACGTTGTACCACGTGTTTGTTTTTTTGACCCAATTTATCCTCTTGGATGAGGTTCTATTACCTTATATGGTTATGTATAGGGGTCTATTCCCTATCATAAGACATAGGTACATTTGTGCACTCCTTTAAAAATTTGGGAGGGATACTTTGGCCCACACCTTAAATTTTAGAAATTGCTCATTTTATATATGTGGTATTATAGTACTGGACCCTAACATGTATTATGATAAATTTGGGTGGTCCACCTCGTTCCCTTTTAGGGGTACAAAATTGCCAAAATATAAACGTAAGCAATACGTTGTACCACGTGTTTGGTATTGACCTAAGTTATCCCCTTGGATGAGATCCTATTACCTTATATGGTTATATGGTTATGTATAGGGTTCTATTCCCTATCATAAGACATAGGTACATTTGTGCAATCCTTTAAAAATTTGGGAGGGATACTTTGGCCCACACCTTAAATTTTAGAAATTGCTCATTTTATATATTTGGTATTATAGTACTGGACCCTAACATCTATTATGATAAATTTGGGTGTCCACCTCGTTCCCTTTTAGGGGTACAAAATTGTCAAAATATAAACGTAAGCAATACGTTGTACCACGTGTTTGTTTTGGCTCAATTTATCCCCTTGGATGAGGTCCTATTACCTTATATGATTATATGGTTATGTATATTGGTCCATTCCCTATTATAAGACATGGGTATATTGATGCACCCTTTAAAAATTTGGGAGGGGTACCTTGGCCCACCTCTTTATTTTGGAAATTGCCCAATTTAAACATTTGGTATAATAGTATAAGACCCTAATATATATTACTATAAATTTGGGTGGTCCATCTCGTTCCCTTTCATGGTTACGAAATTGCCAAATTTTAGTACAACCACGTGTTTCGTTTTTCACCTAATTTATTCACTTGGATGAGGTCCTATTACCTAATATGATTATATGATCATGTATAGGGGTCCATTTTCTATCATAAGACATAGGTACATTGATGCACCCCGGGAGGTGTACCATAGCCAATCCCTTATATTTTGGAAATTTTTCAATTTAAGCATTCGCTATCATAGTACATGACCTCAATATGTATCATGATAAATTTGGGTGGTCCACCTTGTTCCCTTTCATGAGTAAAAAAAATGCCAAAATATAAACATAAGCAATATGTTGTACCACGTGTTTGGTTTTTGGCCCAATTTATCCCGTTTGATGCGGTCTTATTACCGTATATGGTCATGTATATAGGTTCATTCCCTATCATAAGACATGAGTACATTGATGCACCCTTTAAAAATTTGGGAGGGGTATCTTGACTCATCCACTCAGTTTTAGAAATTGTTTAATATAAGCATTTGGTATCTTCGTACAGGTCTTCAATATGTACCACTATAAATTTGGATGGTCCACATCGTTCCCTTTCATGGGTAAAGAACTACCAAAAATCAAATTTCGGAGGTTATCGACCCCTATTTAGCACGTTATATGGTTTATTACCTTTATATGTTTTTGTTCTCTTTTAAATTTGGGAATTATAAAATAACATAATTTGGTAAACGTTTTCTAGGACCCATTGTAGATGTTGGTGTTCCTCTTATGGCCAAATATTCAAAATTTAAAGGTTATTGACAGGCTTTATTATTGAATAACTACAGGATTTATTACTTTTTCATAAGACACAGGTGTATTTGTGTACCAATCTTAAATTTTGGGAGGGGTACATTTGTTATTGTCATATCAATAATTGGTAATTGTTCTTAAAATTCGATAGTATCTAATTCATTGGGTAAATCATTATGATCACGTGATCAGTTATTGACCTATGATGGGATTAGGAGTCCAGGACATTGGTACATTTAAACTTTGTAGGATAATTTGAGAATGCGTCATTGGTATTGATTATTACAGCCAAATATAAACGTAAGCAATACGATGTACCACGTGATTGACCTTGATGAGGTAGTGTACAGGGATACATAGCTAACCTTATTGAATCTTATGACTCATAGTCTTAAGGGAATACATGCTACAACACTGGCAAAGTTATTGTTGATGTAATTTGATTGGTTGCTCACTATCTTTCGTGCAATCTGATTGGCTGATCACTATCTTTCGTGCAATCTGATTGGTTGCTGATTTTCAAATCTTTGCTGCATTCAGTTTTAAGTTTTGTTTAACATTTAAAAATCTTGGTTTCGTTCAACATTTTGCACTCACTGATAAATATGAGTGAATTTTTTGTTTCAGAATTTTGTTTGAAATTTGTTTCAAAATTTTTTGTTTGAAAATTTTTTTGTTTGAAAATTTTTAATTTTTTGTTGCAAAATTTTGTTTGAAAATTTTTTGTTTAAAATTTTTTCGTTTCCAAATTTTTTTTGTTTAAATTTTTTTTGTTTCGAATTTTGTTTTTTGAAAATTTTGTTTGAAATTTTTTTTCGTTTTAAAATTTTGTTTGAATTTTTTGTTTCCAAATTTTTTCGTTTCAAAAATTTTTTTTAAAATTTTTTGTTTGAAATTTTTTCGTTTCCAAATTTTTTGTTTGAAATTTTTTGTTTTAAAATTTTGTTTGAATTTTTTTTTGTTTCGAATTTTGTTTTTCAAATTTTTGTTTGAATTTTTTTCGTTTGAAATTTTTTGTTTGAATTTTTTGTTTGACATTTTTAAATTTTGTGCACTCATTAGTAAAGAACCGGAACTGTTTAGAACTAAAACCTCTGGCAACATTGTGGTGCAATAGTACACGTCAGAACATGGGGTTGTACTTGAAATGAAAAAAAAACACAATTCATTGAAATGGATCATTTTATTACACTCCACATACATCCATACCAGATAGTGGTTCTGGATATTGTCGATACAATGTATTTTGAACTTCTTGCACTAGTTTGTTTTTAGCGTATAATTTTAATTCCAATTGAAGTCTTTTAAGGTCTAATGCAATATCAATTGGTGGAAACTCAATGTCCATTTGATCACAAATAAACTGTTTATCAATACATGTATGCACCCACGAACGATGTTGACAACCATCACAATATCTAGATACATGTTGTACAATATGCATGACACATTTTTCAAAATAGTACTTTTTCAGGAATATACTTGTTTTGTTGCACACTTCCACTGCATGTTTAACACACTGAAATACGCTGATGATTTTGTTCCATTCCGTTTGTGTTAGATACACCATGTTGCGAGGGACATGGAATGTACTCTTTTTACGTAACAGCACCATCTTCTCTTCGAGGACTGTACGCAGCAACACTTCATGATTTGAGCCTAATGATTTGACTATGGTCACATTTAGCTCATCATGAAAATAATCGTTCATTTGGTCGATTCGTGAACATAATATTTGCCATTCTTCACAGGTCAGTTGTACACCAAATTGTTCTGCTTTGCCCAATCGAATTACTGGTTCAAATGTTCTAGCACTGATACCAATCATCACATGTTTTGTTTGAAATATATTTATTGGATAATAGCTTGCGAAGATGAACTCTTTATCGTTAGAAGTACACATCTTTCCTCCTGAAAAGCACTTGCTCAAATGATTTCGTGGGATGATATTGTATTTGCTGGTTTATAGTTATTGCTGACGTCATTGGTAAGGAATGTGCTGACGTTTGAATTCATGGTTTCAACACAGTTGCTGACGTCATGCTGACCAACCAAATTCATACAACTATGTCTGACGTCAAAGGAATGTGCTGATGTTTGAATTCATGATTTCATCACAATTGCTGACGAATCTGGCTGTGTACTAAATTCAAATTGATGACTTCGACACAAGAATCCTTTGTAACATAAAGATACAGATCCAGTATTTAAGAAACGCAGCAGTTCTTCTTGTTTTGATGCTTCCATGGGTAAATATCATGCTGGTAAAATTATATTCTTATCATTTTCAAGCTTCACTACGATTCTTAATCCAAACTTTGTAGGGATCGTTTGGCTAGCTAAGATTCTATAAGGTACATTCTGTTGTAAATCAGTAATCTTGGTAAATGATTTCATCACATCACGTGTGTTTAGAAACTGCAGACAAGTAGCCATGATGATGTTATCATGAATACTAACTCGAACGATACTTATATATGATGCAAAACTGATGACGTTGCATTATCATGTTCTGACGTGTACTATTGATCACAATGTTGCCAGAGGTTTTAGTTCTAAACAGTTCCGGTTCTTTACTAATGAGTGCACAAACTGAAAAAATGTCAAACCAAAATTTTCCAAACAATAATTTCAAACAAAAAAGTTTACAAACAAAAATTTCGAACAAAAATCTTTGAAACAAAAGTTTGAAAAAATTTTTTTTGAAACGAAAAAAACTTGGAAACGAAAAAAATTCAAACAAAAAAATTTCAAACGAAAAAAATTCAAACAAAATTTTGAAACGAAAAAAAATTTCAAACAAAATTTTAAAACAAAAAAATTCAAAAAAAAATTTGGAAACGAAAAAATTTCAAACAAAAAATTTTAAAAAAAATTTTTTGAAACGAAAAAATTTGGAAACGAAAAATTCAAACAAAATTTTAAAACGAAAAAAATTTTCAAACAAAATTTTGAAAAAACAAAATTCGAAACAAAAAAAAATTAAACAAAAAAAATTGGAAACGAAAAAAAATTAAACAAAAAATTTTCAAACAAAATTTTGCAACAAAAAATTAAAAATTTTCAAACAAAAAAATTTTCAAACAAAAAATTTTGAAACAAATTTCAAACATAATTCTGAAACAAAAAATTCACTCATATTTATCAGTGAGTGCAAAATGTTGAACGAAACCAAGATTTTTAAATGTTAAACAAAACTTAAAACTGAATGCAGCAAAGATTTGAAAATCAGCAACCAATCAGATTGCACGAAAGATAGTGACCAGCCAATCAGATTGCACGAAAGATAGTGATCAACCAATCAATTTACATCAACAATAACTTTGCCAGTGTTGTAGCATGTATTCCCTTAAGACTATGAGTCATAAGATTCAATAAGGTTAGCTATGTATCCCTGTACACTACCTCATCAAGGTCAATCACGTGGTACATCGTATTGCTTACGTTTATATTTGGCTGTAATAATCAATACCAATGATGCATTCTCAAATTATCCTACAAAGTTTAAATGTACCAATGTCCTGGACTCCTAATCCCATCATAGGTCAATAACTGATCACGTGATCATAATGATTTACCCAATGAATTAGATACTATCGAATTTTAAGAACAATTACCAATTATTGATATGACAATAACAAATGTACCCCTCCCAAAAATTTAAGATTGGTACACAAATAAACCTGTGTCTTATGAAAAAGTAATAAATCCGGTAGTTATTCAATAATAAAGCCTGTCAATAACCTTTAAATTTTGAATATTTGGCCATAAGAGGAACACCAACATCTACAATGGGTCCTAGAAAACGTTTACCAAATTATGTTATTTTATAATTCCCAAATTTAAAAGAGAACAAAAACATATAAAGGTAATAAACCATATAACGTGCTAAATAGGGGTCAATAACCTCCGAAATTTGATTTTTGGTAGTTCTTTACCCATGAAAGGGAAGGATGTGGACCATCCAAATTTATAGTGGTACATATTGAAGACCTGTACGAAGATACCAAATGCTTATATTAAACAATTTCTAAAACTGAGTGGATGAGTCAAGATACCCCTCCCAAATTTTTAAAGGGTGCATCAATGTACTCATGTCTTATGATAGGGAATGAACCTATATACATGACCATATGACCATATACGGTAATAAGACCGCATCAAACGGGATAAATTGGGCCAAAAACCAAACACGTGGTACAACATATTGCTTATGTTTATATTTTGGCATTTTTTTTTTACTCATGAAAGGGAACAAGGTGGACCACCCAAATTTATCATGATACATATTGAGGTCATGTACTATGATAGCGAATGCTTAAATTGAAAAATTTCCAAAATATAAGGGATTGGCTATGGTACACCTCCAGGGGTGCATCAATGTACCTATGTCTTATGATAGAAAATGGACCCCTATACATGACCATATAATCATATTAGGTAATAGGACCTCATCCAAGTGAATAAATTAGGTGAAAAACGAAACACGTGGTTGTACTAAAATTTGGCAATTTCGTAACCATGAAGGGGAACGAGATGGACCACCCAAATTTATAGTAATATATATTAGGGTCTTATACTATTATACGAAATGTTTAAATTGGGCAATTTCCAAAATAAAGAGGTGGGCCAAGGTACCCCTCCCAAATTTTTAAAGGGTGCATCAATATACCCATGTCTTATAATAGGGAATGGACCAATATACATAACCATATAATCATATAAGGTAATAGGACCTCATCCAAGGGGATAAATTGAGCCAAAACAAACACGTGGTACAACGTATTGCTTACGTTTATATTTTGACAATTTTGTACCCCTAAAAGGGAACGAGGTGGACCACCCAAATTTATCATAATAGATGTTAGGGTCCAGTACTATAATACCAAATATATAAAATGAGCAATTTCTAAAATTTAAGGGGTGGGCCAAGGTACCCCTCACAAATTTTTAAAGGATTGCACAAATGTACCTATGTCTTATGATAGGGAATAGACCCCTATACATAACCATATAACCATATAAGGTAATAGGATCTCATCCAAGGGGATAACTTAGGTCAAAACCAAACACGTGGTACAACGTATTGCTTACGTTTATATTTTGGCAATTTTGTACCCCTAAAAGGGAACGAGGTGGACCACCCAAATTTATCATAATACATGTTAGGGTCCAGTACTATAATACCACATATATAAAATGAGCAATTTCTAAAATTTAAGGTGTGGGCCAAAGTATCCCTCCCAAATTTTTAAAGGAGTGCACAAATGTACCTATGTCTTATGATAGGGAATAGACCCCTATACATAACCATATAAGGTAATAGAACCTCATCCAAGAGGATAAATTGAGCCAAAAAAACAAAACACGTGGTACAACGTATTGCTTACGTTTATATTTTGGCAGTTTTGTAGCCCTAGAAGGGAACGAGGTGGACCACCCAAATTTATTATAATACATGTTAGGGTCCAATACTATAATACCAAATATATAAAATAAGCAATTTCCAAAATTTAAGGGGTGGGCCAAAGTACCCCTCCCAAATTTTTAAAGGAGTGCACAAATATACCCATATCTTATGAAAGGTAATGGATCCCTATACATTACCATATAGGATAATAACACCTCATCAAAGTGGATAAAATCGACCAAAAACCAAACACGTGGTACTACGTATTGCTTACGTTTATATTTTGGCAATTTTGTACACCTAGAAGGGAACGAGGTGGACCACCCAAATTTATCATAATACATATTAGGGTCCTGTTCTATAATACCCAATGTTTAAATTGGGCAATTTTCAAAATTTAAGGGGTGGGCCAAGGTACCCCTCCCAAATTTTTCAAGGGGTGCATTAATATACCCATGTCTTATGAAAGGGAATGGACCCCTGTATACGCCCATATAACCATATAGGGTAATAACACCTCATCAAAGGGGATAAATTAGGTCAAAAACCCCCGAAATTTGACTTTTTGGCAATTTTTTACCCATGAAAGGGAACGACATAGACACCCAATACTGATAGAGGTACATACTGTGGTCCTAGGCTACCATACCAAATTTTTTAGATTTGGCAATTTCCAAAATTTAAGGGGGGTGGTCCTATGTACCCCTGCCAAAATTTAGGGGTGGGCCATGGTACCCCTGCCAAAATTTAGAGGGGATGGTCCTATGTACCCCTAGGTCATTGACCCCGGCCAGGGACCTGGGTCCAATACTATAATACCAAATATATAAAATGAGCAATTTCCAAAATTTAAGGGGTGGGCCAAAGTACCCCTCCCAAATTTTTAAAGGAGTGCACAAATATACCCATATCTTATGAAAGGTAATGGACCCCTATACATTACCATATAGGATAATAACACCTCATCAAAGGGGATAAAATCGACCAAAAACCAAACACGTGGTACAACGCATTGCTTACGTTTATATTTTGGCAATTTTGTACCCCTAGAAGGGAACGAGGTGGACCACCCAAATTTATCTTGATACATATTAGGGTCCTGTACTATAATACCAAATGTTTAAATTGGGCAATTTCCAAAATTTAAGGGGTGGGCCAAGGTACCCCTCCCAAATTTTTCAAGGGGTGCATCAATATACCCATGTCTTATGAAAAGGAATGGACCCCTGTATACGCCCATATAACCATATAGGGTAATAACACCTCATCCAAGGGGATAAATTAGGTCAAAACCTCCGAAATTTGACTTTTTGGCATTTTTTTACCCATGAAAGGGAACGACATAGACCCCCAATACTGATAGAGGTACATACTATGGTCCTAGGCTACCATACCAAATTTTTAGATTTGGCAATTTCCAAAATTTAAGGGGGGTGGTCCTATGTACCCCTGCCAAAATTTAGGGAGTGGGCCATGGTACCCCTGCCAAAATTTAGAGGTTGTGGTCCTATGTACCCCTAGGTCATTGACCCCGGCCAGGGACCATGGATCCTGAGGCAGGGACCCAGGGGCCAAAAAGTGTCCTAAAGTCAGGCCCATACTACTTCGGTCTTCAACCCGACTCGACCCGACCCGTTGAGTGCACTACTCTAAAGACATCAAATGTTACATTATAAATTATTACCATTCTGTGTTGTTCGTTAACGGAGGCATTCACTTTGGTCAATATGACTTTATGTCCGAAAATTTGATAGTGGGTAATATTTTCCTGAGGTATTTATACTGCCTGTCGGTTATTTGTTTACTTCAAAGACAGTATCAAATTTTATATTATAAATTGATGCTACTCCGTGTTATTTCTTAACAGACGCAATCATTCTGGTCAAGATTGCTTTATGTCCGAAAATTTGGTTTCATGACCAAAAACTTGAAAAAAACTTGTTTTCCTAGCAAACGTGCTTTTGCAGTTTTGCACGTGATTTGCTGTCTGACGAGGGTGTCTTAAGAAAAAATGAAATGAAATCTTTTAGATTTACGTCCTATGGCTATGCCGGTTAGGATAAAGGAGACAGTGATTATGAGAAATGAATGAAATGGTGGAATGAAGAAAGTGGGAGGAAACGGTAGAACCTCGAGAATACCCACAAGCACGATGTTTGTCCACCACAAACTCCACACGGCGCGAGCTGGGATCGAACCAGTGATCCCAAACACCGGAGGTGAACACTCTACCACTGAGCCACCGCGCCCCCCAGGTGTCTTAAGATGGTTGCAGTGTCAATGTGCTAATTTCTATTAATTGTTTTCTTATTATATCAATGAGATATATATAAGCTGCTCTTCAAGAGGAACAATTCCAATCTTACATATTAGCGGCCTAGTATAAAAGGAGGAAGAAACTTTCCTTCGAAACAGTGCACTGTTAAAAAATATTTCATAGTTTCGTTCGTGAAAGCAGCTCTTGACTTGTTCTACTAGTAGTCGAGATTAAGGATTTAGTAGCGTCGAAAGGAAAATATTGATTTTGAAACTCGATTTGACTCTTTTGACAGTGTGGAACACGTGGGAATAAAAATATATAGAGAATAAACAATCTTTTGAAACAAAGGTAAGTAAATCTAACTTTAAATTTTGTTATTTGCAACTGAGAAAGCAGAGTTTGATTCCAAAATATTACCTAGTTTGCAGTGTAAAATATTATATATTAGTTGCCTTATAATATTGATAACTGCTATTACACAGTTTATAACAGAAATGATTGTAAACATAAAACACATCTTTCAATTAAAAACAACGTTGTTGCAATTTATTCCTCTCTCTCTCTCCCTATATACACATGGTAGACAATTTATCATGATCATCCGCTATAACGGGTTTAGACAGAAATTCAGAACAGTGTTGCCAACAAATATAAGTTTATATTTTTTTTCAAATGGCACTACGTCAGTTTATTACACATTTCTCACCATGTCAAATGTAAACTTAAAATACTACTTTTATTAATCAGTGTTACAAGCTAAAGATATTATGGTATCACAAACATCCAAAGTTTGGAAGCCTCTAACGCAGACACAGCACAACAGAGATGCACAGGATAATACAATTCGAAAGAACTTTAGCGCTGAATATCATGGACATGGTATGACGTTCTTCGAATGAATAGAAACGAAGTTACAGGAGTTGAAAATTTTGAATTTTTTGAAAGTCTTTATTTTAAAAAGATCTTAGGTAAATATTATGTCTAGTTACATGTGTGGTTTGCAATGTACGTTCAAATTATTTTACCATTTACAACACTTCGATTTCTCAAACCGTACCGGAGATATAATAAACATTGATAAAGTTGTCAGCACTGTTGAAAATGGCGTAGCTAGCTAGTGCGAGCTAGCCACCAGAACAATGTACAAGGCTTGTAAAAAGAAGATTCTCAAGTCGTATGTACAACCGCTGAAGTTGGAAACTTAAAGCTCGGTCAGTACATGGGACCTGAGACGTGATAAATCACAGATGAACGATTTTTGGAATTTCAAAGCGGAAGCGAAGAATTCTTGTCAAAATTATCTTATAAAAACGTGTACATTTTTTGACTCTATTAAACCCCAGTCATCAAATTTGGTATTTCAACACCTCATTTAAAATAGAAATAAGTTTTAGCTTTCTTTATATATTATCTCCCTATGAACTTTCGAAAATAAAACCATCCTTCATCGTCCCCAAAATGAGTGCGTGTGTTAAGACAAAAATCGGTATAACATCAATTTATAAAGTAAAAATTTGAACTTATTTTTGAAGTAGCACAGAACCAATACAAGAGTATAAGCACCCCTATAAAATTTCTAATATAAAGAAATCTTACCGACAGTCAGTGCGCCTGTTAAGAGATACAAGGGTATAATATCAATTTATAAAGTAACATTAGATTTTTTTCTTTGAAATAACCAACAACGCACAAGGTGATATAAATTCCCTAAGAAAATGTTAACCCCCTCTCAAATTTTCGGATACAAACCAATCTTAACCTAAGTGAGTGCGTCTGTTAAGATATAACACGAAATAATATAAATTTATAATGTAACATTGCAATTGGTCTTGATGTAACCAAACCCGACAGGGGGGTAAAAATTTCCTACCCCCTACCAAATCTTTGGATTTAAAGCCATCTTGCCTAAAGTGACTTTGTTTGTTAAGTGATACAATGAAGTGGTATCAATTTATAATGTAACATTTGAGTTTGTCTTTGAAGTAACCAAAAACCGACAGGGAGGTAATAATTTCCTAGGAAATTATTACCCCCCTACCAAGTCTTTGGATTTAAAGCCATCTTCCCTAAAGTGACTTTGTCTGTTAAGTGATACAATGAAGTGGTATCAATTTATAATGTAACATTTGAGTTTGTCTTTGAAGTAACCAGAAACCGACAGGGAGGGAATAATTTCCTAGGAAGTCTTTACCCCCCTACGAAATCTATGAATTTAAAGCCATCTTGCCTAAAGTAACTTTGTCTGTTAAATAATACAATACAGTGGTATCAATTTATAATGTAACATTTAATTTTGTCTTTGAAGTAACCAGAAACCGACAGGGAGGTAATCATTTCCTAGGACATTTTTACCCCCCCCCCCTACCATATCTTTGGATTTAAAGCCATCTTGCCCAAAGTGATTGTGTCTGTTAAGAGATACTACGGAGTGGTATCAATTTATAATGTAAAATTTGAGTTTGTCTTTGAAGTAACCAGAAACCGACAGGGAGGTAATAATTTCCTAGGAAATTTTAACCCCCCTACGAAATCTTTAGATTTTAAGCAATATTGTCCAAAGTGATTAGGTCTGTTAAGAGATACTACGGAGTGGTATCAATTTATAAGGCAACATTTGCGTTTGTCTTTGAAGTAACCAGAAACCGACAGGGAGGTAACAATTTCCAAGGAAATTTTTACCCCTACCATATCTTTGAATTTAAAGCCATGTTACCCAAAGTGATTGTGTCTGTTAAGAGATACTACACAGTGGTATCAATTTATAATGTAACATTTACGTTTGTCTTTGCAGTAACCAGAAACCGACAGGGAGGTAATAATTTCCTAGGAAATTTTTACCCCCCTACCAAATCTTTGGATTTAGAGCCATCTTGCCCAAAGTGATTGTGTCTGTTAAAAGATACTACGGAGTGGTATCAATTTGTAATGTAACATTTACGTTTGTCTTTGAAGTTACCAGAAACCGACAGGGAGGTAATAATTTCCTAGGAAATTTTTACCCCCTACCAAATCTTTGGATTTAAAGCCATCTTGCCCAAAGTGATTGTGTCTGTTAAGAAATACTACGGAGTGGTATCAATTTATAATGTTACATTTGCGTTTGTCTTTGAAGTAACCAGAAACCGACCGGGAGGTTATAATTTCCTAGGAAATTTTTACCCCCCTAAAAAATCTTTGGATTTAAAGCCATATTGCCCAAAGTGATTGTGACTGTTAAGTGATACTACAGAGTGGTATCAATTTATAATGTAACATTTACCTTTGTCTTTGCAGTAACCAGAAACCGACAGGGAGGTAATAATTTCCTAGGAAACTTTTACGCCCCTACCAAATCTTAGGATTTAAAACCATCTTGCCGAAAGTGATTGTGTCTGTTAAGAGATACTACGGAGTGGTATCAATTTATAATGTAACATTTACGTTTGTCTTTGAAGTAACCAGAAACCGACAGGGAGGTAATAATTTCCTAGGAAATTTTTACCTCCCTACCATATCTTTGGATTTAAAGCCATCTTGCCCAAAGTGATTGTGTCTGTTAAGAGATACTACGGAGTGGTATCAATTTATAATGTAACATTTACGTTTGTCTTTGAAGTAACCAGAAACCGACAGGAGGGTAATAATTTCCTAGGAAATTTTTACCCCAATACCAAATCTTTGGATTTAAAGCCATATTGCCCAAAGTGATTGTGTCTGTTAAGAGATACTACGGAGTGGTATCAATTTATAATGTAACATTTACGTTTGTTTTTGAAGTAACCTATAGCCGACAGGGAGGTAATAATTTCCTAGGAAATTTTTACCCCCCCCCCTTCCATATCTTTGGATTTAAAGGCATCTTGACCAAAGTGAGTGCATGCACTGAGAGATCACATTCAATGATATGAATTTTTAATAACTTCCGACTTTTCCTTTGAAATTACCAGAAACCGACAAGGGGGTAAAGATTTCCAGGGGGTAAAACTTTCCAGGTGGTAAAAGTTTCCAGGGGTAAAAAATCCCTGTGACACCGGCTAGACTAAAGGAGACGGTGATGGTGATAAATGAATGAAATGGTGGAATGAAGAAAGTGGGAGTAAACGAGAAAACCAGGGGAAAACCCACGGACACGGTTTTTGTCCACCACAAAGTTTATTTGGCACGAGCTGTAATCGAACCAGGGACCCGAAGTACCAGAGGTGAGACGATGAGCCACCGCGGTCCCCACGAATGAAGTTTTTGGGCCCGAAACTTTGTCTTCCTTAGTTGAAATTTGTAAGAGTAAGTTTTTGTGTATAAAAAGAGAAAACTGAAAATTCTACAATCTATTACTTAAACCAATATATTTCAAGCTCCACTTTTATTGTACGTGTTTGCCTTCCCACTTTTATTAGTTAAAGGAAAAAGGTTTGCGTCCTTCTTCTTTTCAACTATAATAAAAATAAACATTGCGATTTTTACAAAGACAATAGTGCTGTACATAACTTCTACAAAATGGTTGAAAGAAAACCACTCTGTTCAGAACGGTCATTCCATCTTCAGAAAATAAGTAAACTGTTCATAACTGAAAGGGCATCCAATAGTGTTACGAAGTCGTAGTTTTTAGTGGATTATTATTATTATTATTATTATTATTATTATTATTATTATTATTATTACTATTGTTACTACTAGTAGTAGTAGTAATGGAGGATCAAATTAATGTTTCATATAAATGGCCCAGATGTTCGTTTCTTCAAGATAATTTTTCGTCGATGCTTTCACAATATAAATAGCATATTTTATTTAAAAAAATACAATTTTAAATGCACCAATATTTTGTCATGTTTCTTTGTTTATGCATTTCAGGACATTTCGATCTTAAGGTGAACACTTTATTGAAGCTTAACACACACAACAAGTTATCACATTGCTCAGTACAAAGTGTATTTTACATAACAAAAGTATAACGAAATCCGCTGTTCGAACAAAAGAAAAAAATAGCTCATAATGTACTTGTTTTCTTTAGAAAAACGGTATTAGTTGTTGTTTGCTTGTCGTGCTCCTTGCTTATGTATTTTAAACTCACAACAGATTATCATGCTTTGAGCACCCAAAACGTTAATGTCCTTATCACTCTACTAGGCTTGAGCACCTGTGCCCTTCCTCTCTCTCTTTAATGACTACAAAACAAATGTCTCAATTGAGATATTCTGATATGTTTGATTACACAATAGTCATAGCATTTCTCTAGTACCTAGGGAAATTTCAGAGAAACAAGTTCCTTTCTTCCACCCCCATTGACCATCCTCAGCTCTGACTAACAGGTATAATTTCCATATTCATGTGTGAATTATTTATAATTTATCACGAGTTGAGAGCATCAAGGACGGATTCTATAACACATTAACTTATTTTTATCTTAATCTTTTGTTTCATATAATGCTTACACCTTTTCATATAATTACAACGGATGAGTTTTGCATCTATGAGGAAATTTATAGAAATTGAAATGTTTGAGTTTGCCCTAAGGCTTTGCCTGTTAGGCTAAGTGAGACGATGATTAAACAAGTGAATGATGATGGAACAATTGGTAGAATAAGAAATTGGGAAGAAACGGGAGTACCCCGAGAAAACGCAAGAGCACGATGTTGTCCACCACAAATTTTCTTAGCCAGAAGTCGAACCAGAGACCCTACGCACCAGATATAAGCGCTCTACCGTCTTTCCTCTAAATGTTTTAGAAATCTAGTTGTAGAATAAGCCATTAATATAGTCAATAAGTATTTTTATTAAACTAAGTTTCATGTGGAACTAATTCCTTGAATCCACAAAGTAATGATTTTCTAAATGTAGCTCACCAGTGATATGTTGCTATGCACTTATTCATTTTATACTTAAATTATTGTGATTAATGTCAAATTTTTGTTATGATGTATTATGTACAATAGTTGTTGTGCGCCATTTGAGGAAAATGGCAAATATCGAACCCGAGAAAATAGTAACGAAACATGGATCAATGGTATTTATTCATACAGGAAATGATGGGCTGACTCGACACCTAAAACTATACTTGCCGCGACCTTATCCTGATAGCCGAGATACGCAGCTTCAATTCAGGCGACTCCGCGCACATTACATAGTTCCTCCCGTTACACAAGTAAAACATTACTTAGGAGATCAATTCAAAGAGCTAATTGAGTTCAAGTATATAAAAATGTCAATACAGAAACAATATTTAAAATAAATGATACTACATTTATTAGTAAAGGGTTATGAAAATGACGTCACGACTCAGAATCGGAAAGAGAGAAGGAAAGAAAGGAGTGAAAAGCCGGCAGCTAAGATGCAAGTCTCTTGCAAGTGTTGCAAGATTATAAACTTGAAAAATCTTATAACAAAAGCAGAGGACCAGTAAAATTACTTAATTGGTCAATGTTAGAAACCGTCCACAATGGATAGGAAATGGCTTAATATTTTTATATGATATATAAATTAAATAGAGTAACTACCCCGTAAGAAACTTCATTGCCTGCTGATAAATGAAACAAAACAAATAACGGAACTCACATGTAACTTCTGCAATTTTTGTGCAGAGAGTAACACTGCTCTGCCAAATATCGTCTTCGCGCGTGCGTTAGAGTGTGTACGTGGGTGTACTGAAACTGAAACCATGAAGAGTGTTAAGCGCGAAGTTGAAAATATGAATGAATCCGAATTATCATCTTCTCAGTATTATCGCAAACACGAGGAAGGGAAACCTCTTGAAAGTCAAGCAAAGTAAATTGCCAACAATTTGTACGCTCGACTAAGAGAAAAATATGCAGACACAACTATTGAAGAAATTGTTAATATGATTGTTGCCGGTTCGCTGTGGTTTACTCAGTGTCAATGTAGAGTTGTTGTGCTTTTAGAAAAAAAATCGTATTTTTAATTTATAATCGTATTTTCATTTCTTATCTTTTCTTACCTTAATCAATTGAAATGAATAAGCAAAATAGTTTTCATGCTCTCGGGTTTTAATTGTGAGGATTGCAAATACATGACGTGCGAATTTCCAATACATTTATTACTATTGTCGTGCTTTCATGAATTATTGAAACAAATACACCAAGAAACATATTTTTCCTAAGCGGCAGGAAAAGGACGAGAAACATCGCTCCGCGCATATCAGCTGAAACTCAGAACAGCGCCAGTTGAAACCCTGGCGATTGAGAGCCAAACCAAAACACACACACACACATACAAAGGCTTCCCTGTGAAAAGGTTCGCGCGCCGACATGTATTAATGCGCTTGTGATGCGGCTCTCAAGTTAACATTGCGTTTAGTATACGATATTCCAATTGGTATAATAAGTAGTTTGATTTTGTTGCTTGCTGGCATGTGAGGGCTTCATACCGATCTGTCTTCTGTTTAGATCACCAAGACAAAAGGCAACAAATATTTACGGGACGAGACGAGAGAACCTCATTTCTCGTCTCGTCTCGTCTCTTGGGCAACACTATTCCCTTTCAAATCTCAAGGTTTTACTTGGCTATAGGCCTTTGCACGAAGGATAAACTATCGCAAAAATGGTAAAGAAAAACAGTAAATTAAAGTTTTGACAGTATAAGCACAAATCGAGCCCAGTAAAGCATTTGCTGTTGATAACTTTCTGTTCTGATGCCTGTCTTCCAGTTACACTAAAGATAAAGAGTTTTTTAATTGCCTGTTAGCACAACAAGAATTTTTATTCGAAGTATGTGCAAGCAATAACTTACTATATCTTCGGAAAGCCATTGAATAAGTAGCCTAACTTCGTAAAAGTTTAATGAAAATACTTTTTAGTAGGTGGAGAAAATAAGATTTTAATCTTTTTTAAAAAAAGATTTCGAATGGTAACTTGTTATCAGTATTAGAAAATTGCGATGTCTCTCCAATAGGTGAATAAAAATACTGAAGCTGCGTACCCAACGAGCTCTCGAATTATCGGAAGCCAGCTGTTGTTGCACAAATAGTAGACGAAAACGTCCCGTAATATATAAACAAAGAAACTTGAGAACACATTGGTTTCGTTTGAGATTGTAGTTTTGTCATAATCTCAGTTTTCTCCCGCCAGTTTAACAGTACATTTATTGTTTTACTATTTGAATGCTTTTGCTTAAGTTAATTTGTTGCCATCGCTCTTTTCTAACAATTAGTTTTACTCAGTTCCATCAAACCGATTTTGCTTAAAATTTTCACACAAGTTCATTGTCGATGTTGATTTGATTTGAGTTGATTTGAGTTGATTTGAGTTTAATGTCCTTTCAACAGCGAGAAAACGTGTAATCTGAATCACATGAGCTTCTATTAGGGATCGAATCCGAGTCTCCCACGCCAATGGCATCATTGTCCGTGACAGTACAATAATAAAATATATTCGGGTTTGCATTTCATGAGGGACAAACTTCACGGAGTATAACCTCTTTTTCTTGAAATCGATTTCACCCATCCTTCAAACAGATTTTGTTCAAAGTGTACATACAAATACATTGTCAGTGTCACTACACTGGAAATTAGATGACAAAGACTACAAGAAAACTAGGTGACACAAAATTAGATGACGAGAAATTGGTGAACTTATAACCGCTGCCAGGTTATAGAAGGATTACTATTTTTCGATTTATACTTTATTCTGCAACGCACATAAGTTCTTTCTTCGGTGGGAATTGCTTCTTTCCCACACAATTGGACAAAGAAGTCTTTCATCATTTTTCATATATATATTTAAAACATTGCTTTTGCTGAGAACATTTCAGTTAATGACTAACCATTTCAGTGTTTCTCCCTGACTTATTATATGCACAGTATATATTCTATAGTTATTGGGAACTGAAGTAAGTGCTTTCTTTAATCGCTTATGAAAACATTATAATAGATTAGAGAAATACGGGCTGACCAGATGTTCCAGCAACCAAAGTGGCACCAACTGCGTTGTTCTGCAGTCCGTTATCTGTACTTTCTCACGCCAAAGTTATCGCCGTGTCTAGTGCATTATAGGCAGTTGGCTAAAATTAACATAAATTCTTTTCCGTATTCTGTTTGTATGTGCGTACAGGTGAGTTAACTGAGTGATTTTTGAAATGAACTGCCAATTTTTTTTTAGTTGATCATCGCAACCCGTACCTTGAGCATGGGTGCTCGAGGAGTTTGACTCCAGGTCTGGAAGCCGTAACTACGAGCTTCAGATACGACGTATTGTGAAGGGGCACAAGCTATTTAGCCGGTGTAGGACGATTTCTTACGGCTAGCCCCAACTAGTGAAGTCCCAGGTTCATAAACCTAGTGCGCTAAAAAGTTATATACGCGCCCTCCAATATCAGTATTCAACTGTGGCGACCTTCTTTTTGTTTATTTACTGAAGATTCACCTTTACGCTGCGGGACTGTTCAGCGTAACAACTGGATTCATCGTGGGACGATCCAGACAACTTTTCCCCTGTGCTAATCCCCCAAGTGTGTCAATGGTGTGAGGGAAGCATTTGTAGTGATATCTGAATCATAATCATATCTATATAAAGGGCTATATTACCCGAAAAGGGCAAAGCGTGATTTCAGCGACTAAAATTGTTATACATCCCCAGTGTTCAGTGTTGTGTCCATTCCTCTTTGCTATTTTTTTAATTATAGTGTTCTAATAAATAAGTATAGTATTATTTAATCCAGTGTGTTTTCGTTGTTTGTATGAGTGATGTTTGTGTGCGTTATGGTCTGGATGACCGTCTGATCGTCCGTGAGGTTTTCGAGACGAGACACCCGAACCTCTCGGCGCCTAATGCTCGTATTATTGAGACCGACGAGCGATTTGGAAACAGTTTGTAACCTTTTCTTGGAGAGGTCCTTCATCGCCCTGTCCAGGTAAGTTAAAGTATCAGGAAGATACTTATTGGTAGGACCACGAGCCACGGACAGCGACCAGATTACACGGAGTGGTTACAAATAAATGTTCACCCAAACAGCGACTTGAACTCCAGGCGGTTACAAACTGGTAATTACATTCACATTTCATCAGTCTTGAGGAGTAACACAGTAATTTTTATTGGCAAAGTACTAGAATTTATAAAATAACTAGTTACTTTTATCATAAGTACGGCATTGCTTCCACGTTTTAATCATAAATACTAGTATACAACTTCGATTTTTTTTCAACGTAAACTTCAGGAAAATAATGAGATGAAAATAGACAGCCAAGCGCCAAAAGGATATTCTGAACACAAAGCAGAGAGTAACGGAAGTGCGTGGATTAAGCGCATAACTTCTCAGAATACAAGGTGTGAAAAGAATTGATCTGGTTCAGCCCCTCTGGGGAATTCTTGTAGATGTTGTAAGCGATTTTACTCTGAAGTTTCGAGATAGGAGTTGTGCATTAAACTGTGTTTGCCTGTGAAGTTTGTCCATCAGTGACCTTGTAGTTTAGAAATCATGGAAGAAACCCTTCTTTGGCTTGGATATCTCAAGAATTATTTCCACGCAAAAGAAATAAATGAAAATCTCTTCAAAGCGAGATGTTTATTATGCGTTAGAAATAAATTGTTATCAACTGTTAAGAATTCTGCAAATTTAAGAAAACACTCGAAGACAAGTTATATTTGGGGAGGGGGCGATGCGCTCTGACGTCACGTTCAATCACATCCCAGATGTGTTCGATTGAGTTCGAATCCAGCGAGTTGGGGGACCAGCACACCACTTGGAACTCGCCCCTGTGTTCCTCGACCCACTCCATCACACTCCTGGCCTTGTGACTTGGTGCATTACCTTGTCGAAGAATGCCACTACTGTTGGGAAACATGGTCGTCATGCTCATGTGAAGGTTCCCTAGTGCACAATTAAGCCGCCAGCAGGTTGTCTCGGTCACTCAGTACAGGAGTCAAAGTGCTGTTCCCTTGTAACGCGATGGATTCGCACTTTCCCACCTTCATGGTGAACAAAGTATCAGAATTCATCAAATAATGCAACACTCCGATACTGCGTCAAGGTCCAGTGGCGATGGTCACGTGTTCATTTTAGTCGCAGTTATGGATGTCGTGATCTTAACATTCGCACATGGATGGGTCGTCGGCTGCGTAGGCCCATCTTTAGGAGTGTTCGGTGCACTGTGTGTTCAAACACACTTGTACTTTGCCCAGCATTAACGTCTGAACTATGGAAAGGTTTTCGAGACATGTGATTCGAGTCGAGTCGAGATTTTTACGAGCAGCCTCAACTTGACTCGTATCTCGACTCCAAAAGTCAAGTCGAGAAATACGTTTGTCTCCACTCGTCTCGAATTTTACAAAGTGCGTCTCGACTCGAATCTAGACTCGAATTCGAGTCAAGTTGGGTCGAAAATCGAGACATATCTCCATTTTTGCGCATCCCTAGTATAGTCTAGCTCGAGCAAGGCAGCATGACAGCCGAGGCGTATCACACACTGCTTACAGAGTACGTACACCTCTTTATGACGACCCTGTTTCCCAACGGTAGTGGTATTTTTCGACAATATAATGCACCATGTCGCAAGGCCAGAAGTTTGATGGAGTGGTTAGCGGAACACAAAGGCGATTTCTAAGTGATGTGCTGGTCCCCCAACTCGCAGCACCTGAGCCCAATCGAACGCATTGAGGATGTGATTGAGCGTGACGTCAGAGAGCATCGCCCCCTCCCGGAAATTTACGAGAATTCGGTGACCTATGTGTGCACATGTGGTGCTAACTCTCTACAGAAACCTACCAAGGACCATTGCGTTCATGCCAAGGAGCGTGCAGTTGTTATCCGTGCCAAAGATGAACATACGGACAATTAAATAGGTAGTCATAATGTTCTGGCTGATGTGTGCGTATATTTTGACTCGTATATTTTGTCTGGACTCGAACTCGAGGCGTCTCGAATTCGAGTCGAGTCGAGACCGAATCATATTTTCGAGTCGAGACACGAGTCGAGATAACATTTCCTCGAGACGAGTCGAGAAAGGCTTAAATCTCGACTCGACTCTATTCGTGCGCATACCTATTTATAAGTATAATCATCATTATTAAGGAACTCCAGAACGAAAATTACGCCATTATAATTCGGAAAATATTTAATATCCTGTAACTCTGAAATTAATAGTTGAATATTAATATTGTAAAATGTATAATTACAAAGATAATAAGATTAGTAATATTAGTATTAGCTTCATTAAAGAAAATAGCAGACACTACTTCTATAATAGATAATAGACCAGTGTTAAAAGAATTCAAGAAATATGTAGACGTTCGTACGTTTATTTAATAAAGATTTTATCAAATGTGTGCTGTTGTTTTATTTCTTCTAAAACAAATGTTAGGCTATTTTTAAAATATATAAAATAGTACGAGCAATCAAAGACATGCGAAGGAGAAAGGTCACTGTACACGACGACATACCAGTATATTTGCTCAAGGGATTAGGAGACAACGCAATGAAAATGTTGACTTTTTTTATTAGCAAGATTTACCTGAGTGGAGAATGGACAAAGGATTTTCTTGATGTTACAGTGATCGCATTGCCCAAGAAGAAAGGAGCAAAAAAAAGTGCAGTGATCATAAAACCATTACTCTGATTTCCCACGCTGGAAATATTGTGCACGCATACTGAACCGGCAGCTGGAAAGTAAGCTAGATGAGAAATTAGAAGATCAATATGGATTCCAGAAAGGAAAAGGCACAAGAGATGCTACTGGATCGATGAAAATTATATCAGAAATAATTCTTGGTGTAAAGGAAGAGCTGAGGTTGTGCTTCATCGACTGGCGAAAAGATTTCGACCGGGTCAATTGGACGAAACTTGTGTAAATACTTAAACAAATCGGAGTCAACTGGAGAGATCGACGACTCATTCAAAACCTGTTAATAGGGCAACGAGTGAAGTTACGCCTGAATAAAGTAGAAACTGATAGTGTGTACATTGTAGGAGGAGTCGGACAAGAGGTAGTATATCACCCCAATTATTCAACATTTATAGTGAATGGTTAATGGGGAAGGGTTAATGGTAATTGGAGATTTCAAGATTGAAGAGCAGATCATTAACAGTATCAGGTATGCGGAAAATACGTTTATAATAGGTAAAACCGAAGGCGGACTACAGGAAATGATTGACAAATAGTTGACACTGCAAAACTATTTGGAATGGAAATCAACATCGAGAAGTCGAAAGTCATAAGAATATCCCTTGGAAAAACTCCCTTGCGGATCAGAGTAGAAGAAAGAGAACTTCTAGAGGTCGATAATTTCAAATATCTGGGAAGTATTTTGACAAGAGGCGCGTACTGCACCAAAGAAATCAGGTTCTGAACTGCCATAGCTAAAGATGCATTCAATAAAAATATCGTTCTTAACTACGAGGCTCAATATTGGACTCAAGAAGAAGTTGGTCAAGTGCTATATATGAAGCATTGGACTGTATGGCTTAGAGACTTGGACATTAAGGAAGTGAGAGAAGAAATATTTGGAGAGCTTCGAAACGTGGTGTTGGAGGAAAATGGAGAATATTAAATTAACAAAGAGAGTAAAAAACGAAGATGTTTTAAAATGTATAGGAGAGAAGAGAACACTTCTATCAAGCATCCTCCGTAGAAAGCCCAATTGAATTGGACACATCTTGAGAAGAAATTGTCTTCTTTACACTGCCATAAAAGGAAAGATAGAAGAAAAGCGAATAATAATGAGAAGAACACAGCTGATCGATGATTTGAAAAATAGGAAAAAAATATTGGGAGTTAAAAGAGGACGCTGAAGATCGAGAAACGTGGAAGAAACATTTCAGGCCAAATCTAAAACTGAAAAAGGGTTCTCATTAGTCCCAGGACCTGGTGAAAGGCAGAATACTTAATAATAATAATACGAATAATAATAATAATAATAATACTAACTGAAAAGAACGCACGCATTAGTTATACCCTCTGCCCTGTTTATAAGTAAATATTTGTAACAGTTATTACACCATAGTTATGAGTAGAATTCGGATTGAGCAAATGCTAGAATTACGTTCGGAATGTTAAGGGTTCGATGTCTGGGACATAGTCTTCTTATGATTCTTCAAAATAGAACAAAGTAACCTTGTAAGTCTATATATATATATATATATATATATATATATATATATATATATATATATATATATATATATATATATATAAATTGTGCCCTTAACGAATGCTCCTACTTTCTTAATAGTTTCCATTCCTATTGCTATACCATATCTGATAGACCTTTCATCTGCATTTGATTAACACGCGTAAACCTACTAATAGTCAACATATCAATATGAATAATATACATTCAATAAATTATCATAGTTTCAATGGATCTCAAATTTAATCTGAAAGTTAGAAGATGATTATTAAACACCGAACTTCTAAAGGTTGGTTTCGAAATTATGCAAGTCTTTAAAGATATAGCCAGGTTTAAGGGAGCATTGCCCCTTCTGTTTTTATTCTAAATTTCGTAACTTTTTGCTTTGATTTGAACAACAAAACCTTGTGGAAACCAATATTCTTAAACCCAACACGAATGACAAGCCAAAATCTCCACATGTTATTTTTTTCCTAGTTAATAAGAGTTAATGAATAGCAATAACTGCGTCCGTGTTTGCAATAAGCTTTATCATTAGGGTTATAGGCAAGTAAAAAATTATTATTTTATTTCGTTTACATTATTAGCAACATAAAATATAACTTGTCTTCAAGTGTTTTCTTAAATTTGCAGAATTCTTAACAGTTGATAACAATTTATTTCTAACGCATAATAAACATCTCGCTTTGAAGAGATTTTCATTTATTTCTTTTGCGTGGAAATAATTCTTTAGATATCAAAGCCAAAGAAGGATTTCTTCCATGATTTCTAAACTACAAGGTCACTGATGGACAAACTTCACAGGCAAACACAGTTTAAGGGGGTGTCTACCCATCATCAGAAGCTTCAGAATCTCCATAAGGTAACATGTAAAATTTAATTCGTAAATATCTTACAAAATACTGCACTTAGAAACTTGCAATTTTCTATACGGATACCAAAGAGCAATACAAAGGAGGTGGTTATCTCAATTTTAAACTTAATGACTTAGATTAATTGTAATAATTACTTCCGTAATTAGGTAATCACTATTGCAGGTAAAGGATCAAAAGACCACTTTCATACTTCACAAATTACTACAGGTGACATTCTTTGAAGAACGCATGCTGGGGAAGGATGCATTGTGGCAATATGAACAGCGAAACTCATGTCTAACCCTCCATTTTCATAATCATTTACGCCTTGAGCAGTTTTCCTTACCACTCCCCGCCCCGACGGCAACTACCTGAATTTGCCTTTTCGATGGGAACTGGAGTGACTCAAGTGTCAACAAAATACTTGGTAGAACAAAGATAATGATCTTTGAAACCTCAGTATCGAACATATGTTTCCGATTGCTTTTTTATTTTTTTTATTTTTTATTTTTTTTTTTGAAACGGATGGATTCTTCTTCCAAGCAGTAGCTTTCACCTCTCTGCCACTCAAAACTATACAACGAAGAAAAGTCTAAATGTTTCTTATTTACCTATCTTTTGTTTTCTGGAAGGATAGGTTTCATTTCATTTTATATTATTTATCATAGAAAGCAGACAGTGCGACGTTTCTGTGGTTAGAATGGATTAATTGTATGCAGGGGTGGCAAAAACCAAGTTTTCCTTGTTTGGTTTTTGAATAACTAGAATTTGGTTTACCTACTCCTTTATATATTTACCATACCCGTGTGTGCACGTGTGTTAAAAAAAAGAAAGAAAAAGTAAAAGACAAAACTAAAGAACTGCTTGATGGATCATCACCAAATTTGGTCAAAATATAGTCAAGAGTAAGGAATTTTATTTGTCATTAAAACCACCTACCCAAACCGGAAGTGATTTAAATAAACCATTTCTGGTTTGACCTTTCATCACCATAGATCGAAAACGGCAATATGTAGTGAGATCCGGTTTTCTGCTTCGTAAGAATATATTTAATCTCTATTATTAACTCTATTACAACCTACAATGGTTCAAATCAACTATAATTTCTGCTTTCAATAAATATTGATCTATATATAGCAAAAACGGTTAAAAATAGATGAAAACGGTTTCTTCCAATCGAGCAGCTCTCAAGCGTCTCAGGTGTACCTTTCATCTCCTCTTGTAATCTTCAATTGAAAGCTCGGTTTCAATAGTGATCTACATAGAACAGGAATGAAGCGGGTTTTTGCTTTCTATTCAGCTTTCTAAAAGTAACTACTATATTCTGTCTTCCAAAAGATGTGGAAATCAACTACTTCCGATTTTAACTTTGATGGCTATAGAATAAAAACTGTAATAGATAAGAAGCGGTTTTCTGCAATTTATTAGGCGTTCCAAGAATATATTTCGTCTCTAGTCTAATCTCTCTACTAAAACCGGAAGTGGTAGAAATCTGCTACAATTTACAGTTTCAATATTAATTGTGAAAATATCGTACCACAGATACCAAACTCTTTTGCGTGATGGGGGCCGCGGTGGCTCAGTGGTAGAGCGTTCACCTCTGGTGCTGGGGGTCCCGGGTTCGATCCCAGCCCCCGCCAAGTGAACTTTGTGGTGGACAAACACCGTGTGCGTGGGTTTTCTCGGGGTTCTCCCGTTTCCTCCCACTTTCTTCATTCCACCATTTCATTCATTACTCATTATCACCGTCTCCTTTAGCCTAACCGGCATAATCGTGGGACGTAAAACTCAAAGATTTCATTTCATTTCATTTCATTTTTCGAATGTGTGTGTTTTCTGGAAGTTGTCTAATATCCTACCACTTTCTTCATTCCACTAATTTCTTATTTCTTATTTGTTTATAAATTTAATTTTTGTAATTACACATGAAGGTTTGATGCCATTCCCAAGTTCCCTCCCCCGTCTAGAAAGCGAAAGGGAACGAGTTTCCTGGAAAGTGTTCATAGGTGAATAGGAATTTCCCTCCTTCTTCCTGTTCAATTACCACATTATTGTTTGCCCTGTGCCAAATTACGATGAATTTCAATTAAATTATCATCGATACTTTTGAGTGGAACAAAGGATGAAATTTGAAACTTCCAAATTAAGGTAAGTGTACGAACGTAAAGAAAAAATAGTGTAAAATTTTCCATATAATTATGCGTACAATCCAAACTTAAAATTTCCGTGTAATTAATCTTACAGTACAAAATTTAATGCCTATTTTAGTCACAACTTTATGGGTTGATTGTCCTGTGCTGTAAGCGATCTATATAATAAACACAAGCTTCAGCAATTATTATAGTAGAAAGCAATGGATATATGAAGCCAAACACTGTATTTTTTGCTTCTGATTTTTTTTTTCTTAAAAAACATCGATCGTTTTCGATCATTTTTACAAACCAACTCACTACCAATTTTCCAAATATAGAATGTGCCCCCCTCCCCCATAAAGGAGAATTTAAAAACTGCTAGGATGTTTATTTTCAATAAACAGTTAATACATTGAATTTCAGCTCCGTAAATTTAACGGCTTGCGAAATACTCATTTTGTTTCGCAAAAATTCGGATCCTCACTACCTCCGTAGGATATTATGCATTATAATGAAAGCAATATAACATCCCAGTTTGGATTAAGGCATAACTATATACCAAAAGGAATTTCATTTGACTTTGCAATTTGACCGTGATGATCAGGCACACATAGTTACATTCATTTTTTCATATAATAATTTATATATTACAGTGATTCAAAAATGTATTTTTTCCAGTAGTTAGCTCCTCTAAAAGCCACAGGTCTCGAAAGCCAAGTACTAGTATAAGTCCTATTGATATTATTACAATTAAAAATATCAATATCCAAAAGTGCCTGAAGATCTTTTTTCACTTGGTTAGATTTACTCATCTCAGGTAAGTAGGCAGAAATAAATGGCAAAGGAAGGGAAATGAAGGTATTGAAAGTAAAACGAAGAAAAATTTACATTCTTCAGAATATTCTGTCTACAGTGCAGTGAGCAGAGTGGGTCGGTAGATCATACTGAGCCGGTGGGCTGAAGTGGGTCACGGTGGGTGGTAGGTCGCAGTGGGTCACGGTGGGTGGTGGGTCGCAGTGGGTCACGGTGGGTGCTGTGTCGCAGTGGGTCACGGTGGGTGGGAGGTCACAGTGGATCAAGGTGGGTTATGGGTCACAGTGGGTCACATGCTGTTGACCCACGACCCACTGATCCACTCAGAAAAAGAACCCACTTGACCCACTGACCCACCGATCCACTGACCCAATCCATCTCTGTTCTTGTCTTGTGTGTTCAGGTAATAACTTAGTTATATCTTGATTAGCATGGTGCAGCCTGCTAGATTTTACTTTCGTTCCCATGTTATGTCGCTATATTTTTTACGAGACAAGACGAGACAAAACGAGACAAACGAGACGAGACGAGACGAAACGAGACGGGACAGAACCTCTCGAGGCGAGACGGGACGAGCTCATTTTTTCGAGACGAGACGCGAGACGGGACAAGCTTTGCACGAGACGAAACGAGACTTCAGGTTGTGTTGCTCACGAGCTATTAGTGTTGCTCACGATAAGGAACACTACCCGCATCTCGTCTCGTCTCGATAACGAGACGACAATATTTTTTAAAATTTTTTATAACGAGACAGTCTCAAGTGTCATGAGCATCAATATAAGTATATACTGTAGCTCACACTATCAAAGCTGAGATCTGCACGTTCGAATTTTTGAGCTCAAGCAGAAGCCCAACCCGAGTAGTGATGTCAATCGGCTCGGCACTCGGTTCAACGGAGCGAACAACTCGAGCCGGCTTGGTTCAGATGAGCCATCGGCTCGGCCCAATTGAGTCAAGGCCTTGAGCCATCTCGGTTGAGACGAGCCGTCGACTGGCACAATTGAGCTTTTGGCCCGAGCTTGCTCGGTTGGGATGAGCTACTGACTCGGCTCAGATGATTCACCAACTCAGCTGAGATGAGCCATCGGCTCGAGCCAGCTCCGTTGAAACGAGTTCATCGCCTCGGTTTGACTCGGCTCAACTGAGCCGATTGCTCGAGTTGGCTCGGTTGGGTGAGCTGTTGGCTTGGCTCACTTCTCGGTTCGGCTCGATAGTGAATGAGCTATGAACCAAGTCGCTCGAGCCACTGACAACCCTAGACCCGAGCCGAGCAGTTTTGAACATGTTTGACCGGCGCCCTATAACTTTTAACTATTTTTGGCTCGAGCCTGAATATTTGCTTCTCCGGAACTCAAACCCAGATCCTCGTGAACAATGTCCTTGCCTCCTGAAGACTTCTCGGCGACCGAGATCGGAAGTCAACTACTGTAGTTTTTAGTATACAGGTACACCCCGCCTACATTCTTGGTTATACATGATGTTATAATAATAACAATAATAATAATAATAATAATAATAATAATAATAATAATAATAATATAAGTAGTAATAGTATCATTGACCTATTATCGATGTTGGATACTTAAAAATAGTAATTGAAACTACACACGACTCGACTCGATTCGAAATTCGACCTGAATTCGAGTCGAGTTGGAGGAAATTTTTCGAGCCGAGCTCAAAAATGTCTGCTTCGAGTCGAGTCGAGTTTCAAAGAAAATTCATTCGTATCCATCCCTACAGTGGAATAGGTATAAAGTTCGTGACCCGAGGTCTCGCTATATGTGTTCACAGGGTGTTCGAAAACGACATCAATTTACTTAAGGAAATTAATCCTTACACGAGAACATAAAATGAAAGTTACGGGTAACCGTACTAAAAGCATTCTCGCTTAAATTTCTTAGGTTAAATCATATTATGTTGCTGTCAAATACAACAAAACTTTAAGGCGTTTTCGGAAAACTCCAAAATATTGCTCGAGTTGTTCCTTTTTTGTACCGTTACGACCAATTTTCTGTGGACAAAGTATCTGAAATAACGCAACTGTGCACCATGGTTGGTCTATAGGCTTTTTCGTGTTTTCGTCCGAGGATTCACATCCCGAAGTTATTTCCTGACACCATGTGAATATATTATATTTGCTTATTTTCGAGTAACAATATCTAGAAATGTTCGAGGCCCTAGTCAACTTATATTTTTTACCATAATGAAAACTTTAAAAAATCGTTCACGTAGTCTAAATTATAGTGACATTACTATGTCCGTTCTTCTTTAGCTTAGTTGGTTTGGTGGGTTTAGAGTTTAGTGTCCCTTTCTGTACCGATGTTATAAGAGACGTGAGCCTTCAGTGGAATCTGAGTCCTTTAGTGATCTGTTGATATTTCAAGGCTCTTCCGCCGGGTATCGAACCCGAGATCTGTGATCCAAAGGTGCGCGAGCTAGCCACTAGACAGACGAAGGGAAGGGTTATTGTATTTTTTAGAATGTTACTTATGTATGTTTATTCACGGGAAAGTTGGTTCATCGGGTTCAATCCATCGTTGCAATCTGTTGAATTTAGCTTGAAGTTGATTTTTTTATTACATCCAGAAAAATATGTGTTGAATAGCTAATGTTGCCAGAAAGTAAAAGTAACTACCTGTCACGAATTTCAAATCCCAGTTACTACAGGGAATTCTGTAGTTTGTATCCATCCAAACGTCTCATACAAACTTAGTGCTGCAAAGGAAAGCTAAATTTCAACCATGATCTGTATCAAATTGTTGATCCTCCTCTTCAAAGTATATACTCTCCCCTATTTTCTACTGTTGAGGCAGTGTTATTACAAAGAGTTGGGACGTACTAATATGAAATTAGTGGTTAGCAATAAATATCTAACTAGAGTTACTAGTAATGAAGAAATTGGCGTTCTCTACCTGATCTTTGCTTTCGCAGTATACATCATACAGCATGAAATCGCAAGAAGCAAATATTGCAAATTGTCTTGGAAGCAAATATTATTTCTTTGTAACATTTACAGAAAATCTATCCGCTCTGCAGAAACGGAGGAAAGAAATGGGATGAGGGTGGCACCCCGCGGCGTTCTACCACACCCATTGGAAAAGGACTTAAGAGGGGGAGGGAAATACCTGCCTGTCAGCAGGACATCTGTTCGCGAAGATCACACTGGAACACACAACCTTCAATATATAGTCCATTACAATGTTACTTTAAAAAGTTCATTACTCTTGATCTACGTCATTAAGCGTGAAATTGAAACACTCATTTCATTTCTATTGCTTTTCTGTGTACATATGAAAAATTTTAAGTTGTTACGTACCATATTTCGTTAGATATTCATGAAATAAAGTTTACATGTTATCTTAAGGGAACTGAGAAACCAGTGGCAATAGGTATAACATCCCCTTAATGCACAACTCCTACCTCGAAACAATTTATTTCTAACGCATAATAAACATCTCGCTTTGAAGAGATTTTCATTTATTTCTTTTGCGTGGAAATAATTCTTGAGATATCCAAGCCAAAGAAGGGTTTCTTCCATGATTTCTAAACTACAAGGTCACTGATGGACAAACTTCACAGGCAAACACGTTTAATGCACAACTCCTACCTCGAAACTTCAGAGTAAAATCGCTTACAACATCTACAAGAATTCCACAGAGGGGCTGAACCAGATCAATTCTTTTCACACCTTGTATTCTGAGAAGTTATGTGCTTAATCCACGCACTTCCGTTACTCTCTGCTTTGTGTTCAGAATATCCCTTTGGCGCTTGGCTGTCTATTTTCATCTCATTATTTTCCTGAAGTTTACGTTGAAAAAAATCAAAGTTGTATACTAGTATTTATGATTAAAACGTGGAAGCAATGACGTACTTATGATAAAAGTAACTAGTTATTTTATAAATTCTAGTACTTTGCCAATAAAAATTACTGTGTTACTCCTCAAGACTGATGAAATGTGAATGTAATTACCAGTTCACCAATTTTTCGTCATATAATTTTGTGTCACCTAGATTTCTTGTAGTCTTTGTCATCTAATTTCCAGTGTAGTGACACTGACAATGTATTTGTATGTACACTTTGAACAAAATCTGTTTGATGGATGGGTGAAATCGATTTCAAGAAAAAGAGGTTATACTCCGTGAAGATTGTCCCTCATGAAATGCAAACCCGAATATATTTTATTATTGTACTGTCACGGACAATGATGTCTTTGGCGTGGGAGGCTCGGGTTCGATCCCCAACAGAAGCTCATGTGGTTCAGATTACACGTTTTCTCGCTGTTGAAAGAACATTAAACTCAAATCAACTTAACTCATCGACAATGAACTTGTGTGAAAATTTTAAGCAAAATCGGTTTGGTGGAACTGAGTAAAACTAATTGTTAGAAAAGGGTGATGACAAACAAATTAACTTAAGTAAAAGCATTCAAATAGTAAAACAATAAATATACTGTTAAACTGGCGGGAGAAAACTGAGATTATGACAAAACTACAATCTCAAACGAAACCAATGTGTTCTCAAGTTTCTTTGTTTATATATTACGGGACGTTTTCGTCTACTATTTGTGCAACAACAGCTGGCTTCCGATAATTCGAGAGCTCGTTGGGTACACAGCTTCAGTATTTTTACTCACCTATTGGAAAGACATCGCAATTTTCTAATATTGATAAGAAGTTACCATTCGAAATCTTCTTTTAAAAAGATTAAAATCTTATTTTCTCCACCTACTAAAAAGTATTTTCATTAGACTTTTACGAAGTTAGGCTACTTATTCAATGGCTTTCCGAAGATATAGTAAGATATTGCTTGCACATACTTCGAACAAAAACTCTTGTTGTGCTAACAGGCAATTAAAAAACTCTTTATCTTTAGTGTAACTGGAAGACAGGCATCAGAACAGAAAGTTATCAACAGCAAATGCTTTACTGGGCTCGATTTGTGCTTATACTGTCAAAACTTTAATTTACTGTTTTTCTTTACCATTTTTGCGATAGTTTATCCTTCGTGCAAAGGCCTATAGCCAAGTAAAACCTTGAGATTTGAAAGGGAATAGTGTTGGCCAAGAGACGAGACGAGAAATGAGGTTCTCTCGTCTCGTCCCGTAAATATTTGTTGCCTTTTGTCTTGGTGATCTAAACAGAAGACAGATCGGTATGAAGCCCTCACATGCCAGCAAGCAACAAAATCAAACTACTTATTATACCAATTGGAATATCGTAGTTTTAGGTGTCGAGTCAGCCCATCATTTCCTGTATGAATAAATACCACTGATCCATGTTTCGTTACTATTTTCTCGGGTTCGATATTTGCCATTTTAATCAAATGGCGCACAACAACTATTGTACATAATACATCATAACAAAAATTTGACATTAATCACAATAATTTAAGTATAAAATGAATAAGTGCATAGCAACAGATCACTGCTGAGCTACATTTAGAAAATCATTACTTTGTGGATTCAAGGAATTAGTTCCACATGAAAATTAGTTTAATAAAATACTTATTGACTATATTAATGGCTTATTCTACAACTAGATTTCTAAAACATTTAGAGGAAACACGGTAGAGCGCTTATCTCTGGTGCGTAGGGTCTCTGGTTCGACTTCTGGCTAAGAAAATTTGTGGTGGACAACATCGTGCTCTTTCGTTTTCTCGGGATACTCCCGTTTCTTCCCAATTTCTTATTCTACCAATTGTTCCATCATCATTCACTTGTTTAATCATCGTCTCGCTTAGCCTAACAGGCAAAACCTTAGGGCAAACTCAAATATTTCAATTTCTATAAATTTGCTCATAGATGCAAAACTCATCCGTGGTAATTAATATGAAAAAAGTGTAAGCATTACATGAAACAAAAGATTAAGATAAAAATAAGTTAATGTGTTATATAATCCGTCTTTCATGCTCTCAACTCGTATAAATTATAAATAATTCACACATGAATACGGAAATTATACGTGTTAGTCAGAGCTGTTATCCATTGAACGTCCGACGAACTTTAAATATCGAAGTTATTGCTTGTCGATGAACATTTTCGGTAAATAAAATATATTATTATTTTTTCAATCAACAATCAGAAAAAGCATCACTTTCTATGAAACACACACAGGAAGAAAAATATTGAGGATTCTCATCTGGCGTCCGGTATACGGATGTCATATGTATGTGGACGCCACATTTAATGCAATCTTCGTAATGCATGGACGCACAATAGTAGCAAAAGAAAATATAGACCATCCTGGAAAGACAAATGCTTCCTTTCGGAGTTCTAGGGTCCCGAAAACATGAAAAATGATCTTTAAAGATCCATAGCTTCAAAACTATGGGACCTACCATAGTCGGGTGAAGCCTTCACTTAGAAACTTGTATGAACGCAACCAAATATCCATGTTTCAGAATCCTGTAGTACTTCCGCAACAATTTTTATACAGTTACTTGGAGAGTACTTCAAATTATTAGCCCGTAGCCAAACTACCTCTATAAAAAATGCTTCGGAAGTAAATTATGATTTTGAAATATGCATTTTTGGATACTGCATATATTAGTTCCTAATTGAAGTCCGCGGATATACAGACCAAGAACTCCGCGAGAAACTGGAAAGAAGGCAAATATAGTACCTCTAACATGAGATGACGGAACTAGCCAGTCAATCTGTCGTCAGCAGCCTGGTAAAATCGAAAGTAACCGTCTCTAGTTTCACACGGTGTGTGACAGCCTGGCGTGTCCAGGTATGCATTAGCACCATGTGCTTCTAATATAATGTTCGGTAAGGATGTACAAAATATAGAATGAAAAAATGCAGGCACAATACATGAGCTTGCTTTTATAAAAGGTACCCAAAAATTATGATAGTTATTTAGTACGAGTAATTAGTAATCTGATCTTGCACTGCATCTCATGGTGACATGCGAAGCTGACTGAAAGTATGCGTTAGTGATCAGCGTTGCCAGACTATAGAAATAAATTTAATCGTCTGAATAACTAAAAGCTAACAAACATCGTAAATGTTGTTATATTTCTTATACAGACACAAGGTATATATACAACTTGGAATACCTTATTGCGATTTTTTTCGAACTTCCCTTTCCTTTACATTCATCTTTTTAAATTAGGGTAATAAGGCGGAAGATAAAAGTTACTCGGTTTGAGAATTAAGTATTCCCACAATGACTACACCCACATTGGTATTAGCATTATTGTTTTCTTCCCTCTCTACTCTATACATAAGATTTCCAAGCTGTATAATGGTAGGGAAAGAGAAAAAGCTGTTAGGATCGTCAATTCGCATTATTTGATGTACCGCTGTTCTATTGGATTCACCAGAGCTGTGTTTCTTCTGTAGAGGTACAGAGTGGAAAGAACAATGTTTCCACTTGTTCCTCTCGCTCACCAAAAGGAAAACCGTGTTTCATTGTAATTTTATGGTAATCTTCCTGACCTAAGGTTCTCCGCTGAAGCAGTTACGGATCTAAAAAGAAAAGTGTCAGTTTATTTCCTCTTTCGTTTTACAGTCACTGTCTAATTCTCTAGAAACAGCTATTCTTTATTATGCAAAAAGAAAATATCAGTGGACAATGTAGGCCTGTATTCTATCCAATCTTCACATTATCATACGTTTTATAATTATTATTTTTTATTAACCAGAGCACAAAATTATCGTATGTGTTGATAATTAACCCACGACGTCATGCTCGAAAACCGATAGCAGCGCCAATCCTGTTACGACGAAACACCCTTCCACACCAAACGTTGAATTGCTTTCTCGCCGTGCAGAAGATACAAACTAATTTCAATAGCGCATATAGGGAGTTGCTCGTCTGTTCATTCTTGTCTGTGCATATGATAGCTATGAGTGCATTAGTAAACATTAAATATGAACTTAGTTATTGAAATAAAAACTTTGTTACAAGGTAACAGCATCGGTGAGGATACTTTGCACAAGATACTAAAACGTATGTTCAACATACGAACATAAAGTTTCTATGCAATGTTTTCCCTTCAGCATTTATACAATTCACTTCCTACACAAAACTGCATACTGTCTACAAATATTAAAACCCTAATGATGATACCGGTATCAGTACTTAGTATGAATTATTGATATCTGTAAAGAAAATTACGGATTTCCTGGTACCAGCACAGGAACCAAATTCTGTTAGTTTAGCGTATGTCCCACAAAATGCCAACTCAGGAAAAAAAATCGATGTGAACTGATTTGCATTGGTTAGTCTTTATGTCCTAGAATATCATCCTAATCATAATCAGTGGAAGATTTAAGGGGTTTGGGGCCTTCAGGCTGAAGCCCAACCAATTTCTTTCAAAAATAAGAAAGAAATAGAAAAAGGAAAGAAATCTAATGTTAGTCATGCCTATGCGGATAAACTCAAGGCTCTTCAAGAGTCTAGTAAATTCTAAAGAAATGAAGCACTTCTGAGTGAAGCACCTCTCAAACTTTTTTCTGGATCCGCCATTGCTAGTAATTTATTTTCCAATAAGAAATCCATTCCGGTATCTACTTAAATAGGAAATTTACCCAAAATTAAAAGGCAGGAGCTATTTAGGATCTGCACAAAGTAACCACGATTACAGCCTGAAACCCATTCTGCCAGTTCTAATACTTTTATGACTCTAAAACGTTTCACACTTCAATTTCAACTATTGATTCAAAGTTCCATTATACACACCAGTAGTTTATGAAACTGACTTAACATTGACGGAAATTCTTGTAGCTGACGTCTTTAAAGTGTTGTCCCCTTACAATGGCTGCTTTCCATACTTCTATATAGGTCCGTAGCAACATCTGCTTTATGCATATATATTTACATCTGCTTATGCTTATGACATCAAATATGATCCGAAGCTTTCTGGCATCCAGTGGAAAGCTTGGAGTATATTAATATTTGTTTGCATATATTGTTATTGTAGACTGTTCCCATAATGACCATGGACTTCGATTTTATAAAATTTGAGAGAGAAATTTAACTTTTTATTTTGTGGTCAATTTGAAGGCATTTTATTACACTGTCATTAAGAAACCCATATACATCATCTTAGGAATCAATCATTATGGAAGAATTGCATGTGTATATTGCAGCAGTAGTACCAATCTTTGAAAGTTTCATTAACAACTATTCTTTTTTCTTTTTTTAATTGATGTTCTGAGTAATTGCGCGTTCTGTGTAAAGGTGCAATAAGATTCTCTCTCTCTCTTTCTGTTTCCAGCTACCGGCATAGGCATACGGGAACTACCAGATATACTTTCGTGTGTACATAAGTTAGTGTGTGTGTGTGGCGGGGTCAGGGGTATGAATTATTTATTACGATCACTTAGTGGAACTTACCGTAACATTCCGCACGATAACTTTTGAACAAATGCGAATTTTTTAATTCTGTTTTTTTGAAATAGATAAATAGAGTAATTATCTCGAGGAAGTTCGTTAACGGAGATTATTTAGTCAACAGAAAGTGGTGCAAATGAGCCATTTCCGGTTTCAACGTTGATCACTGTAGAGCACATACTGTAATAGATAGCGACAAACGGTTTTCGGCAATCGATTAAACGTTTCAAGGACAACTCCCATATTCATTCTTAACACTATAGTGAAACCGGAAGTGGTATAAATGAGTCATTTACGGTTTTATTGTTGATCACTATAGAGCAAAAACGGTAAAAATATAGCAAGAAGCAATTTTCGGCAATCGATAAAGCGTGTGAAGGATAACTTTCATCTTCATCATTAACATCCTAGTAAAACCGGAAGCAGTAGAAATTAACTATAATTTCCGACTTCAAATTAATCTACATAGGGAGATAAGGAGAAGCTGTTTTGGGAAATCAGTTTAGCGTTGTGGGAATAAGTGTCGATTCCCCTCTTAAACTTCTAAATAAACCGGGAGTGGCAAAACCCAACTACTTGCGGTTTTAGTGTTGATCACAATAGATTAGAAACCGTAATAAATAGCGAGAAGCGGTTTTCAGTAATCAATTAAGTGTTCCAAGAATTTTCTAATTCGACTTTAATCTTTCTACTCAAACGGGAAGTGACAGAAATCAATCACTTCCAGTTTAAGCATCGAGTGTTATAGAATATATAGCGAAAAGGGAATAGAATGGAAAATTTATTAAGTGCCCAAGAGTGTATTCCATCTCGACAGTAATCACTCTACTCAACTAGGAAGTGAAAAAAAAATATACTACAACTTCTGATTTCCAAATCAATTGAGAAAATATTACGTAAATCTTTACTGTTTTTACTATTAGGATTACGTAGTGAAACTTGTAACATCGTAATATTTGTATCCTCGTCGCCAAAAGTGCCTTTACATCGCCGTGACGGGTATGTGACCGCGCAGTACTCCAAGGAAGGGATGGTTGCATAAGAAATTATGATTAATTTTGAAGTTTTTTTTATTTTGACTAGGGAAATAACGTAGGTATAGGAAGTAAAGGCATAGATTTGAAGCATCAGCGAACTATCATCTCTGAATAGATTCGTATTTTCAGTTTTTCAATTTATTGTCTTATATGTGAAGTTAATAACTGCTAACAACTGCTACTAGCGCTTTTCACTCTTCAGGAATTTACTACGACATGTTCGCAGGACACTTTTCTGTCCTAAATGTGTGCGTGAATTATTTGATTCGCCTCACTGTTCTCATTTGAGAATGGAAACTTATTAAGTTGAACGTCAATATGTTTCGCTGTCGTCAAGCAACGGCCGTAATAAATGTAAATAAAGTTCTTATTATTAAATAATACACAGCAGTATTTATTCCCTGTATAGCACAATATAATAAAGTAATTAAGCAACATGATAGTCACTAACGCCTGCAGGATTTTTCCAACTGGAGGGGGGGGTAAAAGACCGATATACAGTTTTTCGATTTATTGCCCAATATATATTAAAGTCATAACATCGTATATCGTCTTACTTTTTAAAATTGCCACTGTAGCCTACTAGTCAGAACATTCGTCTCCAGATATAATGTAGGGAGAAGAGAAGGAAGGAGATATGAAAAATGGCGTAAGTAATTTTACTGCGCCCTGGATCATTGATTTACTCATACCCGCCTCTTGTCCCACGCATTTCAGCTGCTGCGTTATATATATCGTTCAATGTCGAAAGGGCCCGACAAAAGGGCGAGGATAGAAAGGCCGGAGTCAAAATGGCCCCGGTCAGAAAGACCCCGCGTCAAAAGAGCAAGGTCATAAGTGGCCCGCGTCAAAAAGTTTACCTCGTCAAAAGGGGCCCAGATCAAAAGATCGTCGCGGGAAGAGAGTCCGAGTCAAAAGGGGCATATGTCAAAAACCCGAGTCAAAGAGAACTCCACCTGAAAAGGGCATAGGTCAAAAGGTCCTCGCGAGTAAAGAGGCCGAGTCAAAAGGACACTATGTCAAAAAAGCCCGGGTCAAAAAGGACCCCGCCTCAAAAGGGCATAGGTCAAATGGTCCTCGCCAGTAATGAGGCCGAGTCAAAAGGGCACTATGTCAAAAAGCCCGGGTCAAAAAGGACCCCGCCTTAAAAGGGCACGGGTCAAAACGGTCCCGCGTCAAAAGAGTCCGGTTAATACAATTCCATGGCTAAAAATCATGAAATCAAGAGTGGAAATCAGAAGAAAGGAAGAGATATGACCATTGGGTAACTAATTTTAGTGCACCCTGATCGTTGATAATTTATTTACTCATACCTTCCCCCTGCCCCCCGCATTTCAGCTCTTGAATATATATATATATATATATATATATATATATATATATATATATATATATATATATATATATATATATATTCCATATCAGAAAGGCCCGACAAAAGGGCGAGAATAGAAACGCCTGAGTCAAAACTGCCCCGGTCAAAAAGGCCAAAAGACAAAAGTGCCCTAGTCGAAAAGGCACTATGTCAAAAAAACCCGGCTCAAAGAAAACTCCGCACCAAAACGGCCCCGCGTCAAAAAGACAGAAGTCAAAAAGGCCCAGCGTTAAGAGGAGCCGAGTGAAAAGAGCCCCGCGTGAAAGGGCCCGGTAAATACAATTCCATGGCTAAAAAGCCTGATATCAGGAGTGCATTCAGAAGGAAAGAGATATGACTAGTTGCGTAACTAATTTTACTGCGCTCTGGATCGTTGATCATCTATTTAATCATACCTTCCCCATGCCCCCACGCACTTCAGCTGCTGAATATATATTCTATGTCAGAAGGGCGCTTTGGCGTGGGAGACCCGGGTTCGATTCCCGGCGGGAGCCCACGTGGTTCGGATTCCACGTTAATCAGTAGGTCCACGTCTCATATAGCTTCGCTGCTGAAACGGACGTTAAACTAAAAATAAATTAAATTAAAATTATGTCAGAAGGGCACGAACAAATCGGCGAGGACCGAAATGCCCGAGTCTAAAGTGCCCCATGACAAAACTGCCCGAGTCAAAAACGGCCCCATGTCTAAAGTGCTCTGTCAAAAGGGCTCGGCGGCCAAAGGACCCGAGTCAAAAGGATCCAAATTGAAACGGTTCCCGGTCAAAGAGCCCGTACTCGGTGACAAGAGAACCCGCGTCAAAGAGGCCGTGGTCAAAAGGGCCGGAGTCAAAACGGTCCCGCGTCAATAGGGTTCGAGTCGAAAGTGCCCCACGTAAAATAGGCCCGACTGAAAAAGACCCCGCGTCAAAAGGGCCCGGTACATACGGTTCCACGGCTAAAAAGCCTGAGATCAAAGCAACAGTGGAAATCAGCATGCACAAGTGGATATTGTCCGTTTGGTACGTTTAAGTGTTTCTGCAAAAGAAGGAAAAATATCTGTAGTTATTAGTAAAAAAGGAAATTTTAATGCTGATATTAGTTTTGTTTGCTTGTTGATTGTTCTCCAACAATCGCTATTGCTTAAGTCATTCTCCATGAAAGTTTACTTGCAGTCCCGCCGTTCTGAATTTGTATTCTCGTGACATAACCCGATCAAACTTTATCTATTATTGACTTTCCCCTTAGTTCTAAAATTCCATTTTTACCCCCTGGATCAAAGTATAGTATGAAAAATATTCTGTGAAAAGGATTAGTTTAATTTTGCTGAGAAGACACATGTGGAGCTGTATACAAGGTTAGTCAAAAGTATTGGGACAGAACAATAATAACGACGTGAGTGGACGGATGCAAAATAAATGTTACAATTAGCATTATTGCATTTATCTCGAGTGGGTTCACCTTCGAAGCCATCTGGAATTCCTCCATATTGAATATTCCGCAAAATTTTCTTATGTAAAAGGTTATGATTTTAGACTTTACTTAGACTTGAATATTCCCACAAATGAGAATGTGGACTCCTTTTTTGACACATCATCTGTATAAGACAGTGTTGTCTGCTTTACAGGGTGTTCTATGTTTAAAAGTAAATTATAGACATTCAGTCTAGCGGCTAGAGCATAATCCCTATTCATCGTAGGATCATGGTTCATACCTCGTTTTTTCACAATAAAGCAGCCTTTCAAATGGTAACTCCAAATGAAAAAACTGCAACCGCTAACGCCGTGCAGTTAGGCCACACAATATACACATTCTTATCCCATAATCGTATCAGGTAAAGAGACCCCCTCTCTCTCCTCCTTTCTTCACTCCCACACTAAAATTAGCTAATAACAAATTAGCTTATTTCAAACTACACATGCATTAGTTTCGATAAAATGAAATAACAAAACCGAGACGAAACAAGATTCATACAATGAGGCAGAGAGACAGAGAAGAAGAAAAAGAAAAGGGAGAACAGATAAAACTATGGAATTCATACGTAGTAAGAAAATAACCTAGCATTATAAAGTTCCATTTCCAGAAATCCAACAGTAATATAGAAATAACATTTTTTTTACATATATTCGAATATATAGAGGATGCTTTAAACATTCATTATGTCCCTTGAATAATGGATAGCATACTCAATTTCAAGTGGAATTGTAGATCTTTGAGACACATCTAGGATAATGTCAAAAGTTTAACACATATGTTTTGTTTCCGCGTGCTTCAATTGCAAATTCGGTAGTGTTCATTGGACGTACTGATGCAAAATACACTCTAATATACCCAGTAGATAGTGTTGGTATATTAGACTACTAATGCAAACTGAACAAAAAACGAAAAACGAAACGAAAAGAAAAGAGAAAGAAAGAAAGATAATATTGAAGAGTGATATTTTACTGGGGCTCAATTTCTATCAGATATATCCTATATTAAAAGTCCAGACTGTGTCGTAATGAAAAGTTGCAAATGTTGGAAAGGAAAAGTTTATGTTCCTCATAGATGTAGCAGCATTGGTTTAATCTTTCCCGGATATAACGTAATTTGCACAGATAGAATGAACAACTAAGAGCTCAAATGTATCATCATGTCAGTCCGGTGATGTTGGTTAGGTTAGAGACCACCACTGGGTCGAGGATTGAAATCCGTGGTGACTCGGTAATTCGACTGAGACTCGGTAACCCAGGGAATAAAAAAGAGGTTTTACTTATTCCCTTGCGTTTAAACAGAATTTTTTCTGTCAGAGATGACCAGGACTGGAGATGTTATCCCCAGAGCACGAAAAACACGTCGCCTAAGTTAACAGTTAATTAGATTTTCCAGACCATTTATATCGGGCTTCTGCTCCGTTTTAACTTTAGAATATGAAGTGCATATATCTGTGAGAGGGAGAGAAGTGAAAGATGCAAAGACAAGATAGGGAAACGTCAAGAAAGGGAGAGAGAGACGGGACGAATATAAATATGGAGTATAGTTATCGTTGTAATGTATGATGTAGAACGCACACACTGTGTACTCGAACTATCGCCAGTGTTGCCTTGAAAGTTCTCCATCAGAAGGTGAATCTGTGATTGCAGCCATTATTTTATGCGGAAAAATCATACTACCTGATGGGGAATCGAACCAAGATCATCCATTTGGAAGTCTGACACGTTACCACTACACCACCGATTGCTTTAGCGAAACATTGTTTAACAAATGGCGTGGTGTTTCTTTCTGTGAACGATAACACGAAAAGTGTGTACTGCAGATCAATGATGTCTTTGGAATGTCCTGGTAATTCCCTTGCTCTTTTCCAACCAACATTCATAAATCGTCTCTATCATGATACAGGTGTTTGCTTTCACATTCTTACGTATTGCTTGTCCAGTACGATAAGTCGATTCTTTACAATCACTTTGTAAAAAATTAACTTTACGTGAACAGGATTTGAACTTATGTTAGATAGCTGTAATTATTTGTAAGGCCATTGTGTTACCCCTACACTATCATGCCTCTAAAATTAGAATCCAAATATAACTTACTTTAACCCTGATCCTTGGAACGAACCGGCTTCTTCCTCTAAGGTTATTTGCAGCAAAGTGCACAACGAACTTATTTATTCGACGGCCTAGAGCAGCGTTTACCAACTTGTGTGCCGCGATAGATCGAAACAAAGTTATTAATTTTAGAGCAATCGCATTGCAAAACGTAGAAACGTTTGTCTTTTACATTACTATCAACCTCTACTATGAATCTACAATTTTAAGTTTCATACGGGAGTTACTGTTCTGTACATTTCTAATGTTAAAAAAAGTATTTCTTATCATTGTTATAACCATTATTGCTTCTTTACTGTTGCAGGCTTTTTCGTAACTTGAAAATTTAAAATATCTTTCAATCCTTTCGACAAATTATTTAGATTTGTGTTTTAAAAGTAAAAGAGATTTGTTTGTTCGTTCGTTAGTTACTGATCTTTCTTCTTAGTAAAGGGTTGGATATAGTTTGTAACCCTAGAAAGACCCTGGAGTCGCTGGCGACCCACGTGTGTTGACTTACGTATCTGTGCCGACGCTAAATAACCTAAATAGTAAATGATTTGCCTACCTTCAGTGCATGAGCAGTGGTTAACGTAGGAACAGTTAATTGTTGGTTCTGCACATTATTTGTATTTATTTTTTGCAGCTGGGTCATATACTCCCCCAGGGTATTCTTTGTGGTACGAAAATAGCATTGTCAGAATTTTTAATTTTTTTCTTCTTTCGATCTCTTTACGGCTGAAGTGAAACATATCATGGCGTCAATAAGTAAAGGACTCAAATTGGGAGAAATAACTGCAATACTTAGTGAGGAGACATCAGAACCAAACTGTGAAGAATAACCAAGTGGCAGATCTGTGGTCGGTGTGTTTTCTGTCCCCGGGACAAACAATATATGTGTATTGCTTACGCAACTTATGTGCTGAACATCGCTTTGGAACTTGTTGTGACTGCAAAGATGTGAAGTGACTTTCATTAATACTGCGAACAAATTAGAATTTTTAAAACTTGTGTAGCTATTTCAAATAATTTGGACGGGAAAAGAATTTTAAGACATATGAGTTTCAAGCAATACAACTAAGGAACAGAACGTTTGGTATTCTTCTAACTGGTGACCCACCTGGCTACATCTATAACAATAACCTAACCCAACCTAACCAGTTGCAAATAGATATAGCCAGATAGGTCACCAGCTAGAAAATTATCAAAAATTTAATAGTAAACCATTAATCTAATATTTGTGTTCAATAATCAAAGCTATTGTCAGGCTATGAGAAATATCACATGTATAGGGTGACGTACACATGTAGTCTAATCTAAAATAAATTAGCACATGGTACCAGCTCTTACTCGACTGGTGTATACATTTTGTAGTGGGTCGTATATGACCCCACACTGTACTTTGTGTCATGATGCTATGGTGTAGTTCCAGGGTTAAAAAGAAAGCGTATTTTTGAAAGCCTGAGTCCAATATTTCTTTGCAATTGTTTTCTATTTTTAAATTAGAATGAAAAATAAATATAATGATTTACCACGGGGAAAACCCAATGATAGAGTTTTCTTCTCTGTAAGCAGATCAATAATCACAGAAGAAATACCAATGTGTTTTATATTTACAAATATAATATCTATAATAATATCTATAAGTGTGCAGCAAGAATCCAAGTAACACTCGTAAATTGCCGCAAGTTGAAAAAGGTTGGGAAACGCTGGCGTAGAGGGAAATTAGCACCCACTGATAAAGGAAAACATAAAATCGAGGAAAAAATAGAGAAATAAAACATATTTTGCAGTAATTTCGCGGTGCAAGTTCAAAAGTACGCAAATAATAATAATAATAATAATAATAATAATAATAATAATAATAATAATAATAATAATAATAATAATAATAATAATAATAATAATAACCTATATTATAAAATTGAAACAACTATGTTTGTGGCTCCTAATCTCTTGAACCACCCAACCGATCTCGATCAAATTTTCAACATTGATAAGGTTCGGGCCTGGGAAGCTTTTTATCATTTCGTTTTAACGGTAAATCTTAGGGGAAGGAGAAAGGGAGGAGGGTTCATATATAAAAATGAATAAAACGTAATAACTCTTGAACCAACCGACCAATCTCGATTAAATTTTCAACATAGATGAAGTTCGGGCCTAAGATGGTATTCATCTATTTACTTTGACGATAAAACTTAGGGTTGAGGGGAGGGAGAATTTAAAAAGTATAAATAAAACATGATAACTCGTGAAACAAAGGATCAATCACGATCAAACTTTTAACATAGGTGAAGTTCGGGTCTGAAATGATTTTTTTCATTACACTTTTACGGGAGAACTTGGGGAGGGGAATGGGAAAGGGAGATATATAAAAATAAATAAAACTTAATGACTCTTGAACCACCAAACCAATCTTGATCAAAATTTCAACCTAGATGAGTTCGAACTTGAGATGGTTTCTGTCATATCACTTTGACGGTGTAACTTAAGAGATGGAGAGGGGGAGCGACATTTAAAAAAGAACGAAAAATTACTGGTATAAGTGGCAAATCTATAATTTTTGAAGTCGTTGAGATTAACAGTGACACATCTGATGCGGTTTAAATCCAAATTCAGCCCCTCAGCTTGGAGGAGGAGGAGACATATAAAAATGATTGAAATAAGCAATATCAGTGTCGAATTCATAGTCTTCCGACTCGCTGAGATCAACAATAACACTGCAGATGCCGTGCCCCACAACGTAGGGTGGGGAGGGCATATATAAAACTCATCGAAAATGACCGATATCAAAGAGGGCTTTAGTAATACTAAGCAGTGAATGAGTAACGGAACATATTACTATTTTTTCTAAATTTAACCCAACGAAGCGGACAATTGATGTTAATAATAATAATAGACTACTATACTGTGAAAGTGAACAGTTATTATTATTATTATTATTCACGAACTTTTGAACTTGCACGACGAAATTACTGCAAAATATGTTTTATTTCTGTAATTTTTCTTGGATTGTATGCTTTTCCTTTATTAGTGGGCACTAATCTTTCTCCAGCCCGTCGAATAAATAAATTTCGTTGTGCACTTTGATGCGTTCCAAAGATCAGGGCTAAAGTAAGTTATATTTGGCTTCTAATTTCAGATGGCATGATAAAGTACGGGTAACGTAATGGTTATATGAATAATACAGCTATCTAACTTAGGTTCAAATCCTGTTCACGTCAAAGTTATTTTTTTTACAAAGTGATTGTGAAGAATCGACTTATCATACTAGACAAGCAATATGTAAGAAAGTGAAAGCAAACACCTGTATCGTGATAGAGACGATTTACGAATGTTGGTTGGGAAAGGGCAAAGGAATTACCAATACATTCCAAAGACATCATTGATCTGCAGTACACACTCTTCGTGTTATCGTTCACAGAAAGAAACACTACGCCATTTGTTAAACAATGTTTCGCTAAAGCAATCGGTGGTGTAGTGGTAACGTGTCAGACTTCCAAATGGAAGATCTTGGTTCGATTCCCTATCAGGTAGTATGATTTTTTCGCATAAAATAATGGCTGCAATCACAGATTCACCTTCTGATGGAGAACTTTCAAGGCAACACTGGCGATAGTTTGAGTACACAGTGTGTGCGTTCTACATCATACATTACAACGATAACTATACTCCATATTTATATTCGTCCCGTCTCTCTCTCCCTTTCTTGACGTTTCCCTATCTTGTCTTTGCATCTTTCACTTCTCTCCCTCTCACAGATATATGCACTTCATATTCTAAAGTTAAAACGGAGCAGAAGCCCGATATAAATGGTCTGGAAAATCTAATTAACTGTTAACTTAGGCGACGTGTTTTTCGTGCTCTGGGGATAACATCTCCAGTCCTGGTCATCTCTGACAGAAAAAATTCTGTTTAAACGCAAGGGAATAAGTAAAACCTCTTTTTTATTCCCTGGGTTACCGAGTCTCAGTCGAATTACCGAGTCACCACGGATTTCAATCCTCGACCCAGTGGTGGTCTCTAACCTAACCAACATCACCGGACTGACATGATGATACATTTGAGCTCTTAGTTGTTCATTCTATCTGTGCAAATTACGTTATATCCGGAAGAGATTAAATCAATGCTTAATGTTCGGAACAGATAAGTCTTCGGAAAAGACTAGAAAATAGTAACTTGTTTGGTTATTTGAAAAATAAATTTTACTTATACTAGTTCGACGCAAAATTTGATCCCATCCTATAATTCAATGTGTTTTATTCACGTTGAAATTTGAAACATGCTACATCTATGAGGAACATAAACTTTTCCTTTCCAACATTTGTAACTTTTCATTACGATACTTTTTTTACATTTAATATAGGGTATATCTGATAGAAATTGAGCAGTAAAATATCACTCTTCAATATTATCTTTCTTTCTTTCTCTTTTCTTTCCTTTTCGTTTTTCGTTTTTTGTTCAGTTTGCATTAGTAGTCTGAAATGGAGAATATGACCAACGCTATCTACTGGGTATATTAGAGTGTATTTTGCATCAGTACGTCCAATAAACACTAACGAATTTGCAATTGAAGCACGCGGAAACAAAGCATATGTGTTAACCTTTTGACATTATAATAGATATGTCTCGGAGATCTGCAGTTCTACTTGAAATTGAGTATGCTATCCATTATTCAAGGGACATAATGAATGTTTAAAGCATCCTCTATATATTCGAATATATGTAAAAAAAAATGTTATTTCTATATTACTGTTAGATTTCTGGAAACGAAACTTTGTAATGTTAGGTTCTTTTCTTACTAAGTATGAATTCCGTAGTTTTATCTGTTCTCTCTTTTGTTTTTCTTCTTCTCTGTCTCTCTGCCTCATTTCTGAATCTCTGTGTAATAGACATTCATTGGTTTCAATTTTTCATTGTCTGTGTTTCAGTTTCTTCCTACATCAACCTACGAATCTTGTTTCGTCTCGTTTTTGTTATTTCATTTTATCGAAACTAATACATGTGTAGTTTGAAATAAGAATTACGCTCATATTGTTAGCTAATTTTAGTATGGGAGAGAAGAAAGGAGGGAATGGTGGTCTCTTTACCTGACATGATTGTGGGATGCGGAGTGTACCATTTACATTTTCCTGATATGTCCCTGAAGTGAGAAATTTTGAGAAAAATCAGAATTTTTCTCTGATTTTTTAAAATTAGCCCCTCTGGACCCAGGTGTAAAAGCAGACACCTGGAATTCAACTGAAAAATACTAAATATGTGTACAGAATTTCAAGCTTCTATCTTGAGTAGTAAGGTCAGGAAATATATTTAATTTATCAATAATCCCCACAATGCCCCAGACTACCGCAAAAAACCCTGATCTCAGGTAAAATATTTCCTGAGACATCCCTGTTTATCCTCTGATCGTGTGTCGTACATTATTCTCTTCAGAATAGAACTGTCTTTCAAACGGTACCACTCACATGTCTCCATCGTGTATCTAAGGCGTGAAAATCGCGGGAAAATTGATTTTTTGGTTTAATTTTTTTTTTACATTTTTGTCCCTATGGACCCCCTGTGTTAACGCAGAGATCTAAAAAAAATTGATAAGTACTGCTCGGTCGAGTGAATGTGTGTGGAAAATTTCAATCTTCTAGGTGCAAAAGTAGGCCCGCCAAATATATATAGAGGCCTAAGAACAAAATATTTTCTAAAGTTATGACGTCATCACCTCCTATGTCTTGACGCAGAAAGGCGTGAAACCATACTTAACGTGTTCTACAATGCATCTAGACTTTTTTTTAAAAAAAGTAAAAAGCTTTATTGGTTCTTTTTTAATCGAATAATGAAGACACTACTTTAGTACCTAAAAAAAAGCACTAGAACTCCAAAGGGTTAACAATCCACAAGAATTGTCACGTGGTGAAACCCTCATATCGAATTATGAATGGATTTCAGGTGCTGTACTGAACAAACAAAAGTCAAGCCTGATGTGTATAACCCAGCTCACCAACTCATAGCAGACACGTAGACTACAACTTTCGTGCCACAACATGCACTGTGGTAGTGCTTGTCCTTATTCATCAAAGTAAAGCCCGGCATGTAAGTCTTGCAGGTCGAGTATACCTTTTAAATGTTTTTATATTCAGTCGTCTTTGGTTCCTTCCAAAACTATTTTCCTAGCCATGGAACTATCTCAGTATCATACGGAAACAGTGCAACTGCTGTGGCATACTCAGTCCCTAAGGGTGAGTCATGCTACAGTATACTTATCAAAATGTGACGGTGACCTTGGTCTTGAAAACATTCAACTTCAGAGCTGCTCGCTGTTCTTACGTAGCGTGCGCCAAACCAGGGCACTTTAACTTATTAACTTAAAGCGCCCTGGCGAAACACTGCTCATAGTTGGAGTCTCTTTCCAGCACAGTAAAAGAGCGCAAGGGCGAAAAAAAGAAAAAAACAAAGAAAGAATACGGAAAACTGTTCCTTACGCAAAGAGCGTTTGAAAACATTTCAAAAGGTACGCTATAACTATTATCAGTTAATTGTCAACAACCGATATCGGGGACAGATCCAGGAATTTTTTAGGGGGAGGGGCACGGTCTGAAAAATAAATTTGAGACATTTTTCGATATGTGGTTCGCTAACCAAAAATGTGAACTAGAGTGCTTCATAATACGTATTTATCGCCCTTCTGGAGACAGCATTGAGGAAAGCCATGTTGTTCAACACGAGAGAATCCAGGATTACCATTAAAAAAACTTCTCTATTACCATCTTTTTATTATTGCATTATTTTATTTTATTATTATCATTATTTTTCTTAAATTAGATTATGTAAACTATTTTTAATTTAATTTCCTATTAACATAATTCATATTAACTCTTCACTAATATCGTTATTTTTATACTGCATAAGTACTATCGTGGGGTCAGATTTAACCCCATTATTTGTTTTGAAATTAAACTATGTTAAAACGTATTACCATTAGCAGTTGATTGTGGACCTTTTACTAGTCCTATACTTTAATGGATTTAACTAGTTTTGGGGACAAAAAATGTTTTCAAAATATTTTTTGACTAATTGTCTATTAGTAATAGATTATTACAAAGCGAAACAACATACTTAAATGAAATAAAGTTTTTTGTTATCCGAAAATAACAAAGTATGAAAATAAACTTATTTTCATATAAGGAAAGCATTCAATTATTAGTGCTGAGAAAATGTAACTTGTCATTTAAAAAAAAACTGACAATTGATGCTTTTGTGTTTCATCAGTTGCTTGACTACAGGCCCGTATCCACATGGGTACTAGGGGGCCGTGCTCCTCTAAAGTTTTACTGTCGCCCCTAAAATATTCACGGTAGGCTTGCAAGAGAACTACTCTAATTTAGTGATGAACTATAATATGGTTGGATCGCCCCCCTACCTTCTTCCGCCCCACTCACATTTTTGGGCTGGCTACGGGCCTGCTTGGCTACCTATCAATACACACAATGTTTAGTCTTAAGGTGCCGTCCACATATTACGTAACACTATTTTTGACCAATTTTTACCCCCTTCTTTCCCCTTGTCACACTTCGTAGCGCAAGGCTGAACCCCTCCCCCGTTCGTTACGTAACACCTTTATATTTTTGTTTTTTCACCAATCTTGCTTATTTCGGGAGTTATTATAATGAACACTATTTTAATGGGATAACTTTTATTACAAAATGCTTTTATTCTGAATATATTTGTAGTGTTTTTCGCCAATAAATCAAAGTACCGGTACGTATTAGAAAATGGTAGGATGGTAATCATATTTTAACCCCATAAGGTTGCTTAATTAATAGTCCTAATTCTTCAAAACTGCATACTGTCGTTTCCTAAGGAGTTCACACCTATCCTTTTAAGTCAGATGATGACAAGGAGGAAACACTGACAAGGAAGATGCAGGTGAAACAGGATCTAAAGAACTAACATTGACCTCTTATTCAGAGATCCAGGATGCTGCGTGCATTTAAAGTTTGCCAGTGTCGACGATGCAAAGTTCTCTTCCTCGTCGACCACAGATTCGAAGTGAAGGAGCAAGGACATCTCGTTTGTGAACAAGCTTTCGAGCATCTTTTTTGGACTTCGGACTTCAGTTTACCTCTTTTCATATTCTTCTTGTCCTAAATCAGTGCGAGAATACGAATAAACTCAATTTTTCAGAAATATTCAAATTCAAAAATTAAAAAATTTAGTGCGAATTAGATTTTTAATATCTTATTTTGATCTACAAATCCTGGATCGTTCCATTGCGGAAAATATAATTTCACGAAAAAGAATTTCTTCTGTTTCCCATGCAAAACCCCTTACAAGAATAGAGTGAGTAATGATTCAAATCAAAGGTTTCAGATAACATTCTTAAAAATAGCAATACGAGTGGGAACATGAGGGCATTTTCAGGCGGTGGTTACGACGAACAACTAACTCCGGAAAAGCGTGTTCCCTAAATTCAATGCTGCGATAGCCACAAAACTGAGTTTTATTGTATGTTCGGAGTTAGTATTTATGCTGGTGTCTAGTACGTCTTCGAATCTCTTCTGTATGATTCAATTTATATAGGCTAAAGTTCGCAATTTTCCAAAACAATATATATATATAGATATATATAATTGAAAGTGACTATGTTTGTAACTTAATAACTCAACCACTCGACCAATCTCGTTCAAATTTTCAACATAGATGAAGTTCTGACCTGGGATGTTTTTTGTCATTTTACTTTGAAGGTGCAACTTGGGGGAGGGGGAATATATAAAAAATGATTGAAAATGAACGATGTTAGTGTCAAATGCATAGTTTTCGGGGCCGCAGAGATAAACAGTGACACTTTCGATGCAGTTTAAATCTAAATTCACCCCGCAACTTGGGGAAAGGGGAGGATGGCATATATAAAATGTTCGAAAATGACCGATATTAGAGTCGAGTCCATGGTGTTTGGGGTCGCTGAGATGAACAGTAACACTTTCGATGCCGTTTAAATTAAAATTTAGCCATGCAACTTGGGGAAGGGGAGATATAAAAAAAAATGATCTAAAATGACCGATATTTGTGTCAAATCCATAGTTTTTGGAGTCCGTAAGTTGATGGTGACAGTTTTGGTTCCCTTTATATGTATATCCAAAACGAAACCTATTCTCCCCGTATGAAAACGGGTATTCTAGTTAATTCATAAAAAAGAAAAGAACTGAATAAAATTATTTGTTTAAAAGATTGCATATAAATCTGAGAATAAAAATAAAAATTACAGCAGAAAAAAGTGTAACGTAACGAAGACCTAAAGCCCCTCCTCCCCCCTTGTCAGGCTTCGTAACGGAAGGCCGAACCCCCTCCCCCCTTAACCGCGTTACGTAATATGTGGACGATCCCTAAATGTGTCTTAATCACATATCCGTTAGATACAGAACAAATAAAGACACTTTAGTTGTTCTACTGACAGTCAGTACATATAGTTTTTTTTCTTGAATGACCCTTGTGCACATTTCGGTTGCACAGAGAACAAATCCAATGACGTTTTTTGTCATCAATTCGAGGACAAATAGCACATCTCCTCCTTTTAGCTGGAGAATCTGTTTGTGGGCGATCTTCATTGAAGTTCCCACCAGTTAGTCGGACAATAACTGCCGAAGCCTACGAGAAAGTGTCCCGTATTCGCCCCTTACTTTGAGGTGATCTTGAATGAGAGTCATCCCAATACTCCTCATAAAGTCTCGCCTCTCAAACCTTCTTGGTTCTTTGGAAAGATGGTAAAAAACAAGAATATTTAAGCATGCAACGTCCAATATTCTGTAGAAAATTGCAAGAAACCACCTTTGCACGATCTGCTAGTTCGGAGTTCTGCACACATCTCCGTAACACTCCCCAAGAAAACCACAGAAAAAAATGTAATGTAGAAAACAGATAGCGCAAGTACTATCCTGGAGAAAATTTTGACCCCAGATGTCCGAAAACATCGAAACAACAAAGCGCATGGACACGAGCACCTAGTCGCTACGAGATCTCAAGATCAACTGAAAATTGCCAATATTAAGTTTTAAGTCCCACGATTATGTCGGCTAGGCTAAAGAAGGCGGCGATAATGAGAAAGAAATGAAATGGTGGAATGAAGAAAGTGGGACGAAAATGGAGAACCCCGAGAAAACCCACGCACACGGTGTTTATGCAGCACAAGGTTCACTTTGCGCGGGCTGGGATCAAACCCAGTACCCCATGCACCAGAGGTGAACGCTCGACCACTGATCCACCGCGGCCCCCTAGCAAGACGAGAATAGACGACTGAACCTCAGTCAAACAATATATATATATTGTCCACAGCTAGAAATGTGCTAGGTCAAATTTGACCACACGATAGTAGTTACGAGTTAAGTATGTAGTTATAACTTAGGAAAAAGATAAGTTAAAACTTAGATTTCTTAATAAAAATAACTTTGTATACTGTAAGTATATATATATATATAACGCAGCAGCTGAAATGCGTGAGGTAGGGGGATATGCTAATTTTAATTAATTGGATCGGAGTAAGCGGAAGGACAGAAAAAATCGGGAGACAGCAAAGTTTTGTATACGAAAAGGGTAAATTTATATTATTCCCCTATATCATAATACAATTTGTCTGCAGGGAGCAGACGTCGTTACATGGGACGGACGCTCGTCCTCTTATTCCCCTCTGGTGTTATCACTGATGTATGTATGTATGTTATTATTGTAGCCCTAACTGTTGCTCTAATGACTAGCGCATGAGCCTTTTCTGTATGAGAGCTCGAGTTCGAGTTCCACTTTAAACTGTAGATCTACCATCTACTTCTCATATAATCTCCGTTCTCAAGAAGAAAGCTAAAATTCACATTTTGTTTGATTTGGTTTCGTCTCTCTCCGAATTACATAGGGCTGATCTGAAAACAGATTTGTAGTACTCTCTTCAATTGCCATCAAGCGACATAAAAATTAGCAGAGTATTTCTTCTGAATCGTGACCAGAAACTACTTTACGAGACAAGAGGAGACGGGAAAAACTTTTTAGATTATCAAGACGAAAGAGAAATAATCGTCTTCGAAAACCGAGACAAGACGAGAATTCTATAAAAATTGACGAGACGATAAAATCTTATTTCTCGTCTTTCTCGTGAGGAACATACTATATTTGGGATTGAATTATGGTCCTCACATCAAATTCAAATTTAAAGGCTGTACTACTGAGCCATCAATTTCCCCCCTTCTTAGTGACACGGAAGACTTGATTTGATTACCGGTACGTTTGTGTAGTGTTCCGCACGAGGTGAGACGAGAAATACAGTTTTCTCCTGTCGGCTCTTAAATTAAGTGTTGGATTCTCGTCTCCTTTTGATTCTCGAAGAATTATTTCTCTTCTTGTTTTATAAATTTATGCCTTGGCTTTCTTCTTAATTTTATCTAGAAATTATGAAAATGGTTCCGAGTTACGAGAGTTCCACTAAGAGTGTAATATATCAACATTTAAATCATATTTATTATTGAAGTATATTATGTAATAACTTACGTATCTTAAAATGTTGATAAATACTCTTCATTGTCCGTGCTCTTGGGTTTTCTCGGAGTTCTCCCGTTTCCTCCCTTTCTTCATTCTAGCATTTCATTCATTTCTTATCATCACCGTCTCCTCTAGCCTAATCGGCATAACCTTGGGACGTAAAACTGAAAGATTTCATTTTATCATTCATTGTGTTCGTACAACCACTGTAATAATTTATGAACTTTTTACTATGAATCATGCAATACTAAAACACTGGTATCAAAGACTTCAGTCAATTGTTGCCCATAAGACTTGTCTCAAAAACGAGACAACAATTGTAGTTTCTCGTCTCGTCTCTAACTTGGACATACACCTCTTGTCTTAACTCTTATTAGAACATCGTGACGGGGACATATAGCCTCGTTGCTGACGTCCCCATTAACCCCCTACTCAATCAATCAATCTTATTAGAACATACACTTCTCGTCTCCTTTCCGAGACGACACGAGAAATTTCTGTATCCTGCACATTACTTGTTTTGCTTCTCAAAATACTAAATTTCTCCAAATACCTTTCATGCCACTTGTTTTCATTTGCTTGATTCATCAAGTATTTAAAAGTTAAACTAAATTTAAATATTTCTCTTTGAAGTATAATCTCTTTCTAATCAGATATGCTTTATTTAAACGAAAAATTCTCTATCCGATCTAGCATGATGTAAAGATTTTAGAAGAACCCGTAGTTATAAATCCTACTAACCTATTATTGTCTTGAAATTTTTGTTAGAAATATAATTTCTAAGAATTTTTTTATATATAATACGTATGTTTTCTCTTACCATTATTCTCTGGACAATAATTTTAATGTGATAGGATTTAAGTTCTATCTCTCTCTCTCTCTCTTCTTAACACTCAATGCGTATCATTCTAAATTACTATATACATGGTGTTTCAAAACAACACCCACAACGTTCGGGAGTTGATTCCTGACACCAAGATAAGACAAAAAGTATAGACCAACCTGTGTGCACAAATGCTTCCTTTGAGTTATAGGCTGTCGAATACGCGAAAAAATGAATTTTAAAGGTCCACAGCTCCAAAACTATGGGACCTACCGTAGTCGAGTCAAGACTTAACTTAGGATCTAATATGTTCACTATCCAAATATCCATGTTTCAGAATCCTGCAGTACTTCCGCGACAATTTTTATAGAGGTAGTTGGTGAGTGTTTGAAATTATATGCCCGTAGCCAAATTCCTTCTATAAACTTTGTTGCGGGAGTACCGCAGGATTCTGAAACATGTATTTTTGGATAGAGTACACGCTAGTTTCTAATTGAAGTCTTCACCCGACTACTGTAGGTCCCATAGGTTTGGGGCTATGGACCATTAAATTTCATTTTTTCATGTTTTCGACAGACTATAACTCGGAAAGGAAGCATTTGTGCACCTAGGTTCGTCTATACTTTTTGTTTTATATTGGTGTCAGGAATCAGCTTCCAAACGTTGGCAGTGTTCTTTTGAAACACCCTATATATATATATATATATATATATATATATATATATATATATATATATATATATATATCATGATTTACAAAAATGTCTGTAAAACGGCTTGTTTCTTTTAAAAAACTCTCGTGTTGAGCGGTCTAACGGCCCAGCTAATTCTGCGTCTGCCCTGTCACTACTTTGTGTGACGTCACTCGCTACGGTGAAGGGCTTCTCTTGAGACTGTCTTGCCTTACCCCGATGAAAATCAAACAATTTTTTCGCAAACACAGCCACAGCTGGGGGCATAGGGAGAGTGGCACGAAACGCACAAAGCTCGTTCTATAGCTGCAAGTACTTAGAACTATGAGACGTAAGACCCATAGACAACTATAGTTGCTCTCCTGTTACAAGGCGTTCAGTCAGGGAGACAACATTGGTCTTAGTTGCCTCGCACCTACCAAGGTCAGTTAATGCGACGGAAGGAAACAACAGCAACATAAAACTACTCCCTTCTGTTTACTTTTCGCGAATATTTGTCACATTCGTGGGTACATGTCACATACTGCGTATATTTAAATGACATGTTGTTGAAGAATATATTCCCCATAAAGATATGAGTACTGAGAAGGAAAAAAAATATGTAGCTATTTTTGTTCTCCTTTTTCTAATAGCCAGTGGAATAGTGTATGGCTGTTTCAACACCCTTCTTGTAATTTGTTAGGATTCACTTCCTCTTTTTAGTTAACCTTTGGGTATAAATAACACGGGACAACTCGTGGTTTTTATGATAGTGGCGTATTTTCGCGCCCGGAGGCTTACGGAAATAATAAGTAATGTAGACTCCGATGCTTTTGAAACGGACGATGAAGGTAGTTTGTAGGAAGATTCTAGCATCAATTTATGTGACACGCATCTACCTCTATCTATTTTGAAATACTGTGTGATATACAATATACGGAATTCAAGATGGCTGCCATGATGTCACTAAATCATTTAACGCTGTTTCTACTAACAAAAGTAACTAATTCTATGGCCTATGGAACCCGGAGGTTCAATGCCGCGTTCACAAAAGCTCTCCACTGACTTCTATCCTTAGCTAACTGCATCCCGTTTCTACTTTGTATTCCAATCTCTGCGAGATCCATCTTAATATTGTCCTCCCATCTGCGTCTGAGTCTTCCTAATGGTCGTTTTCCGATTGGTCTTCCAGTCAAGACTTTGAAAGTCTTTCTACCTTCTTCCATTCTAGCTACATTACCCACCCACCTAAGGCCCTAAGACCCACCCACTTGATGACCCTAACAATGTTGGGTAAACCGAATAAATTATGTAGTTCCTCGTTATGAAGTTTCCGCCATTCCCCATTCCCGATCCTCTTGGGTCCGAATATTCGTCTCAGGATCTTGTTCTCAAATACTTTCAGTCTATGTTCTTTCCTCAGAATAAGCGACCATGTTTCGCAACCATACAGAACAAAGGCATAATTATCGTTTTGTATATTTGTATGGAAGTGCGTCGGGACCGTAATACGGCAAATTGTGGATGCGTTAAAATATTAAATAATACTTTGGATAAAGTGGATAATTTCATATATCTAGGATCAATATTAACAGACGAAAATCATATTCACGAAGAAATTAAATGTCGACTAAAAGCAGGGAATTCGTGTTACTATTCGGTTCAAAATCTCTTGTCGTCGCGAATTCTGTCGAGAAATTTGAAACTTAAAATATACAAAACGATAATCTTGCCTGTTGTTCTGCATGGCTGCGAAACATGGTCGCTTACTCTGAGGGAAGAACATAGACTGAAAGTATTTGAGAAGAAGATTCTTAGACGAATATTCGGACCCAAGAGGAACTTCATAACAAGGAACTACATAATTTATACGGTTTACCCAACATTGTTAGGGTCGTCAAATCTAGGTGGGGGCGGGTCATGTAGCTAGAATGGAAGAATGCTTTCAAAGTCTTGACTGGAAGACCAATCGAAAAATGACCATTGGGAAGACCTAGACGCAGATGGGAGGACAATATTAAGATCGATCTTGCAGAGATAGGAATACAAAATAGAAACTAGATCCAATTGGCTAAGGATAGAAGTCAGTGGAGAGCTTTTGTGAATGCGGCATTGAACCTCCGGGTTCCATAGGCCATAGAGAAAAAAATATTTTAAGCTTCAGATTCCTCGACAGAATTCGCGACGACAAGAGATTATGAACCGAATAGTAACACGAATTTCCTGCTTTTAGTCGACATTTAATTTCTTCGTCAATATGATTTTCGTCTGTTAATATTGATCCTTAATATTTGAAAGTATCCATTTTATCAAAAGTATTATTTAGTATTTTAACGCATCCATAATTTGCTGTATTACGGTCCCGACGCACTTCCATGTATTTAGTTTACTCTGAATTTACTTCTAAACCCTGCAAGCGTTTTATATAATACCTGAATTTCTTTCTATTTTTCTCCTATCATCTCTTATTAAATTTACATCGTCAGCATATGCCATAACCTGATGAATACCGTTCAACTCTAGGGCCTGGTTGCTATCTTTGATTTTCCTTATAGCGTATTCCAGAACAAAGTTAAATAATAATGGAGACAACGCATCTCCTTGTTTCAGACCATTTTCGACGTGAAAGCTCGTGGACAAAGATTTTCCTACCCGGACTTTACTTTGGGATTCATTTAAACTAACTAACTAACTAACTCTATGGCCTATGGAACCCGGAGGTTCAGTGCTGCGTTCACAAAAGCTCTCCACTGACTTCTATCCTTAGCTAATTGCATCCAGTTTCTACTTTGTATTCCTATCTCTGCGAGATCCATCTTAATATTGTCCTCCCATCTGCGCCTAGGTCTTCCTAATGGTCGTTTTCCTATGAGTCTACCAGTCAAGACTTTGAAAGCGTTTCTACTTTCTTCCATTCTAGCTACATGACCTGCCCACCATGATCCATTTAAACATATCTTAATAAATCCAATTAGCTTTCTCGGCATTCCAAGTTCTGTAAGAACGTTGTATAATGTTTCTCTCCTAACGGAGTCGTACGCCTTTCTAAAATTAATAAATAGTTTATGTACCGATTTCGTCTAAATCTGCACTGATAATCTCCAATAATTTCATCTGCGTATGTGGTCAATCTTGCTAATAGAATATTTGAAAGGATTTTATAGGATGTTGACAAAAGAGAGATGCCTCGGTAATTATTACAGTCAGTTTTGTCGCCTTTCTTGTGAATTGGAACAATGATTGACTCTTTCGACTCTTGTGGCAATTCTTCCTTGTTCCAGATAAAGAGAATGAGTTTGTGTATCTTGTTCCTCAATTTTTCGTCTCCAGCTAAAATTAACTCAGCCGGAATTTCATCTACACCTGGAGATTTGTGTTTCATTAATTTCTTTATAGCGGTTTCTACTTCTATTCGGTTGGATTCTGGAATATACGGTTCTGCGTTGTGTATCTCCTTTTCTCCACGCACACTAGTTCTTGGTTGCGTGTTAAGCAAATCGTCAAGGAAATCTTTCCATCTATTTAGGATGCTATCCGTATCAGTGAGAACTGTACCGTCAGATTTCTTTAATATATAAGCACGAGGTTGATAGTCTTTATTAAATTCTCTGATCCCCTTATACATGTCCCGGATGTTTTTATTTTTACTATTATCTTCAAGTTCCTTAATTTTAGCTTTCAAAAAATTGCGTTTCTTTGTTCTAAAAGTTTTGGAAGTTTCCCGTGTGATATGTGCGAAATTTTGTGTAGTTATTTCATTCGGATTTTGTAGCCAGCGTAATTTTGACTGTTTTCTCTTTTCTGTTAGTTTAATGCATTCCTGGTCGAACCATGGTTTGTTCCTACGTATTTCCGCGTGTCCCAATTTTTCTTTTGCTGAAATTTTAATGCTATCTCTAATTTCAATCCAGATATCCTCAACACTAGTGCACTCCGAATCCTCTAAAGCCGAGAATATATTCGAAACTTCCATCTGGTATTCTTCTCTTAGCTGGCTCTCTTCTAATTTCTTTAAATTGAATCTCTCCGTTTTCGGACAATGAATATTACCTCTATTCAATGATAATCTCTCTCGTATCATCGCTGCTACCAGGTAGTGATCAGTGTCACAATCAGCCCCTCTAAACGACCGGACATCAATTATGCTAGATTGCCTTCTTCTATCTACTAAAACGTGATCAATTTGATTATGTGTTTTTCCGTCTGGTGATGTGTGTATTTATGAACGTCGCGATGTGGGAATTTTGTACTCTTCACGATTAGGTTTTTGGATGTTGCTAAGTTCACAAGTCTAACACCGTTGTCATTACTTTCCTTATGCAGACTTTCGTTCTCCATAATCGGTTTGAAAATATCCTCTCGTCCTACCTTCGCATTGAAACCCCCCAATAGAATTTTCATATGGTATAGCGGGAGTTGGTCAAATATCCGTTCCACTTCTTCGTAAAAACTGTCTTTTATTCGTCATCTTTTTCTTCAGTTGGGGCACGTACATTTAAAACAATAATATCACACCATCATCCCTTAAAAGTAGTAAAAGAAAGTCTGTCAGTAACTAATTCAATCCGTTTAATTGGTGGTAGTATTCGTTTGTGAACGAAAGATCCTGTTCCTAACTGGTGATTTTTATTTCTTTCCCCGTAAAAGAAAGTAAAATTTCCGGAATTCACAGATCCATTTCCTTCCCACCTAACTTCCTGAACTCCTACTACTTCCATCCTGTATTTCTCTAACTCACTCGTTACGGATTTTAACGCGCCTGCCCTATAAAGACTTCTAATATTCCAAGTTCCAAATCTCATGTCCATTTTCTTTTGCTGAGGTCGTGCCAAGTTAACAGTCCTTGTCCGAGGTTTTTGTGAATATTTCTGAACAAGTGATTTTTTTACAGGATGAGGTTGTTAGCCTTGCCCAAATCCCAAGCTAGAGGACCACTCCTATTCGGCTGTCCGCGACTGCTTATTCAAGATATTCGCAGCTAACCTCTATATCTAGAGGCCTTCTCCTCGATCCGCAACCTGAGGACGCGCCATGCCGCGGTGACAGGAACCCACGTTACACGGATGCTGTTTCTACACCAATGTCAAATTGTAACATTTTCTTTTGCTCCGTTCATGGGTCTCTTTGTTACTGCCCTCTCACGATACATTTTTTTCTATTAGATACATATGTCAAACATAGCACTCCTTGTTCCAAACAAATGATGTGTAAAAAATGAGTTCACATTCTCATTTGGGGGAGTATTCAATCCTAGGTTGAAGTGTAAAATCATAACCTTTTACATTTAAAATAATATTGTGTGATATGCAATATGGCGGAATTCACGTACTACATACATTTAAATGACATGCTGTGTCAAGTATATATTCCCTATAAATATATGAGTACTCAGAAGGAAACATCCACTCCAAATCGATGCGTCTACGCATGTCGTTATTATTGTTCTGTCCCAATGACCTGTATACAGATCCACATGTCTTCTCACAGCAACATTATACTAATCTTTTCCACAGAATATTTTTCATTCTGTATTTGCTTCAGGGGTAGAAATGACATTTTAGAACTAAGGAGAAAGTCAATAATTGATAGAGTTTGATTAGGCTATGTATCGTGAATACAAATTCAGAAAGTCGGAAGTGCAAGCAAACTTTAATGGAGAACGACTTAAGCAATAGCGATTGTTCCAGAACAATCAACAACCAAACAAAACAAATATCACCATTCAAATTTCCTATTTGTTACTAATAACTACAGATATTTTTCCTTCTTTTGCACAAACACTTCAACTTACAAAGGGAATACTATCCCCTTGTGCATGCCTGATTTCCACTCTTGCTTTGATCTCAGGCTTTTTACACGTGGAACCCTATTTTGACGCGGGACTCTTTTGACTCGTGTCTTTTTGTCGCGGGGCCCTTGCGCCCGGACCTTTTTCACGCTGGGCCGTTTTGACTCAGGCCCTTTTGAGGCGAGGTCCTTTTGACCCTGACTCTTTTGACGCAGGACCCTTTTAACTCGAGCCTTTTCACCCGGGCAATTTTGACGCGGGGCCGTTTCTACTCAGGGCCTTTTGTCGCGAGGCCCTTTTGACTCTTGTTTTTTTCCCGCGGGACCCTTTTCACCCGGGACCGTTTGAAGCGGGGCCGGATTGACTCGGGCAGCTTTGTTGCTGAGACCTTTTGAGCCGGACCTTTTGGCTAAGGCCTTCTTGTAGCTTGGCCCGTTTTGAGACGGGTCCATTTAACATAGGGTCTTTTTAAGTCGGGGTCCTTTTGACCCGGGATCTTTCGACGCAGGGCCCTTTTAACTCTAGTCCTTTTGACCCGGAATCTTTTGATTCGTGGCGGTATAAGCTCCGGCCCTTTTATCTCGCTGACCCTTTCAGCCGGGCCCTTTAGACTTGAGTCCTTTGCTCGTGGAGATCTTTTGACCCCAGGCCGTTTAGACTCAGGCACTTTTGTCGTGGAGTCCTTTTATCCGGGCCCTTTTGACCAGGCCTTTTTAACGCAGAGCCGTTTTTACTCGGATATTTTTGCCGCGGCACCTTTTGACCCGAGCCTTTTTGACTCGGGCATTTTGGTAGCGGACCCCTTTTGGCACGGTCCATTTGAAGTAGGGCCGTTTTGACTCGACATCTGTTAACACGGGACCCTTTTGACTCTGGTCATTTTGTCCCGGAGAACTTTGACCCAGGTCTTTTTCACGCTAGACTGTTTTGACTCAGACCTTTTTGAGGCGGGGTCCTTTTGACCCTGGCTCTTTTGACGCAGGGTTCTTTTAACTCGAGCCTTTTGACCCGGGCAATTTTGACGCGGGGCCGTTTCTACTCAGAGCCTTTTGTCGCGAGGCCCTTTTACCCGAGCCCTTTTGACCTGCGCTCTTTTAACTCGGGGCCATTTTTACTCGGGCCCGTTTGACGCAGGATCATTTTGACTCTTGTTTTTTTTCTCGCGGGATCCTTTTCACCCTGGACCGTTTGACGTGGGGCCGGTTTGACTCGGGCACTTTTGTTGCAGAGACCTTTTGAGCCGGACCTTTTGACTAAGGCCTTCTTGTAGCGAAGCACGTTTTGACACGGGTCCATTTAACATAGGGCCCTTTTAAGTCGGGGTATTTTTGACCCAGGATCTTTCGAGGAAGGGCCCTTTTAACTCGAGTCCTTTTGACCCGGGCTTTTTTGATACGGGGCCGTTTAAACTCGGACCCTTTTATCGCGGAGACCCTTTCACCCGGGCCCTTTAGACTTGAGTCCTTTGGTCGTGGAAATCTTCTGACCCCGGGCCGTTTAGACTCAGGCATTTTTGTCGTGGAGTCCTTTTATCCGGGCCCATTTGACCAGGCCTTTTTAACGCAGAGCCGTTTTTACTCGGGCCAGTTTGACGCAGAGCCATTTTGACTCGGATCTTTTTGTCGCGGGACATTTTGACCCGAGCCTTCTTGACTCGGGCGTTTTTGTAGCGGACTCCTTTTGGCACGGTTTATTTGACGTAGGGCCTTTTTGACTCGACTTCTCTTAACACGGGACTCTTTTGACTCTGGTCATTTTGTAGCGGAAAGCTTTGAACCCAGGCCTTTTTCACGCTGGGCTGTTTTGAAACGGAACCTTTTGAGGCGGGGTCATTTTCACCCGGGCTCTTTTGACGCACTGCCTTTTAAAATCGAGTCATTTTGAGCCGGACCCTTTTGACAAGGCGTTGTTTTGACTCGGGCCTTTTGTCGCGGAGACATTTTGACCCAGGCCTTTTGGACGCGGAGCCGTTCTGATTCGGGCCCTTTTGAGGCGAGTCCTTTTAACCCGGCCTCTTTTGACCCAGGGCCACTTTGTCGCGGGCCCTTTTGACCCGGCTCCTTTTAACGCGGGGCAGTTTTGACTCGGCCCCTTTTGGCACAGAGACTTTTGTTGTGGAGATCTCATGACCAGGGGCCGTTTTTAGCCGGGGCCTTTTGTCGCGTGGGGAGCCATTTACCCGTGTTATTTTGCCCGGATACATTTTGACCTGGGCTCTTTTCACGCGGGGCCGTTTTCACTCGGGAACGTTTGATGCAGGACCCTTTTGACTCAGGTCTTTTTTGTCGCAGGACCCTTTTGAGCCGGATCCATTTGACGCGGGGCCGTTTAGACTCGAGCACTTTTGTTACGGAGACCTTTCGACCAGGTCCCTTTTGACTCGGTCTCTTTTGTAGCGGGGCCCGTTTTGACACGGGTCCGTTTGACGCAGGGCCGTTTTAACGTGGGTCCGTTTTGCCTTGAGCCATTATGTCGCGGGACCTTTTGACCGTTGCCGTTTTGACTCGGACCTTTCTGTCCTCGCCCTTTTGTCTGGCCCTTTTGACATGGAACTATATATATAACGCAGCAGCTGAAATGCCTGGGGCAGGCGGCGGGTATGAGTAAATTGATTATTAATCGATCCCTGGCGCAGTAAAATTAGTTATGGTACTGGTCATATCTCTTTCTTTCTCTTCTCTCTACATCATGTCTGAAGATGAATGTTCTGACTAATAGGCTACAGCGGCGACTTTAAAAAGTAAGAAGATATATGCTATCAATTATAAATGTTATCAATTTAAACAATATATATAATCTATAGGGCAATAAATCGAACAACTCTATATGGGCCTTTTGCCCCCCTCCCGTTGGAAAAAATTCTGCTGGTGTTAGTGATTATCATGTTGCTTAGTTACTGTATTATATTGTGCTATAAACACAATAAATACTTCTGTGTTTTATTTAATAATAAGAACCTTATTTATGTTTATTACGGCCCTTGCTTGACAACAGCGAGACATATTCACACTCAGTGTAATTAGTTTCCATTCTCAAATAAGGTCAGTGAAGCGAATGAAATAATTTACACACACACCTAGGACTTAGAAAAGTGTCCTGCGAACATGTCGTAGTAAATTTCTGAAGAGTAAAAAGCGCTAGTACTAATTGTTAGCAGTTATTAATTTAACATATAAGACAATAAATTGAAAACTGAGAATACGAATCTTTTCAGAGATGACAGTGTACTGACGCTTCAAATCTGTTCCTTTACTCCCTATACCTACGTTATTTCCCTAGTCAAAATAAAAACTCTTCAAAATTAATCACAATTTCTTATGCAACTATCCCTTCCTTGGTGTACTGCGCAATCACATACCCGTCACGGCGATGTAAAGGCACTTTTGGCGACGAGGATACAAACGTCCGTCCGTTACTCCGTACGATGACATTTGGACGGATGTGAATTTTTAAATTGTTTTTGCAATAGAAAGATACAATGATTATCTCGAGGGAGTTCTTTAATAGAGAAGATTCACCAACCGGAAGTGGTATAAATATGTCATTCCGGGTTTGAATGTTGATCATTATAGAACAAAAACGGTAATAGATAGGGAAAAGCGTTGGCAATCGATTACACGTTTCATAGCCAACTCTCATCTTCATTCTTAATAGTCTAATAAAACCGGCAGAGGTACGAATGAGCCATCGAGAATGGACAACCGAAAAAGCGTTTCAAGATTAGTCTACGTCTTCACCCTTAGCACTCTAGTAAAACATGAACTGGTACAAACGAACCATTTCCGGTTTTAACGTTGATCACTATAGAGAGAAAAGTGTAATAAATAGTAATATATAGTATAGAGCGAAAACGATAATATATAGTAGCAAGCAGTTTTCGGCAATCTATAAAGCGTTCCAGGAGTAACTTTCATCTTCGTACTTAACACCCTAGTAAAAGGGAAGTGTAGAAATCACCTATAACTTAAGGTTTCAATTTAATTTACATAGAGCATAAACTATAAGATATAGGGAGAAGCAGTTTTATGGAATCAATTTAACGTTGTGGAAACAGGTAAGTTATTATCTCTCTTAAACTCCAACCGGAAGTAGCAAACTACAACTACTTCCGGTTTTAGTGTTCATCGCAATAGATTAGAAAAGATAACAGATAAGGAGAAGCGGTTTTCTATAATCATTTAGTGTCCCAAGAATATGTTCTATCTCGACTCTAACCTTTATACTAAAAGCAGAAGTGGCATATATCAATCACTTCCGGTTATAAATTGAGTGTTATAGATTGGAGAGCTAGATGGGATTTTATGTAATTCATTAAGTACCGCAAGAGTGTATTCCATCTCGACAGTAATCTTTGTATTAATACCAGAACTGAAAGAAATACGATACAAATTCCGGTATCCATATTAATTGAGAACATATTACATAAAATCCTCTTTACGATTTTTACTAGAGTTTATTTTTAAATTTAATACTAGCCGGATGTTCACTAAATTTTGTGAGCTACTAGCCCATTCCCTAAGGAATAAGTACTGGCATATTCTGTGGTCAAACTCGGCCAAGAACAGGGTGGACGCGGGTTGCGTTTCATACCTTATTTCTCGATAACTACTTAATTAGCCAGCAGCATTTTCTTGATAACTATTGGCCGAATCGGAACAAAATTCGGTGGTGGGCAGCCCTCAACCTAACTAAGAGCTCTACATTTGCTGGTCGAGTTTGGCCAAGTTTTGGGCTTGATTTGCGTGTGGTAATTTATTTCTCGGTAAACTCTTGTCAGATCCAATCTGAAGGATTTGCCATTACAGAAAGCCGCTCGTAACTATTTATCGATTTTGCTTTATAGTGTTCAACGTAAAACCGGAAATGCTTTATTTCTACTACTTTCGGTTGGTAACGAAAGGAGATGAAAAATATTCTTGAAACGCTTAATCGATTGCCGAAAACCGTTTTTGTTTTATAGTGGTCAACGTTAAAACTTGGAAAAGGTTGATTTCTACCACTTTTGGTTTATGGATCACTTCAATTAACTAGCTCCTCCGAAATAATTACTCTACCCATAGTTTGCAAAAAAATAAATAAAATAAAATAAAATAAAAATTTGCTTTCTTTCAAGAGCTATCGTGCGCAGTAACTTTGTCGCAGCAGCTATCGTGGTCTGTTATTATTATTATTATTATTATTATTATTATTATTATTATTATTATTATTATTATTATTATTATTATTATTATTATTATTATTATTATTATTATTAAGTATTCTACCTGCTGGCAAGTACTGGGACTAATGGGAGATGTGAGTTTGATTGTGTGTTTTCTTAGGTTCTGGTCTGGAAATAATTCTTTCACCTTTCTCGGTCTTCAGCTTCCTCTTTTATTCCCAATATTTGATACCATTTTTCAAATCCTCGACCAACTGCATTCTTCTTACTAATTCCTTTCTTACCTTTCATCTCTTACTTTCAACTTTTCTCTTCCTCAGTGTGTTGAGAAAAGCTAATACGTTTTAATCTGGTTCCTTATAATTATTACCAGACTGCAGTTTCCTCTATTTATTTTTGAATACTATTTTTAAGAAATTGAATTATTATTATTATTATTATTATTATTATTATTATTATTATTATTATTATTATTATTATTATTATTATTATTATTATTATCGCGTCTATGTTCTGTTATTCTTTTAACTGTTAGAGGAAAGGTTCATTTTTTCTACAGTCTCACTTTATCTATAATGCTACTTCGGTATTATACTTAATGCTTAGTTAACTCAAGAAAAAGCGGATCTAGTTGTGTGAATCCTCCATTTAATGTTAGCCTTCGGTGATCATTTAGTACTGTTCAGCGAGGTAATTTAACAGAAGTACAACGTTCTTATAGAGTATTCGTTGTAGTGTTATAAAGTAGGAAATGATACAAGACGCTGTGTTTTCTAAATTAAAGTTTTGGGATCTTCTAGGGCAATTGTTCCAACATTTTTAACAAGCGCCCACATTCTTAAACCCTTCATACTTCACGCCTACATCATTCGCGATGTCTTTGACCGTTTCTGCAATTTTATTTGCAGCATTGTATTCTCAAATCATCAGTAATAGCAATAATAATAATAATAATAATAATAATAATAATAATAATAATAATAATAATAATAATAATAATAATAATAATAATAACCTACACTGTATATAAGACAGCATAAGTGAGTTACTCATTATCAACCAAGCCATAATGCTATAATTAGCAAGAATACTCTTTTTGACGAAAGCAAGGGATAAAGAAGGATTTTTGGAAATATGTATCCTTAGGGGCGTAAATAGGATAGTGTTTCTTGCTAATACCTGAGGTAAGGAAGATGAAACTAGGCATATAAACTAACCATAAAAAAAAACTGAACATGTTTCTCATAGTTTCTGAAAATTCCGCACCTAAACAAGAAAGGAGTAATTCGTATAACATTAATTTTTCAACTGTATTTTATTTCATTTATTTTTAGAAAATGATAAATGTCATCATCATAGGTATTCAGCCTTTATTGGCAGGTCACTTGCCGCAGCTGAGAAGCTTCCATGCTTCACGGTCCTCCGCTAACCTTTTCGTCTTCGCGTATGATCCTTCTGTTTTTATATAATCCATTAATTGTAGTCTCCTTCGCCCCCTCCCTCTCTTTCCCGCCTACTTACTTTCTAGGACGTCCCTCATGATACAATCTCTTCTTAGGCAATGTCCCAACCAGTTTCTCTTCCTCTTCCTAATAATTCTAAAAGTGTTCTTTTCTCACCCATCATTTCTAACACTCTCTCATTCGGTATCCGCTCGACCCAACTAATTCTTTCCATTCTTCTCCACGCCCACATTTCGAAGGCTTCCAGTCGATTTTCATCACCTTTACGTAATGTCCACGTTTCCGCCCCATACAGTACAACACTCCACACGAAGCATTTTATGGTCTTTTTCTCAACTCGTTATTCAAGGTCCCACAAAACAGACTGTTCTTCCTCCTAAAGCTTCTTTCGCCATTCCTATGCTTGCTTTTATTTCAAGTTCGCACTTTATGTTATTACTAAGAATACTACCCAGATATCGAAAACTATTCACTTGTTCTATTTTCTCCTTTCCTACTTTTATATTTGACACAGACCCCTTCGTTCCAATCACCATGGCTTTCGTCTTTCTAACATTTATTTTCATCCCATATTCTTCAAAGCCCTTCCTCATTTTTTCTAACATTTTAATTATTTTCTTTTCAGATTCTACAACAAGCGCCATATCGTCTGCAAATCTTATGCATTTAATCATTCTACCTCCTACCGAAATGCCATCATCATCATGTAAACTCTTTTTCACTATCTCTTCTAGATAGACATTAAATAGTATTGGCGAGAGGCAGCATCCTTGTCAAAGTCCCCTTCCAATTGCACTCTCTTCCGTCAGTTCTTCTCCTATCCTAACACTTACTTGTTGGTTCATGTATAAGTTTCTTATTAGTCTTCTATCTTTCCATTCCAACCCTATATTCGTTAGAACTCCCAACAACAATTCCCAATTCACGCGGTCAAACGCCTTTTCTAGATCAATATATATAACATACACCTCTTTCCCTTTTTCTATAAATCTTTCACCGATCGCCCTTAATAATCCAATTGCATCTCTTGTGCCCTTGCCTCTTCTGAACCCGAACTGCTCCTCCTCAACTTCTTTATTCGTTCTTTCATATAGCCTTCTGTTCAGTATTCGGAGCAGAATTTTAGCTGCATGAGATATGAGGCTAATAGTTCTATAATCCTCACATCTCTTTGGGTTCGATTTCTTAGCCATCGGTATTATGATCGTTTTCAGAAAGTCTTTTGGCCATTCTCCGGTTTCATATATTTCATTGAATAATCCGAACAATTCTTTCTTTCCCTTGTCTTCTATATTTTTAATGAATTCGATTGGTATGTTATCTATTCCAGTTGCCTTTCCATTTCTAATCTCGGATATAGCCTTTTCAAACTCATCCCTAAGAATACTAAATCCTTTATCATCCTCGCCTACTTCATTTTCTACTTCAACATTTAGGCTATCCCTACTCTCATATAAGTCTTCAACGTATTCTTTCCACCTTCCTATGACCTCATTTCTCTCGCTGACTACCTTCCCATTCTTATTTTCTACTGCCATCATAATACCCTCTTGATAAATGTAAGAATTCTTTATATTGGAGACGTGAAATTTCAAAATTAAACTCAATTAGAAACGAACCAATACATGTTTAGGTTTTCCGAAAATTCTGTCCTAAGATGAGAATGGAGGATAGTGTCTACCTATTAAAATTTCTGCATTTGCTTACGTTTGAGGTGTGAAATTTGGCTTTGATTTCTTAACTATAAATAATTGAACGTATGTTTCCGGAATTTCCCCTCTTAAAGATGGAGAAAAGAGACGATTTCTATAATAATAAAATTTACCACTATTTATTCAGAAAATATCATGAAATGTGAAATTCGCTTAACCCTTAATACCGCAAGGTATTTTAGTTACACAAAAGAGCAAGGTGTGTCCAATGGACACATTGCGATTTTTTAACTCATTTCGTTTTCAAAACTTTAATATTTTATTTTTTCTTAACTGTAATTTTGTAGAAATATGTATTTAAAATCAATACATTCTAAGATAAGCCAAACATATAATGTTCAGTGTTTCCAACCCCTTTGCATTATGAAAGATAAGCGACAACAAATTTGCAAAAGTAAAGACAAATGTATTCTTCATAGATATATTTTTGTATATTATTGACATAACATGGGTTAAGTTGTACATTGAACATCAAAGTACTCTAATATAAGGAAAAATATATATAATATTCAGTGTTTCCATCTCGTTGTACTACCAAAGATAAACAACTACTTTAAAAAACTGAACACTAATGTTTTCTTCATAGACTTGTTTGGTATTGTGACAAAACATTCAACATTTCACACATTTAACATCATTACATTTTACATACTAATATAAGAAAAAACATATATATTGTTGAGGGTTTCCATCCTCAAGTATCTAATGTAAGATAAACGACTTATTTGAAAAACTCAGCACAAATATTATCTTAGTACATATGTTTTGATATATCATTGATATTAAAATTTTGTATATTTTACCTTAAGATTTACCTATAGAGCATTTCAGACACTTTCTGATAACACTTGAGTGCTCAGAGCAGACATTCCTCTTGCAAATATCACATACTTGTCTCTGTATTCTGGACTTTTTAGTGTTACACACGTAACATCTTCTCTTGGGCGTAGATTTCAGTGTGTCAACATCTGCAGACGATACACTTGACTGAGCTGCCGAAGCATCACGTGTTACGTCGATTGCAATAAGAACAGGTCTCTGAAGTCCTAATTTTCTTCTTTGCTGGATTTGAGGGAGAACCAAGGATTCCGCCAACTCCACAAGAAGCATATGTCGCCTCGAGTTCGCTTTTCTTATGTTCCACTACGGATTGATATTCAACCACACAACATAGGCGGCAACAGCAGATACATCCAGAAGATTCACAAAGAATCCTAGAGGCCATCGATTGGTTTTCCTTTTGCAGGAGTAGCAGTGTACTAATGGATCTAAAGTATCAACGCCGCCTTTTGTTTCATTATAATACAGTATTCTTTCTGACTTCTTTTCTTTATCAACAACAAAGAATAACAGCCTTTTTTGGTTTTGGACAATCGAAAACTAATGTGAAATCACTTGTGAACCCGAAGACAGATGATTGCTCAAATCTGTTCTTGGTTGGTGTGAATTCTTCAAGAACAAATTGTTTGTTTTTTCTCACAGTGCCTACTATTATCAGGCCGTTTTTAGTAAGGTTTTTCCGAGTTCCATGTCTGTAAAAAAATTGTCACATGTTATATTTCTGTTAGTTAGACATTATGGTTCGGCTAAGGATAAAACAACTTCTGTAGCTAACTTATTTGCTCTTTTTCTTCCTTCTTTGCCTAAGTAAGGTATACCTTTCAGTGGGTAATGGGTTTTGGAGTAACATATCCAACAAATTTTCATACCGTACTTACACGGCTTTATCGGGATGTATTGTTTGAAAGTACAACGACCTCTAAAGGCAACAAAGTGTTCGTCGACTGTTAGACAACTACCAGGAACATAATATTTTGTTAAGTTTTTGCAACTCTTTTCCGAAATGTCTCTAATCGGAGCAAGTTTGTTCTTCTTCCTTCTTTCGGATCCAGTAGTTTTATCATCAAACCTGATGAAAGACAGTAGAGAAATAAATCTATTATAACTCATAGTTGCGCGAAATAAGAGTGGACCGTACTTCTTATTCCATAGAGAATTTCATGTTTACGTTTTTCCATTTCAGATGACCAGCAGTCATAACTAGTCCAATAAATGCTAAAACGTCTTCAGAATCACACATCTTCCACACCTTTCCCCTCTTTTTCCTATAGACCCGATTAGCTTCTGCATTTGAGTTTGTTACATTATCACTTATAATATCATCCCCAACGAATAAGTGGGATGCCTTTATTTCACAGTTAGCAGGAAGAACTACTTTATTGCAACCGCCTCTTACAATATTTCGTGCTTTTAATTCGGTAGTTGGAACGTCCTTATTCCAACGGGTCCCATTTTCTACTTACATATTCACTTACACTTGAACGAGAAGGTACTTGAATGTCATTATCACTATCCGAAACACTTTCTTGATCTTCATGTTCATTTACATTACTCACGTGATCCGCCTCACTCGAATCACTTTCAAGTATTCCATTGAAAAGCAATTCTTCATCTGAGTGTATACTGTAATCAGAACACGATTCATCATCAGCAAGTATTTGTCCGAATTCTGTATCATTCAGTTTTCTTTTTGCAATATTTACACATAAAGTATACTCACAAACACAAAAGAAAATATTTCAAAAGATAAATAATCTGGAACAATATCCACCAAAACAAAAGCGAGGGAAAACAAATGAATTACTAAACGCACATAACAATATTGTCAGCCACATCTGTCAAGAAAGCAAATACATACAAAAGATAGTTTACTAAAGTTTACCAACATAAATATCGAAAAAGAGACAAACAAAGGAAGAAAACACGAAAGAAGAACACAAATAAGAAAGGGAGGATGATAAAACGTCTGGTAATTGATTCAAAAACATTGAAAATACAATTATTCAATACATTTTAAATATGTGTCCATTGGACACATCTTGTGACGTTAACGAACTAAAAGTTTTAATCCCGCCATATGCAACACAAATCAGCACCAAGAACGAACTTACTTTGGTAGTATAATGCTATTGAGTAGTTCGAAGCATACCTAGAAGGAAAAGAAAATTTTAAAAATAAGAAAGATACAGCTTCCAAAAATTCAAAGCTATGTGTCCATTGGACACACCTTGCGGTATTAAGGGTTAAATTCGTAATGTGAAATTTCGTAAACCAACTCTGAACTAAAAAGAATGGAATACGCATTTCAGAGTTTTCAAAATTCTTCTTTTAAGCAGAAGGAGGGAGGAATTAATTTACTTATTTCTCGACATTCAAATCGGCGTTTGCTGTCTCATCATCATAGAATGTTCGAGGAGAATTACTGAACATATTTAGAACTACTCTAGAGCATGGTTTCATCATATCGCTTTCACTGAAATGCGTATCCTAAGGGGAGGGGTCAAAGTCTAAAATATTTGCTAAAAATACAGTATCTTTCAAATCTCTCATGTATGAAGATGAAATTTAATATAAAAACCAAGTAGACACGCAACCCAGTGTTCTAGGAAATTCCACTTCCGTCTCATCTCATGAAAAATGATTGAGAATTTTAGAACATAGTTAGCACTTGGCTGAAGCCATTTCTTAACCATGTCAGTTTCATTAAAATTCGTATCCTAAGAGGGTGGAGGAGTTAATATATACGGCGAAAATTAAATATCTTCCAAGCCAAGGGGATGAAACTAGGTATATAACTTTTTACTTAACGAGGTCATCATGTGGACATGCCCCAGCGTTTTCGAAAATTCTGCTTCCAAAAGAGGTTACAGTGTGGCAAAGTGTTTGAAACGTCTTAAATGAATTTTTAAACATATTTAGCATGTGGGACATTTCTATTTTATCAACTCACTTCGAAATAAAAGAATCGTAAAAGTAGAATCGAATTTAGATTTCTTGCAAAGAATAAATACTGCATCGTATGAAACACATTTTTGAACATGGTCGAGCTAGGGGTTTTATTTCACTTTTGTTCAAATAAGTTACGTAATGGGGAAAGAGTGATCAAATATAACTTTCAAATATTTCCCATAAACCTATTCTACCCGTACGAAAAACGGGCTTGCATATAATAATAGTAAATAATAATAGCCATATTCTCACAAATTTATATTTATTTCCAGCAAGATTCCTGCATAGCATTGTAGTGCAGTGGAATATTATATTTTACCAGTTTTGTCAATGAAACTACAGTTCTTACAGAATAGTTGTTTCGTGTTTAAATATTTAATTTAATGTTTTTTACAACATTCGTAATATTTGTAGTTTTAAATTTAGTTCTGTCAGAGACTCGCACCCATAGATTAGGAGCCACTGCTCTAAGGACTACCTAGAAACTTTGAATTAACACCTACATAGAATTTGTGACTTGGGGTACCAGTAAGAAAAATTTTTGAAAATTCACGAAAAGAGAAGGAATTGTGGTGAGAGTTATTTTAATAAGATACCCTCATCTCCGAAACGTATAGGACTGTGAACTTAAAATTTGGTATTTGGATTTCCAATTTAAAATAATTTAACACATGTTTCACCATTTCTTTTATATCTTAGTAATAAAGGAGAAGGAAAAGGTGAGAATAGGAATTATTACTCATATAATAGCATATCGGTATCTCATAATCTCTGAAAGTTACAAACATGAAATTTGGCTTTAGGACTTCTCATTTAAAACAAAATCACTTAAAGACAGTAAACAGGACCACCCAATATTTTTCAATTAAAATTGAAACCAGAAGTTGTAGTAAATATATACCACTTAGTGTTATTTACTAGTGATTATAGTGGAGATGGAATATATTCTAGGGGCGCTTAATCGAATACAAAAACCGTGTCTATCTATTGCCGTTTGTCATATAGTCTTGTTCAATAAAACTTTGCCATTCTTCTCTCTTTGAAAAGGCCTGTGGTCTTACCTATAGTTCGAATTGAATCAAATAAATGTGAATTTTGTTTGGTCGATTAAGAAGTTTATTTAGAGCCACAGCATTATAATTTCCTTTTGCGGTTGCAAGAATATCATCTTTCATAGCAGGGAGAGTGGTCAAGATTTCTTGAACAAGACTGTACAACGATGAACGTTAAAACCGGAAGTGGTTGATTTCTAATAATTACGTTTGATTACACGGTAAAAGGAGAGATGGTATTTTAAGAACGCTACCTATTTTAAGAACGCTAACTCATTTTTTTAAAAAGAAAAAAAAACTCTTCTAGCTGTCTCTTATAGGTCATGTTCTATGTATATTACATTGAACCTGGAAGTCATACTGGATTACCAGAGTGTCTATTGGTCACGAAAAGGATTAAAGAAAGTCACGAAATCAGAAAATGGCCATGAAAGTCAAGAAACTTTGCTTTTGGGTCACGATTCATTTTATCTGTACAAATATAAGTACATACTTGTAAATGTTGTTCTATAAAGTGTCAAAATTCACCACCAAAAACGCATATAGTTTTAGACGCTACCAAATCACAAGTAAAGCACGCTTCTATCACGTGCGTGAAAATTGGCCCAAGTCGCACTAAAATTCGCTTTTGAGAATGTTACTAAATTTAATGGTTTGTTAAAGAAAAGGTCATGAAATTTCATTTTGGAATTTTAGTAGACACCCTGTCGTTTCTGATTTTATTAGAGTGTTATGGAAAGACAAAATGTATTCTTGGGATGCTTCATCGATTGTCGAAAACAGCTTCTCGCTATCTATTACAGCTTTTGCTCCACAGTAATGAAAAGTAAACCGAAAATTGTTGATTTCTACCGCTTCTAGCTTTATCAAAGTGTTAAGGATAGAAATGAAAGGTGTTCTTGGAATCTTTTAGTCGATTTCCCAAAACTGCTTCTCTCTATATATTACAGTTTTTCCCCATTCAATGTTAAAGCGGGAACTTGTTTATTTCTGCCACTTTCTATTTCAATACAGTATTAAGGATGGAGTTGAAAGGTATTCTTGGGATGCTAAATCGACTGCCGGAAACCATTTCTTGCTATCTATTACCTTTTTTGGTTTACAGGATCAACGTTAAAAGCAAAAAATGGTTGATTTCTACCACTCCTGGTTTCTGATCCATAACCTCCTGGTTTATGATCCTCTACTAACGAACTCTTTCGAGGTAGTTACTTTAGCTATCAATTGCAAAAAAACAGAAGTCAAATTTAGTTTCGTTCAAGAGTTTCGTGCGGAGTAACGGACGGGATGGACCAAAGTACTAACTGTACAATATTATTATAAATCTTACTCTGTAATCCCAATAATTAGATACATATTTCAGAGTTTTTGATTGTGATCTAAAAAGAAAGAAAAGGGTTTGGAAGAGAATAAAGGTGGATATTACAATTATTATTATACTAAGATGTTTATATCTCGGGATCCCGCAAAGTCGAAGACATGAAACGTGGTATTTGAACTGAAATTGGTATGCTTCCTGATATATAAAGTGCGAGGCAGGGACGGCGCTAAGAGTGGGCGGGGGTGGGCAACCGCCCACCCTATGGATGGCCTCGCCCACCCATCCGCCCACCCCAACAGAACAGGGGTGTCATTAAAGGGCCGTGTACACCATAAAAGATCTTGTACAAGAACATGTAGCTGTCATAAAAAAATCTTGAAACCCAATCTTTCTATTTACTGTCTACACATATCAACTTCTTGAAAGCAAGAAAGACATTTCCACCCATGCAGCACTGCGCTCTAGTGGACAAATAGTGAACCTTCTCATTACAGGATTCTGCCTGGATGACAAATGGGTTTACCTGAATCACCTGAATGAAGTCTATCTATATATTGTATTTTTCTTCACATTTATGTGGCTTTCAGATATTCACTATTTTTAATTAAGAATTCAAATACAGAATTACACACCTCCAATTTAAAAAAATCCTTACATTTGACCTTTTTCTAAACAAAGAATCGCAAAATTTGAAATATTAAAGAAATTGGACTTCATTCCCTCTTCAACATCGAAATTTTTGACAACGCTGCAGCATGTGTTCAATTATTTATAACAAGGAGTTGATATGCCGAGTTTCACGTCCCTTACTTAAGGGATTTCTAAAATACTCTCGGTAAAACATTTGAACACCCATTACCGCTTCCCCATTTGAGTTGGTATTTTAATTTAAAATCCTTTCTGATTCCTTGCTATCATATTAAAATGATTTTTCTTCCAAATATCACATTTTTTAGTATATTAGTATGACCTGGGCCAGTGGTGTAACTACAATGGAGCGAGTGGAACAGTTGCTCCAGGGCGCACAGTAAAAGGGTGCATGTGCGAACGGACTTTAGAACGTTTGAAATCATTTCAAAAGGTACGCTATGACTATTAGCAATTAATTGGCAACAGCCGATACCGGAGGCAGATCCAGGAATTTTTGAGGGGGCGGGCAGGTTTGAAAAATAAACTTGAAACATTTTTCGATATTTGGTTCGCTAACTAAAAGTGTGGACTGCAGTGCTTCATAATTCGTATTTATCTCCACACTTCTAGAGGCGGCACTAAGGAGTGGCGAACGCACCCAGAATCTTCCTTTTGAAAGAAGTTTTATATATATTTTTTTCCTACAGCCTTTAAACAAGCGCTCCGTTAGGGACTAATTTATATATTTTACTCCTCATGGAATATGGATTTCTCTCAGGATTAGAAACCTGCTTGTGTTTGATTATTTTTGAAAGTATATTTTAACATCAAAAGATGATATTATATTACGAACGTTTCTATTCTATCCATTAATTAAATCACATCTAAAAGTGAGACAAGAGTAATATCAGAGAAGGGAGATGGGATAACGAGTAAGTTGTTACGCCATGCTAGCTCTGTTGGCCCGTGTTTCACGATGCGAGCAGGTGTTTTCACGATTCATCTTACAAATATCTCCCAAACCGTTACTCCCTGTTAAAGATCTTAGTGAACCTTCTTTGTAGAAGTAGTCTTAGAAATAAAATGAAAAACGAACAAACAAGCCACACTGTACGATAACGAAGATATGAGTGATACCGTAAACGCTTCCAGAGGGAGGGGGTCTCGATTTTTACAAATATCCCCTAACCAGTTACTTCCAGCTATAAATTGTACTGAATCGTATTTGTACTACGTAATCTTAGGCGGAAAAAAAGAGTGAACACGCTAGGGTATATAGTAACGAAGATATGAGTGATGCCATAAACGCTTCACAGGGAGGTTTAGGGAATAGCGGGATAAGCATCGGGGAGAATTTAGGAGAATTTTGAGAAATTATACCTTTACATGTGTGCTAACGATTGGTAGATAATTCATCTTGCTACAAATTTGTTCTGACATTTTCCCTTCATTGACCGGGCTAGTGGGCAATATATATATATAACCGGGTCACGGATAATTCGCAACAGAAAATGAAAAGGGGTCAATTCCCACCAGGAAAGCAAAAGGAGATAGGTTATTCGTTATACGTACAATATGCCTAATAAGAAAAACACTTGTAGATGAAATATAAGCTTTAGAAATATGAACTACTACTACTACAACTATTATATTATTACTATTATTATTGACCACATAGGTTCGGAGGCCAATTCACCAAAATCTGTTGACTCCATTCTTACAAGCCCGTTATTATTATTATTATTATTATTATTATTATTATTATTATTATTATTATTATTATTATTATTATTATTAGTTTTGAAATACTAACAGCTGAACTTCCTATTTGCTACTTATTTCCCATTTTGATGAATGTTGAACAATGACTTATGAGAAATGATAACTTCGATTAAAATTTATTGTGATTACAGAATTTAGCTTGAAGTACCGTAATGAATTCAATATGCTATTTCGATGACAGCAGAAATTACATTCTTTTGACACACATATTCATATGGTCACGTCTCTCGCAAGAGGAAACCAAAAGTGTCATAAAATTCCTGACGTAAGTTGTTAATTTATCACATCATTAACTTCACGAGTGATCAAAATGATGTGTTTGTGCATATAGCTTTCATTTTATTTATAGACCCTATTAATTGCTGTATATTTATATTTTATTGTTTGTGAAGTCAGTGTCAAGATTTTGTATCCTTGGCCTTTTTCTTTTGGCGCGAACAATTTTTTTCACTCATTCATGTCTGCATACTTTCTTTCATCTGTAGCGAAATGGATCCTCAGAAATGTGCATCGGAATATATAAAAGAGCAACCTTGTTGAATTCCATGAATAAACTTCCAAATAGTTGGGTGGGACATTCCTACCAAATGATGAAACTTCTAGTTCCACGATTCACAAATATTATTTGTGCTAGTTGCTGTTCAGGGTGGCTTGGTGAATATTCCAAGTGTCTGGGAAATATAGAAGGGGCACATTACGTAAGCGAATATTCCCAGATCAAGCTTTAACACGGCAATACGCGCCGGACACGTAGTACTATCAAAATAGTCCAGAAGTTCCAGCTCTTCCTCTGAATTCTCTTGTATTAATTGATGCACATCTGCTATGAGAAGAAATGCCAATCCATTCGTTTTCTCGCAAAATAGACGAATATTTTCATTACTCTTGTACCGTTCTGTGAGTCCAACCTCTTAGACCTTCCTTCATGTTGACTGAGTCAGATGAAAAACCCAACGGTGTATACGACTTGAATTTCCAATAGTTGCTTTTACAGCCGCATTTCCTCTATCTTGAAATCCATAACCACAGTTACAGGGTCTGGATATTCACTAAATTCATTGCACTGATGCACCACCACACGAAACAGTTCTTCATATGATTTTTGTGTGTTGCAGTGCATTAAGGCGTAGGCCTACACCTAGTAAAGGAAGTCTTACCTCAAATAACATATACGTGATTTTTTAAAAAAGGAACCATTGAAAAAATGCCGTCCACCATCCATGTTTCACTTCTCAATAGCTCCATAAGGCTATATTTAAAGACGCTTATGCTTTGCCTCTATTTAGTTCAACAAAGGTGAAAAATAATCGTGACAAAATTTCCTGTATGATAATATTTCTGTGAAAGAATTACTGGAAATTTAATCTCTTGTCTCAAATACGATATCTAAAATAGGGCTATGTAACTCATTATTTAATAATAGAGGAAGCAACTACAGTTTTAGAGGAAGCAACTACAGTTTTAGAGGAAGCAACTACAGTTGCCCTGTACAAAAGCTCCAATTTAAGCAATACTTTACATGCAGTAACATAACTAGGTGGTTGCGTGTTAAAAGGACATTAGAAGAACTTAAAACACTAAAACGGCGTAATCGAATTTTCCGAAGAAATAAATTAATTTCGATGATTTTTTCCAAACCAAACTTTGACTTTCCGCTGAATAAAGTCGAAGTCACTACTCCAAAAATGAAATGAAATGAAATCTCTAAGTTTTACATCCTACGGTTATGCTGGCTAGGCTAAAAGAGGCAGTGTTGAAGAGAAATGAATGAAATGGTGAAATGAAGAAAGTGTGAGGAAACGAGAGAATCCCGAGAAAAAACATGCACACGATATTTGTCCTCCAGAAAGCTCACGTGGCGCGAGTTGGGATCGAACGAAGAACCCCAAGCACCAGAGGTAAATGTTCTACCATCGCGGCCTCTATTAATAAAATTGCAAACTTTTATTCATGTTATAAGTCTACAGCATGCAGTACATATATACATTGTATTATTTATACCTTTTATAAACTATGAGATGTAAATAATGCCACGGACCTTCTAACGTCGTAAATATATTTCACGTGAATTACTTTTCTATATTGAAAGTATTTTTGGCGAAAACCTATCAACACAATATTTTCAGATTTCGAACATCCAAAACTGGAACGTTACGCGCTTAAAAGTAGGTCAGATAAGCTAGTGAATCTGCATGCATAGTAAAACTAAGTGAAGTTGACTGATAGTAACTCCCCCTCCATCACATTTGGTGCCTCAACTCTCTGTGCTATTCGCCTATCTTCACAAAATTGATTCCCTCCCTTCAGTGTTTCACGAAAAGCACTTGGACCCAATACAGCGCTCAACTCTTACGCGTTTGGTCCATAGGTCAATTTCAGCCACTGTCAAGCAGTGATGCCAATTGAAGAGAAATTTCCCTTGGCGCAGGGAAATTTTGAGTAAATTTTGGAGAAAAGGGAAAAAGGGAAATTGCTTGTAATCTCTCAATAATGCAGGGAAATTTGAACCTCTCTTCAATCATTTATAGATTGGATGTATTTACGTATCTGATTAATCTCATTAAAATTCAGTATATATTCAACGTCGTATTTATTCCAAACATAATCCGTTGCACATATTTCATATAAATTCTCACAAGTTATCTTGCTTTGCATTCGTTAATATTTATCAACATTACACATCGATCAACATATTCAGTTAAATTCGAAACATTACAACAATGCTTATTTAAAATCTTTTATCAAAATTAATCTTCCTCTTGTTGAATTAAATGCAATGCAATAAGATGAAATATTTCTCAATTAAATTATCACTCCAATTACTATAACAGTTTGGTTTTCCCAATCAGAAGATATTTTTCCCAACCAGAAAATTGATTGTGAAGAGGATTATTCGATGTAAGAGAAGAAAATCTGTGTGTCGTGAATATAAATATGTATATATGGGCGAATACTGGGTCATTAGTGTGTGTGTGTTTGTGTAAGTTTACAAATTTTCTGGTAACTGTGCGCACAGAATTATAAATTCTTAAGAATTTCGCATCTCTAAACTCTGTATTGTGCTTACGAACATTCCTCGTGTACAGCCAAAGACAGTAGCAGCTAGAGTTTTCTTTGTAACTGTTCGTATTCGTTTCAGTAAATATGGGAGTGCTGTTCTTAGGTAAGTACATACCAAATATATACTTAATATTTTCTTTGTACCTTAGGTTACATTAATAATAAAATCTATCATGATATCTAGGATAAAAATTAAATTTATATAATATTTATTTTATATTCTTTATGATTTATTTAGGGTGTCCGTCCTGACCGAGGTATTTATAGGGTTTTTCCGCAGTCACACCAGGCAAATGCAGATATTGCACCTTTAACATAGGTCCTACCCTACACCTTTCCATATTCTTCCCCCTCCTCTATCGCGACGCCTTAGATACCTAAACAACAAATCAAGTTCAAATTCTGCGTAAGCTCAAAGGAAGGCTGTCAGGTATCTGCTTGTATGTGGTTATAAGATGGAGGTGAGGGGGTGGAAGCGAAAACGATTAAAAATACGTTTACTAAATACAGTACTTGAACGGTTTGGATGAAGGGAAATTTTGTCCGGAAAAGGGAAATTCTGAAGCTTGTGAAGGGAAAACGGCTCTGAAGGAATTGGCATCAGTGCTGTCAAGTGAGCTTTTGGTGGACAAACACTGTGTGCTTGGGATTCTCCTGTTGCATCCAACTTTATTCAACCATTATCACCTATCTCATCATCAACAATAAGTCACGTTAACATGTTACTAATATATTAAACTTAAAGCGAGTTATACTAAAGTAATCGGTAATTAAAGGAATATTTAATTGATGTTATAATAACTGTTGTACTTACTAATTCTTTTGTTTCCTTCCTGTGTTCTTTTTAGTTGTAAACAAACTCGTTCAGTAAATGACTCATCATCATCATCATCTTATTATTATTATTATTATTATTATTATTATTATTATTCACCAATTTAATGCCCGAGGCTACAAATATCGTTCGGTAGTTAGTAAATATATGAAGCTTATAATAAACTAATAAGAGCATGTTGCGTAGTAAAGTATTAACAGCACGAAGTAGAAGATATAGAATGAGGGGTGTTACGACCTCCCATGCCATGATACGATATGCATAAGCCGACTCGCAAGAAAACGACAGTTGTTCTTTGTTCAATGACGTCACTCATGATGAAAGAAACAACTGTCCATAGGCGGTCAGAATCTCACATACAAATGGATGTATGAAATATATAGCTGACGTATATAATATACGTATACATGTGTAGTATACGGAAGTTTGTTAGATGTCAGACACCCTGCAGCGACATGATATGTCTAAATGAGAAAAAGGCAGTAACTATGTAGTATATGGATAACGTATGCTCCGTACAGATTTCCGTACTAATCGTAAGGATTCCATATATTTGTACAACATACCGCTGTCCGAATAACGGATTTTTCTCAGTGTACACATAATTCTATACTATATGCAATAGTATCATATATACTTTGATTTTCATATTTATATTGTCAATGTAAATAGCAGCAATACAAAATATCAATATCAATATCAAAATACTTGTATGTTTTTTTGTAGTTTCAATCAAATCATAGGGTCAGATAATGGGGGATCAGGGCCGTCTTACGCATCCTTTTGCATTGTTTGCTTAATATATGGCCAAATATGTCTTGAGGCTGTGAACTGTGGAACCTTTTACGTACTGCGAGAAGTGGCGGTTTTAGCGGGTAGACACCGGGCTACCCAAAAATATATAAAACTGAAAATATATAAACACTAAAAGATATAATAAAAATAAATATATTTTCACTTTTTCTATTAATGGTAAATAATTATTTAATAAACAGCATCAACAACTACTGTAAAAGTAATTTCCTATTGTCATTAATCAATCGAATGTGCATATGTATCCATACGCGAGGAGCGGACCTACCTAAAATTAAAATCCTAAAGCCGCCCCCGACTGCGAGCTTTAGCATGTTGGAGGTGAACTACTGGAAAACAATACAATTGAAATGACTTGATACTAGACCGAAGTAAGTTTGTTTTATCTTTGTTTCAGCTATAATGTCAAACAGTTTACTTGCAACTGAGTCAGTCAATTTTCAATTTCTATGCAGTTAGCTTGCTTTCTTTTTTTTCTTTTTCTTTAATAACATTCATTTTTACTGATATAGATGTGAATAACGCTGCTAATAAGAGAATAATATCTAGTTATTTTTCCAAGAAGAACAAGTAGAATAACATCTAAAATTTATGATAAAACTAAAAGAAAGTTATTCTTCTTACAGAATTATTGCGAAACAATGAAATGAAATCTTTAAGTTTCACGTCCCACGGTTATGCCGGTTAGGCTAAAGGAGACGGTGATGAGATATGAATGAAATGGTGGAATGAAAAAAGTGGGAGGAAACGGGAGAACCCCGAGAAAACCCAGGAGCATGGTGTTTGTCCACCACAAAGTCCACACGGCGCGAGCTGGGATCGAACCAGAAACCCCAAGCATCGAAGGTGAACGCTCTACCACTGAGCCACCGCAGCTTCTATCTACAATCAAAATATAGGCATAATTAGAATAATTGCAAAACCTAAGGATTTCTGCTCAAGTACAACTCTGAAAACTATGTACATCGGTTCAAATTTCCATTTAATCCATCATATATATATATATATATATAATATTATTTGGTGACAATCAGTTTATCGGAAAAAACATTATTATTATTATTATTATTATTATTATTATTATTATTATTATTATTATTATTATTATTATTATGAAAATTAGTAATTGTGAAAGATAATAACTTCGATTAAAGCTGCTGTGATTACAGAATTTAGCTTGCAGTACCATCCTGAATTCAGTATGCTATTTTCATATCTGTGAGGAAGCTAAATTATTTCGATGCCTACATTCATGGAACCGAGCTGGTAACAAAAGAAGAGACACTTGTTTTCCCTGGCAGTCGTAAAAATGTGTATTTTGGCTCTTCCCCCTCCAGCCCAAAAGAAACCGTTGTTTCGGAAGCGGCGCAACTGGATTTTCTTTTATGTCAGCGGGAGGGCGATAGCAGGTAGCAAGCAAGACGGCCCAAAAAGTTGGACACTGTTGAACTTCTTGCAAGATGGAAAAAATGTTTTATGACCCTATCAAGACTATGTGTACACGGGGAAATATGGTAGGGTTTCAAGATTTTTTTTTATGACAGCTGCAAGATCTTGTACAAGATCTTTTATGGTGTAGATTGGCCTTAAGGGAGGCAGGAGGGGGCAATTGCCACCCGCAAGATTTTGAGGAATACATATACTTTATCGATTGTCTACTAATATACTACTGCAAACTGTGAAAGTCTTATGTTGTTGGTGTTCTTGCCCCCTCAAGCGAAGTCTGAAATGACCCCCCTGCAACAGAAGAATAATAATAAAGGTGACCAGTGCCGGATTTCGGTTTGATGGGGCCCTAAGCTATTGAAGATAATGGGGCGAATTTATTTCTAGCATCCTTTTCAGCGACAAAATTTCGCGTTTTCTGTTTGAATATATGCTATATGGTAATTTATGGACCTAATACATATCTATTAAGTAAATACGTTTTCGTGCATATTTCGTTAACTTAACTTACTGTTTTGAATACATTACAGAAAAAAAAACTGTAAAATTTGTAAAATTAGCGGTAGTTTAATTTGATACCAATAAAGTCCCTTGACGATCTTTTTGCACCAACTATGATCCACGCTCCACGCCATGCTTCTACAATATGTGGAGACCGCATCATTTCTCATTCAAAGTTGTTTCTATTCAGTTGGGTAAAGTTTGAAACGTTTCCAGGGATCCGTGTAAGTAAATACAGTCTAAATATCATCCAGGGTTGGTAATTACTGCCTGAAGCTCAACTAATCGTGTGAGCTTTTTCCAGATCAGGTTACTGGAGTAACTCAAAATGGAATGCAACCCTCGAAGATTACACAGGGTGTAATACGACACAAATTCGCTGGAACCAGAGGCAAACTTAGAAGGTTAAAACTGGAGAAGGGGCAACTAAAACCCAGATTATGATAGATATATAGTGAGTTTACTCTAAACTTTCAAAAAATATGTAAGTAATGTCTTCAATTATTTTTGTCACTCAAGAAAACTGGGATCGTAGACCTCTCCGGCCCCTGGCTAGATACGTCTCTGGCTGAAAATCATAAAAACCTCGTTAAAAAACCTAACTATTGCACTAAAATTATTATAAGACCTATAAATGTAGGTAGCATCTTTTTACTGCGACGTGAAAAGATGTTGGTACCTTGCCTTGCTATGTAGTAACCAGTGGCGTATTTAGGGGGTGGCTTCCGGGCTTAAGCCCCCCGAAATCACTTAGTATAGTAAAGTAAATGAAATATCTTTCAGAATTTTCACATTTCCAGGCAAAGCCTGTTGCAGGCGGGTTGGAAAACAGGGCCCTATTACTTGCTTCATGATAGCTTAATACATAACAGTACAGAACACCGTTGTTGTATGTGCGTTTTATCTTATTTGCTTTTTCTTATTATTTGGAAATGACATTACAGCCACTTTTTCTTAAAAGTTTTTGGGGCCCCCAAGAGAGCTATAGCTTGTTTAGCTTATACGCAAATCCGGCACTGAAGGTGACATCCTGTACTTCAGAAGCAATAGGTATTACTTTCGATTGTAATGTAATAGGTTCTAGTACTCTGTTTAACTCTGCTATGGACAATGATTTAAAGACAGATACTTGTAGTAATATAATGATGCCAAAAGTCGTAATTAATGAATTGAAGTTTAACACACACGCACAATCGTGCTATTGAAACGCCAGTGTTTGTATGTGCTGCACTGAAAAAAAAAAAAAGTGGTTTCTAAAAAGCCAACGAAATAATGGACAGAGCTGGCCAGTATTATCTATTGTCTCATTTTGAGAAAGAGAGGGAGGAGAGTAGTGCTTTGTGTCAAGTGCGCCGATCCTGGGGTCCCAAGGGGGCCCGGGCTCCTCCAAAGCCCACGTGCGCCCCCGCATTTTATTTATGAATATACAATATTTGGCATAATTTGAATTCAATTTGTCTTAAAATCCTCATGCATGCCTTCTACATCTGAATGCCCCCCCCCCCCCAAATTTACAGAGAAATCGGTGCCCTTGCTTTGTGTTGGCGCGATAGCTTCTTATAAGAGGGTTCCAACTTGCAATTGTTTACAGCAATGTACCACATGTCTTACCCGTGTGGCATTAAACAGATTTGTAAAAACCCTTATTATAGCATTGTTGAGTTGATCTCTGTTGCGTTCAGAAGTCTTGGCGGTCTGAGCTTGTTCAGCTAATATGTCGAAAAAATTTAGCGATTTCTTCTCAGGCTCGGTGTCTTTCTCGTGTTCAAAGAAGCGCGATTTTCAATCCGTTGATGTTAGTGATAATCCTTCTTCTTCAATGGGGAAAAAGACAAAAAAATACAAATACATGTGACAACCAGGATTCGCAATTTGAAGTGTTCGATTTCGAGGAAAGTGAAAATGAACTAGATGTTGGAGAGAGCGAAGACGACAGCATTGCTTCTGAAGTTACTCATTTATATTTTTTGTCTGTTGCTTTCTTGTAATAAATACTTCAAAGATAAAAATGTTTGCAGCAGCCTATTTTATCCTTGTTTTACTTTACCTACTTATTGTGTATTTTATGTTATTAACGAAAAGTAGAGTATTATCTGTTAGTCTGCGTTGTTTGAACCTTCTTTTATTTCTATGCATTCATGTGCATTCTTGGAGGGAGAGGAGTTAAAGCAGTCTTGAACTTCTTCGACTACACAGAACACACCGTTATTATTATTTAGAAAGCTGAAAGTAGATGTAGTGTGTGTGCCACGCGGAATTCGGTAGGTCGAGCATATTGCCACGAACTTCCGCAGCCCATCCTAAGTCCTGCATTTCTTCAGTCTTAGCAGGTGAATGCTGGAATGGCACCTTATATAAGGCCAACACAGTTGTTTTCCACATCCTTGTTTCTCCCCTATTTCGCTCTGAGCCTTAGCTAACTAAAGAGTATAAAAATTGAAATTTAATTATTGTCAAAAAATGTCTACATTGCCGAGTTCTCATTTTCGTTGTCCGCCCACCCAGCAACTGGGTCCGCCTCTTTCCACCCACCCCATCAAGCGTTCCTGGCGCCGTCCCTGGTGCAAGGCCATAGGCCGAACAAACACGGTGGCCTGGGAGCAAAGCCCCCAGGTATTTCAACTGAAATTCAGTATACTTGCAGGTATGTGAGTTGCGAGGCCGTAAGCCTAGCAAACACTGATGATTGCAGGTTTGAGATGCAAAGCGTTAGAGCGAACAAATTTGCGAGTCTGAGGGCAAATCCTTCAGCAAGACGAAGGCTCGTATTGAATAAACTCTGATGAAAACACTAAGGAGGCTCACACAATATTTTCTTAATTAATAATGAAATAGGAAGTGATAGTAGATTTATACCACTCCCGGTGTTAGTAGAAGGATTGGATTGGTGACACAATTATATTCTTGGGGTGCTTAATTGATTGCAGAAAACTGCGTCTTGCTACCTACTTCCGTATAGAGGTTGATATCTACCAGTTCCAGTTTTAGTAGAGGGTAAAAGATGAAGATGAAGTGTATTCTTAGTCGATTGTAGAAAACCAGGTTACGGTTTCTGCTCTGCAGTGATCAACGTTAAAACCGGAAAAGGTTGATGTCTACCACCTCCGGTTTTAGTATAGGGTTAAGGATGGAGATGAGAACGGATGGTTAATCGATTATGGAAAACAGCGTTTTGTTATCTATTACAGTTTTTCTTCTAAAGCAATCAACGTTAAAAACAGGAAATAGTTAATCACTACCACGTCCTGTTTTACTTGTAGGTTAAGAACAGAGATAATATGCATTCTTAGGACGCTTAATCGATTTTCAGAAACAGCTTCTAGTTTTCTACTAACGTCTTTTGCTCTACAGTGATCAATCATAAACCAGAAATCGTTTATTTCTGCCACTTCCAGTTCAAGAGTCACCTCCATTAATTTTAAAACATTTTTTCCTACATATTTATGTAACACTTGGTTTAATTCCAACTAAACTTTATATGTCTTACAATCTGGAAAGAAATACGCGGGAGGGTAAGGAACCCCTAGCATCCCAAGGAGTGGGGATGGGAGAGCTGACATTTTAAAATAATTGTAATGATCGATATTCGTGTTGAATCCATAGTTTTCGGGTGAGTCGCTGATATGGATAATGACTGTTTCCATGCCGTTCAAGTTCATCTATGAAGAATCGGGAAGAGTGACATTTTAAAAGTAATCGAAAATGACGGATATTAAAGGCGAATCCATAGTTCTCATTAGGGCTAAGACGAATAGTGATACTTTTCATACAATTTAAAAAGAAGTTAGAACGCAACTTTTTAAATTTACTTAATGTAAACTTATGCATTAAGAAAAACTAGACTATTTGCCATCCAATAATGTAGATGCGACTGTAGAGTATTTTTTATTATTATTATTTTTAAAGTATGCTTTTAAATAGTACCACGACATGGGAGGGAAAGAGATTGAGACATTTCTGGCCTTTTCGACATATTCTTAAACGTTTATAAGGATTTTATTAAGATTTTCTTATAATTTTAATTTATGTTTGTTTCTTATAATGCAAGTACATACAAGTTGTAAGATGTCAATACAACTTAATTTTGAAGAGACTAAAAAATGGTGACGCCATTTCCGGTGTTCTAGTAGCTAGTACGCGCGACTTTCATGCACGTAGTTGCGCGTTCGATTCCCAGTGGGAGTCTCTTAAAAAATTTCGACGATTACTGTGTTTGAGTTTCATCATAATCTTTGAGTCTACGTTCCATATAATCTCAATGCAAAAACGGAGCTCCTCCGTGGCTAAGCGGTTAGCGTACGCGCCTTTGGCGCGGGAGACCCGGGTTCGATTCCCGGCGGGAGCTCATGTGGTTCGGATTCCACGTTAATCAGTAGGTCCACGTCTCATATAGCCTCGCTGCTGAACGGGACGTAAAACTCAAAATCAATCAATCAATCAATGCAAAAACGGAATTCTAAACTGAAATAATTAACTCGAAACCGATGAGAGTTCAAAACTCAAGGTTTCGGCAGAAATCTAGCACAAAACTTTGGAATAGAAAAAGTATCAAGTATCCAGTTGGAGGGGGAGGGAAAGGATGGGAACGACGGACATAAGACCATAAAACACATTATTGAAATGTCAGTCAATGATGATAATAGAGGTGGCTCTTGGTCCTAGGGCTTCGAAATTCTCTCTAGGGCATTTCCCGAGCGTGCTCAATCTGAGTTACCAGAATTTTCACAGTACTGTATTCACCCATCGTTTACTCAATCCCCCCGCACTGGAAAATCTGAAATGAACATTGTCTCCTATCATGCTCAATATGAATTACATGTATTTTTGCAGTACTGCTTTTCACCTATAGTGTAATTAAATTCAAGCTTTCGAAAACGTAAGTGCCGTTGTGTAACAGCGTGGACATTTTTAATCATAAATTTTCGTCATCGCATCCTTGCAGTATCAAATATATCATTTCAAGGACAATTTTCTGTTGCTCCTTTAACCTGTCATTTGGAACCGACAGTAGTTGAGGAATAATGAAAACAAAAAGTTCTGTTGAAAGAAAGTTATGTTGGCATTTGATTCAACAGAGAAAGGAACGCATATATTGTAAAACTAGTTGAATATACACATGCTTCGCACAGGGGCTGTATTTGCAAGTCAATGCCTGTGGGAGTATCACCATTGATCTCAGCGACCGCAAAAACTATGGATTTGATACTAATATGGGTCATTTTGGGATATGTTTTACATGCCTCGGTATCCACCCCCCGCTGACTCCCGGCCCGCATACTTGCAAGTCATCGCTAATGGAAATGTCACCATTGATTTCAGCGACCGCGAAAACAATGGATTTGACACTAATATCGGTCATTTTGGATTACTTTTATATGTCTTGGTATCTCACCCCCCTCCGGTGATCCCCGGCCCGGAGCCGAATAGCGTGAATTTGGAAGTTAATGCGACTGGAGTTTTACCATTGATTTCAGCGACCGCGAAAATAAGAATTTGACATTAATAGTTCAAGTGGTAGAGCGTTGGCTTCGCATTCGGAAGGTCGTGGCTTCGAATCCCGCTGCCTACCATCCTGACTGAAGTTTTCCAGGGTTTCCCTCAGTCCTACCAGGCAAATGCAGGGATGGCACCTACTAAACTGGCCCTGGGCGATACCTTCCCAAATCCTTTCCATTGTTAACGTTGTTGTATATTCAATGCAAAATGGCCTCTGAGCTGTATCTGGTGATTGTTAAATAAATAAATAGTAAAATACTGGCCATTTTCTTCTACTTTTACATGTCCCGGTAAACGCCCCCCTGAGACCCCCTGGTTCGAATTTCGAAAAAAACGTTTACTCTGGTCTGGAGCCTTGACCAAGGTATTCGTGACTAAAATTTGGTAACGCTCGGTCAATTTGTCTGGTTCCCAAGCCGGTTCCGGTAAAAGACCCCTGAGACCCCACTGCTTCGAAATTTGAAAAAATCGCTGCGTCTTGATCTGGGGCCTGGGCCCTGACTAAAATTTGGTAACTCTCGCTCCACTCGTCTGGTCCCCAGGCCGCACACAGACAGACAAACACACAAACAAACTCTTTATTTTATTTATATTAGAAGATAGTTTACAAGACAGTATTCAGTATGTACTTTTTATAATAATTGAGGTCATAACGAAAGGAAAATTGTTATATTTGAATAAACAGGAGAAGAACGTAAATATTGCAAAATCTTTTTCAATACTTTTCCTATTATTTTGCTCGAAATTTCTTCATAGTTTGTTATTAAAATACTTGCCAACATATCCTCATTTTATTGTCCTAACAAACCAATATATGTTGATAGTAAAATAGTTAGATTGATCGAGGTACTGGGTCTTCAGAATTTCATGTCACTCCCCCTCACCGTTACGAAATGTTGGCTAAACGAACCAATATATGTTCCAGGAAAATAGTTTAGAGTGATCGAGCCCCTCTTATGATGACCACAGTATTTCATGTCACTTACTCCCCCCCCCTTCACGAAATCCTGGCTACGTGCCTGCAACACTGTCAGTAGCTACGTCCTCGACTAATATACATTTACAAGTACAGCTTTATTTTCGTATTTTTTTCAACAGTTAACGAATTTAAAACCGTATTATAATTCAAAGTACTTATCATATTTTTATCGCCAAACAAGAATATGTAGTTAACTTCTTAAATACTTCGCTCCGCAGGAACTCGTTCAGCGCGTGCAACAAGCAAAAACAACATGCTTGGCGTCTCACAAATGACAAAGGAGAGAAAAGAAAAGGAAAAGGAGCACAGCAGTGCCTTATCGCAGTCAGAGCTGACAACATAGTTTCGTTCATCACTTACGCCAATACACCTACAAGCAGTGTACAAGAGTTATACAGTTACCATATACGTTTTGCCACAGTAGCGCTACAGGCGGAATGTGCACGAACTACAAATGAATATATTTCTTACAAGTATCAATCACTGTTGAACCCTCTTTACATTCTACACATCAATTTTTCTCCCACTTTTTGACCTTGACTAGCAGAAGTACCAGGCTTTCCGAGTTCACAACCATAATCTGTTTGTGTACAAAGTACGTTTTCAGTTCTTCGAATGACTCTGCGCGCGAAGAACAGTGGTGATGATCGGGCTACCGAATACGGCAGTCAGAGACACCCGGTTGCAACTTTAAATGTATATATAATATCTGTCTCTGTGTGTGATGACTAATTATTATACTCTTAAAACTAAAACTAGAGTGTGAATGAATTATCATTAAAATTTGAATTCATTACTCTGCAATTTAGAGAAGGACAGACAGAGATAGACCTATATCGTTAGTACAACTGTACCAGAAAGCTAGAATGTGTTTCCTTATTATTTATTTGTTACAGCAACAACATATTCCTTCCGTTTTCTCATCTTGAAGGAAATGTAAGCAATAAAAACATTTTTTTAAATAATTGGCAGAACGAACCAATCATTAAAATTACCAAAGAATTAATACATGAAATTCATTTTTTCAAATTTTGATCGACTGAAAAAATGTTTGTGTAGAAATAACATCTAGAGAGTAATAACATTCAACATTAACTTCAAAGAGATTGTACAGATAAGGGACTGAAAATCTTAAATCAATATATTTTTAAATACATGTGGCCTAAACAAATATACGCATATTGGAAAAATGACATTAGCATCATTCCTGTATTATTATTTAATCTCCATATATACTAAACTTTATATTTCCTCAAATATCACACGTTTTATTTTACGTTTGTTTTTCTAAATATTTTTGATTAGTTTTTCATTGTGATGTTGGAAAGAAGAAATTATATGTTTTTTTTGCCCTCTACAAATTTATAAATTTCATAAGATTAAGAAACACGAACACAATACGCATATATACACTCCTTATATTGTCACACTAACAGAAACAAGTTGAACAATCAGTAACAACACAATCGCAGTATAAGTTTCCTTGTTTTCGATGCTGCCATTCATATCACTACAAAATGAGTACATGGGAAGTATTTGAGTGAAACTTCAATATCTTTGAAAGAACTAAAGCGATCAAAAGAAAACACAACACTCTTAATTTCGGTCCCTGCGTGAAAATTGTTAAAACCTGCTCCTACTTTCCAATACTCGTGGAAATTTCCGCTTAATTTCAAGATTCCGAACTAGTTCTTTAATTCTTTAATTTCCGAACTAGTGTAAAAATACCAAGATGAGGGTTCACAATCATCTTTATTTTGAAGTTTATTTGATTTTGCAGTTATTTGTATTAAAATTTTCTTGAACCTCAATGAATATAGTATCCCACCGAGCGCAAACGAAATCAAGTGCTCGGCAAACAAGGGCAAACATAGGACAATCAATATTTGTGATTAGGAACAGCCCGCTTAAATTTTTGCATGTAGTCTCTATTACGTGCGATTTAAGACTTTTCTTTCGCTGGGCAAAAAACAGTAATTCTGTGCAAAACGAAATTAAGTGCTGGGCAAACAATGGCAAACATAGAGCAATCAATATTTATGATTAGAAACATAGAACGCTTAAGTTTCAAAAACCGTTCGAAATTAGGTTCCAGCTTCTTTTCTATCGTTCGGTAAACAAAAACTAATGCTGGGCAAAAAAGGGCAAACATAGGGCAATCAATATTTGTGATTAGAAATATAGCCCGCTTAAATTTTCACATATAGACCCGAAAACGTACGATTTAAATCTTTTCTGTCGCCGGGCAAACAAAAACTAATGCTTGGCAAACGATAGCAACTGCTGGGCAAACAAGGGCAAACATAGGGCAAGCAATATTTGTTGTTAGAAACATAGTTCGCTTTAGTCTCCAAAACGTCGGCAAAAAAACCCACTAGTGGGCAAACGAAATCAAGTGCTGGGCAAATATAGGACAATCAATATCTGTGATTAGAAACCTAGCCTGCTTTAATTTTCACATATAGTCTCGAAAACGTACGATTTAAGGATTTTCTATCGCTGGGCAAAAGAAAAAACTAATGGTGGGCAAACGAAACGAAGTTATGCGAAACCAGGGCAAACAATATTTGTGATTAGAAACATAGGCTGCTTAGGTTCAAAAACATATGAAATTAAGCTCCAGCTTCTTTTCTATCGTTGGGCAAAGAAAAAGCAATATTGGGCAAACAAAATCATGTGCTGGGCAAACATGAAGTCATCACTACTTGTGATTAGAAACATAGCTCACATAAATTTTCACATGTAGTCTCAAAAACCTACGATTTAATGCTTTTCATTAGCAAGGCAAACATAAACTAATGCTGGGCAAACGAAATCAAGTCCTGGACAAACGAAAACAATTCCTGGGCAAACAAAGGCAAACTTAGGGTAATCAATATTTGTAATTAGAAACATAGCCCGCCTAACTCTCAAAAACGTACGAAATTAGGTTCCAGCTTCTTTTGTATCGTTGGGCAAACAAAAACTAATGCTGGGCAAACGAAATTAAGTGCTGGGCAGACAAGGGCATACATAAAGCAATCAATATTTGTAATTAGAAACATAGCCTGCTTATATTTTCATGTAGTCTCGGAAACGTTCGATTTAAGGCCTTACAAGGGCATACATATGGCAATCAATATTTGTGATTAAAAACATAGCCCGCTTAAGTCTCAAAACCGAAGAAATTAGTTTCAAGCTTCTTTACTATCGTTGGGCAAACAAAAACTAATGCTGGACAAACGAAATCAAGTTCTGGGCAAACATACGTGTATCAATATTTCTGATTAGAAACATAGCCCGCTTAAGTCACAAAAACCTACGAAATTAGGTTCTAGCTTCTTTTCTCTCGTTGGGCAAAGAAAAAGTAATGCTGGGCAAACATAAAGCAATCACTACTAGTGATTAGAAACATAGCCCGCATAAATTTTCACATGTCTCAAAAACGTGCGATTTAATGCTTTTCTATAGCAAGACTAACAAAAACTAATACTGGGCAAACGAAATCAAGTCCTGGGCACGCAAGGGCAAACTTGGGGCAATCAATATTTGTGATTAGAAACATAGCCCGCCCAAGTCTCAAAAACGTACGAAATTAGGTTCCAGGTTCTTTTGTGTCGTTGGGAAAACAAAAACTAATGCTGGGCAAACGAAATTAAGTGCTGGGCAGACAAGGGCATACATATGGCAATCAATATTTATGATTAGAAACATAGCATGCTTATATTTTCATGTAGTCCCGAAAACGTTCGATCTAAGGCCTTTCTATCGCTGGGGAAACAAGAACTATTGGTGGGCAAACGAAATCAAGCGCTGGACAAACAAGGGCAAAAATGGGGCAAGCAATATTTGTGATTAGTATCATAGCCCGCTTAAATTGTCACATGTAGTCTCGAAAACGTACAATTCAAGGCCTTTCTATCGCTGGGGAAACAAAAATTATTGCTGGGCAAACGAAATCAAATGCTGGACAAACAACGGCAAAAATGGGTCAATCAATATTTGTGATTAAAAACATAGCCCGATTAAATCGCAGAAACGTACAAAATTAGGTTGCGGCTTCTTTTCTATCGTTGGGCAAACAAAAACTAATGCTGGGCAAACCAAATCAAGTGCTGGGTAAACATAGGGCAATCAATATATTTGATTAACAACATAGCCAACTTAAGTCTCAAAACTTACGAAATTAGGTTCTAGCTTCTTTTCTGTCGTTGGGCAAAGAAAAAGTAATGCTGGGCAAACAAAATCTAGTGCTGGGCAAACATAAAGCAATCGCTACTAGTGATTAGAAACATAGCCCGCATAAATTTTCACATCTAGTCTCAAAAACGTACGATTTAATGCTTTTCTATAGCAAGGCAAAAAGAAACTAATGTTGGGCAAACGAAATCAAGTCCTGGGCAAACATGGGCACACTTAAGGTAATCAATATTTGTGATTAGAAACATAGCCCGCTTATGTTTCAAAAATCGTTCGAAATTTGGTTCTAGCTTCCTTTCTGTCATTGGGCAAAGAAAAAGTAATGCTGGACAAAGGAAATCTAGTGCTGGGCAAACATAAAGCAATCACTACTAGTGATTAGAAACATAGCCCGCATAAATTTTCACATATAGTCTCAAAAACGTACGATTTAATGCTTTTCTATAGCAAGGCAAAAAAAACTAATGCTGGGCAAACGAAATCAAGTCCTGGAGAAACGAAATCTAGTCCTGGTCACACAACGGCAAACTTGGGGCAATCAATATTTGTGATTAGAAACATAGCCCGCCTAAGTCTCAAAAACTTACGAAATTAGGTTTCAGCTTCTTTTCTATCGTTGAACAAACAAAAACTAATGCTGGGGAAACGAAATTGAGTGCTGGGCAGACAAGGGCATACATAGGGCAATCAATATTTGTGATTTGAAACATAGCCGGCTTATATTTTCATATGCAGTCTTGAAAACTTACGGTTTAAGGCACTTCTGTCGCTTGGCAAAAGAAATCAAGTGCTGGGCAAACAAGGGGAAACATGGGACAATCAATATTAGTGATTAGAAACATAGTCCGCTTAAGTCTCAAAAACGTACGAAATTAGGTTCTAGCTTCTTTTCTGTCGTTGGGCAAAGAAAAAGTAATGCTGTTCAAACGAAATCAAGTGCTGGTCATACATAAAGGAATCACTACTTGTGATTAGAATCATAGCCCGCATAAATTTTCACATGTAGTCTCAAAGACGTACGATTTAATGCTTTTCTATAGCAAGGCAAAAAAAGTAATGCTCGGAAAACGAAATCGAGTCCTGGACAAACGAAATTATGTGCTGGGCAAATAATTGCTAACAAAGGGCAATCAATATTTGCGATTAGAAACATAGCCCGCTTAAGTCTCAAAAAACGTTGGAAATTAGGTTCCAGCTACTTTTCTATCGTTCGGCAAACAAAAACTAAATCTAGGCAAATATCGTACGTTTTCGAGACTACGTGTGAAATTATAAGCGGGCTATGTTTCTAATCACAAATATTGATTGCTCTATGTTTGCCCAGCATTAGTGTTTTTGCCCAGCGATAGAAAAGCCTTAAATCGTACGTTTTCGAGACTAGATGTGAAAATTAAAGTGGGACAGGTTTCCAATCACAAACACTTTTGTCCTATGTTTGCCCAGCACTTGATTTCGTTTGCCCAGCAGTAGCTTTTTGCCGAACGATAGAAAAGAACCTGCAATCTGATTTCGTACGCTTGTGAGACTTAAGCGGGCTATGTTTCTAATTACAAATATTGATTGCCCTATGTTTGTCCTTGTTTGCCTAGCACTTGATTTCGTTTGCCCAGCATTAGTTTTTGTTTGCTTTGCTATAGAAAAGCCTTAAATCGTACGTTTTCGAGACTACATATTAAATTTTAAGCGGGCTATGTTTCTAATCACAAATATTGATTGCTCTACGTTTGCCCAGAACTTGATTTCGTTTTCCCAGCATTAGTTTTTGTTTGCCCAACGATAGAAAGATGCTGGATCCTAATTTCGAATGTTCTTGAGATTTAAACGGCTATGTTTCTAATCACAAATGTTGATTGCCCTTGTTTGCCCAGCACTTGATTTTGTTTGCCACGCATTAGTTTTTGTTTGCCCAACGAAAGAAGCTGCAACCTAATTTCGAAGGTTTTTGAGACTTAAGAGGGCTATGTTTCTAATCACAAATATTGATTGCCCTACGCTTGCTTTTGTTTCCTAGTACTTGACTTCGTTTCCCCAGCACTAGTTTTTGTTTGCCCAAGGATATTAAAGTAGCTGGAACCTAATTTCGTACATTTTTGAGACTTAAGCGGGCTATGTTTCTAATCACAAATATTGATTCCCCTTGTTTGCCCAGCACTTGATTTTGTTTGTCCAGCATTTGTTTTTGTTTGCCCAACGATAGAAAAGCTGGAACCTAATTTCGTACATTTTTGAGACTTAAGTGTGCTATGTTTCTAATCACAAATATTGATTGCCCTACGTTTGCTTTTGTTTCCTAGTACTTGACTTCGTTTCCCCAGCATTAGTTTTTGTTTGCCCAACGATATTAAAGTAGCTGGAACCTAATTTCGTACATTTTTGAGACTTAAGTGTGCTATGTTTCTAATCACAAATATTGATTCCCCTTGTTTGCCCAGCACTTGATTTTGTTTGCCAAACATTAATTTTTGTTTGCCCAACGAGAGAAAGAAGCTGCAACCTAATTTCGAAGGTTTTTGAGACTTAAGAGGGCTATGTTTCTAATCACAAATATTGATTGCCCTACGTTTGCTTTTGTTTCCTAGTACTTGACTTCGTTTCCCCAGCATTAGTTTTTGTTTGCCCAACGATAGAAAGATGCTGGATCCTAATTTCGAATGTTTTTGAGATTTAAACGGCTATGTTTCCAATCACAAATGTTGATTGCCCTTGTTTGCCCAGGACTTGATTTTGTTTGCCAAGCATTAGTTTTTGTTTGCCCAACGAGAGAAAGAAACTGCAACCTAATTTTGAAGGTTTTTGAGACTTAAGTGTGCTATGTTTCTAATCGCAAATATTGATTGCCCTTGTTTGCCCAGCACTTGATTTTGTTTGTCCAGCATTAGTTTTTGTTTGCCCAACGATAGAAAAGCTGGAACCTAATTTCGTACGTTTTTGAGACTTAAGTGTGCTATGTTTCTAATCACAAATATTGATTCCCCTTGTTTGCCCAGCACTTGATTTTGTTTGCCAAGCATTAGTTTTTCTTTGCCCAACGATAGAAAGATGCTGGATCCTAATTTCGAATGTTTTTGAGATTTAAACGGCTATGTTTCTAATCACAAATGTTGATTGCCCTTGTTTGCCCAGGACCTGATTTTGTTTGCCAAGCATTAGTTTTTGTTTGCCCAACGAGAGAAAGAAGCTGCAACCTAATTTCGAAGGTTTTTGAGACTTAAGAGGGATATGTTTCTAATCACAAATATTGATTGCCCTACGTTTGCTTTTGTTTCCTAGTACTTGAGTTCGTTTCCCCAGCATTAGTTTTTGTTTGCCCAACGATATTAAAGTAGCTGGAACCTAATTTCGTACATTTTTGAGACTTAAGTGTGCTATGTTTCTAATCACAAATATTGATTGCCCTTGTTTGCCCAGCACTTGATTTTGTTTGTCCAGCATTAGTTTTTGTTTGCCCAACGATAGAAAAGCTGGAACCTAATTTCGTACGTTTTTGAGACTTAAGTGTGCTATGTTTCTAATCACAAATATTGATTCCCCTTGTTTGCCCAGCACTTGATTTTGTTTGTCCAGCATTAGTTTTTGTTTGCCCAACGATAGAAAAGCTGGAACCTAATTTCGTACGTTTTTGAGACTTAAGTGTGCTATGTTTCTAATCACAAATATTGATTCCCCTTGTTTGCCCAGCACTTGATTTTGTTTGTAGAGCATTAGTTTTTGTTTGCCCAACGATACAAATGCTGGAACCTAATTTCGTACGTTTTTGAGACTTAAGCGGGCTATGTTTCTAATCACAAATATTGATTGCCCTTGTTTGCCCAGCACTTGATTTTGTTTGTCCAGCATTAGTTTTTGTTTGCCCAACGATAGAAAAGCTGGAACCTAATTTCGTACGTTTTTGAGACTTAAGTGTGCTATGTTTCTAATCACAAATATTGATTCCCCTTGTTTGCCCAGCACTTGATTTTGTTTGTCCAGCATTAGTTTTTGTTTGCCCAACGATAGAAAAGCTGGAACCTAATTTCGTACGTTTTTCAGACTTAAGTGTGCTATGTTTCTAATCACAAATATTGATTCCCCTTGTTTGCCCAGCACTTGATTTTGTTTGTCCAGCATTAGTTTTTGTTTGCCCAACGATAGAAAAGCTGGAACCTAATTTCGTACGTTTTTGAGACTTAAGTGTGCTATGTTTGTAATCACAAATATTGATTCCCCTTGTTTGCCCAACACTTGATTTTGTTTGTTCAGCATAATTTTTGTTTGCCCAACGATACAAATGCTGGAACCTAATTTCGTACGTTTTTGAGACTTAAGCGGGCTATGTTTCTAATCACAAATACTGATTGTCCTACGTTTACCCAGCATTTGATTTCGTTTTCCCAGCATTAGTTTTTGTTTGCGCAACGATAGAAAAGAAACTGGAACATGATTTCGTACGTTTTTGAGACTACGTGTGATAATTCAATTGGGCTATGTTTCTAATCACAAATATTGATTGCCCTTGTTTGCCCAGCACTTGATTTTGTTTGTCCAGCATTAGTTTTTGTTTGCCCAACGATAGAAAAGCTGGAACCTAATTTCGTACGTTTTTGAGACTTAAGTGTGCTATGTTTCTAATCACAAATATTGATTCCCCTTGTTTGCCCAGCACTTGATTTTGTTTGTCCAGCATTAGTTTTTGTTTGCCCAACGATAGAAAAGCTGGAAGCTAATTTCGTACGTTTTTGAGACTTAAGTGTGTTATGTTTGTAATCACAAATATTGATTCCCCTTGTTTGCCCAGCACTTAATTTTGTTTGTCCAGCATAATTTTTGTTTGCCCAACGATACAAATGCTGGAACCTAATTTCGTACGTTTTTGAGACTTAAGCTGGCTATGTTTCTAATCACAAATACTGATTGTCCTACGTTTACCCAGCATTTGATTTCGTTTTCCCAGCATTAGTTTTTGTTTGCGCAACGATAGAAAAGAAACTGGAACATGATTTCGTACGTTTTTGGGACTACGTGTGATAATTCAATTGGGCTATGTTTCTAATCACAAATATTGATTGCCCTTGTTTGCCCAGCACTTGATTTTGTTTGTCCAGCATTAGTTTTTGTTTGCCCAACGATAGAAAAGCTGGAACCTAATTTCGTACGTTTTTGAGACTTAAGTGTGCTATGTTTCTAATCACAAATATTGATTCCCCTTGTTTGCCCAGCACTTGATTTTGTTTGTCCAGCATTAGTTTTTGTTTGCCCAACGATAGAAAAGCTGGAAGCTAATTTCGTACGTTTTTGAGACTTAAGTGTGTTATGTTTGTAATCACAAATATTGATTCCCCTTGTTTGCCCAGCACTTAATTTTGTTTGTCCAGCATAATTTTTGTTTGCCCAACGATACAAATGCTGGAACCTAATTTCGTACGTTTTTGAGACTTAAGCTGGCTATGTTTCTAATCACAAATACTGATTGTCCTACGTTTACCCAGCATTTGATTTCGTTTTCCCAGCATTAGTTTTTGTTTGCGCAACGATAGAAAAGAAACTGGAACATGATTTCGTACGTTTTTGAGACTACGTGTGATAATTCAATTGGGCTATGTTTCTAATCACAAATATTGATTGCCCTTGTTTGCCCAGCACTTGATTTTGTTTGTCCAGCATTAGTTTTTGTTTGCCCAACGATAGAAAAGCTGGAACCTAATTTCGTACGTTTTTGAGACTTAAGTGTGCTATGTTTCTAATCACAAATATTGATTGCCCTACGTTTGCTTTTGTTTCCTAGTACTTGACTTCGTTTCCCCAGCATTAGTTTTTCTTTGCCCAACGATAGAAAGATGCTGGATCCTAATTTCGAATGTTTTTGAGATTTAAACGGCTATGTTTCTAATCACAAATGTTGATTGCCCTTGTTTGCCCAGGACCTGATTTTGTTTGCCAAGCATTAGTTTTTGTTTGCCCAACGAGAGAAAGAAGCTGCAACCTAATTTCGAAGGTTTTTGAGACTTAAGAGGGATATGTTTCTAATCACAAATATTGATTGCCCTACGTTTGCTTTTGTTTCCTAGTACTTGAGTTCGTTTCCCCAGCATTAGTTTTTGTTTGCCCAACGATATTAAAGTAGCTGGAACCTAATTTCGTACATTTTTGAGACTTAAGTGTGCTATGTTTCTAATCAGAAATATTGATTCCCCTTGTTTGCCCAGCACTTGATTTTGTTTGCCAAGCATTAGTTTTTGTTTGCCCAACGATAGAAAAGCTGGAACCTAATTTCGAAGGTTTTTGAGACTTAAGAGGGCTATGTTTCTAATCACAAATATTGATTGCCCTACGTTTGCTTTTGTTACCTAGTACTTGACTTCGTTTCCCCAGCATTAGTTTTTGTTTGCCCAACGATATTAAAGTAGCTGGAACCTAATTTCGTACATTTTTGAGACTTAAGTGTGCTATGTTTCTAATCACAAATATTGATTCCCCTTGTTTGCCCAGCACTTGATTTTGTTTGTCCAGCATTAGTTTTTGTTTGCCCAACGATAGAAAAGCTGGAACCTAATTTCGTACGTTTTTGAGACTTAAGTGTGCTATGTTTCTAATCACAAATATTGATTCCCCTTGTTTGCCCAGCACTTGATTTTGTTTGTAGAGCATTAGTTTTTGTTTGCCCAACGATACAAATGCTGGAACCTAATTTCGTACGTTTTTGAGACTTAAGCGGGCTATGTTTCTAATCACAAATATTGATTGCCCTTGTTTGCCCAGCACTTGATTTTGTTTGTCCAGCATTAGTTTTTGTTTGCCCAACGATAGAAAAGCTGGAACCTAGTTTCGTACGTTTTTGAGACTTAAGTGTGCTATGTTTCTAATCACAAATATTGATTCCCCTTGTTTGCCCAGCACTTGATTTTGTTTGTCCAGCATTAGTTTTTGTTTGCCCAACGATAGAAAAGCTGGAACCTAATTTCGTACGTTTTTCAGACTTAAGTGTTCTATGTTTCTAATCACAAATATTGATTCCCCTTGTTTGCCCAGCACTTGATTTTGTTTGTCCAGCATTAGTTTTTGTTTGCCCAACGATAGAAAAGCTGGAACCTAATTTCGTACGTTTTTGAGACTTAAGTGTGCTATGTTTGTAATCACAAATATTGATTCCCCTTGTTTGCCCAGCACTTGATTTTGTTTGTTCAGCATAATTTTTGTTTGCCCAACGATACAAATGCTGGAACCTAATTTCGTACGTTTTTGAGACTTAAGCGGGCTATGTTTATAATCACAAATACTGATTGTCCTACGTTTACCCAGCATTTGATTTCGTTTTCCCAGCATTAGTTTTTGTTTGCGCAACGATAGAAAAGAAACTGGAACATGATTTCGTACGTTTTTGAGACTACGTGTGATAATTCAATTGGGCTATGTTTCTAATCACAAATATTGATTGCCCTTGTTTGCCCAGCACTTGATTTTGTTTGTCCAGCATTAGTTTTTGTTTGCCCAACGATAGAAAAGCTGGAACCTAATTTCGTACGTTTTTGAGACTTAAGTGTGCTATGTTTCTAATCACAAATATTGATTCCCCTTGTTTGCCCGGCACTTGATTTTGTTTGTCCAGCATTAGTTTTTGTTTGCCCAACGATAGAAAAGCTGGAAGCTAATTTCGTACGTTTTTGAGACTTAAGTGTGTTATGTTTGTAATCACAAATATTGATTCCCCTTGTTTGCCCAGCACTTAATTTTGTTTGTCCAGCATAATTTTTGTTTGCCCAACGATACAAATGCTGGAACCTAATTTCGTACGTTTTTGAGACTTAAGCTGGCTATGTTTCTAATCACAAATACTGATTGTCCTACGTTTACCCAGCATTTGATTTCGTTTTCCCAGCATTAGTTTTTGTTTGCGCAACGATAGAAAAGAAACTGGAACATGATTTCGTACGTTTTTGGGACTACGTGTGATAATTCAATTGGGCTATGTTTCTAATCACAAATATTGATTGCCCTTGTTTGCCCAGCACTTGATTTTGTTTGTCCAGCATTAGTTTTTGTTTGCCCAACGATAGAAAAGCTGGAACCTAATTTCGTACGTTTTTGAGACTTAAGTGTGCTATGTTTCTAATCACAAATATTGATTCCCCTTGTTTGCCCAGCACTTGATTTTGTTTGTCCAGCATTAGTTTTTGTTTGCCCAACGATAGAAAAGCTGGAACCTAATTTCGTACGTTTTTGAGACTTAAGTGTGCTATGTTTCTAATCACAAATATTGATTCCCCTTGTTTGCCCAGCACTTGATTTTGTTTGTCCAGCATTAGTTTTTGTTGCTCAACGATAGAAAAGCTGGAACCTAATTTCGTACGTTTTTGAGACTTAAGCGGGCTATGTTTCTAATCACAAATACTGATTGTCCTACGTTTACCCAGCATTTGATTTCGTTTTCCCAGCATTAGTTTTTGTTTGCGCAACGATAGAAAAGAAACTGGAACATGATTTCGTACGTTTTTGGGACTACGTGTGATAATTCAATTGGGCTATGTTTCTAATCACAAATATTGATGCGCTATGTTGCCCTTGTTTGGCTTGCCCAACAACTGCCTTAATTTTTCGAGCAAATGATTTGGTTAACCCAGAAATTGCTTTTGTTTGTTTAATGATAGTACTTGTATTTACACATATAGAAAAAAATAAATTCTGTAGTATTATAATTTGCATACTACAAATTCAGTAATATGATTGTGTCATTGTTACTATTGGATGCTTAGTCTGTTCCTTTAATTTTTCGTTTATGTATCGCAAAATGGTTGGTTTTGATAGAGAAATATAAGCAATTAATATTTTATGTAAAAAGAATATTAATATTTACAATTTTTTTATTTTGCTTGTAAAGTTTATTAGGCGTAAGACAGGTTTTGTTTATATATTTTTGTTTGTTTGTGGGCAAACAAAAATTTTTCTTGGGCAAACGATGGGCAATTGATTTGCATGTTGCAATATTTTATTTTCACACTTTGTTGTGCCAGTGTGATGTTGGCCCTAAAATTGTTTTTTCGTGTAACTTAGGTTTTATTTATGGGCAAACATGGGCAATCGTTCTATATAGTTTTAAATTTTATCGATTTTGCGTGCCAACTTCACACAGCTCGGGATCCGATTTTCCACGTTTTAAATTCGTATTAAAAAATAATAAGAATAGCAGCAGGATAAGCAAAATAATCATTTATATAATTAGCTTGTGTTATTTCCCGCGTTGGAACAGTCTTTGATGAATTATTTATTATGTACCACACACCTTTCAGTTTGTTTTTGTATCCGTGTATTATAGTGTCATTGTGGATTCTGATGGTTGCTCGAGTAACATTATGATTTGTATTTTTTTTATATGGGAATTAACTTCAGCTGGCAAATTAACAGAGGTTTTCTTAAGTTTATTATAATATATAAGCTTTTGCTTTGAAATTTTTATTCTTTGCGTGATCCACTTTTTCATGTTATTAAGACTTTTGCATAACTGTAATGGAAACCTTATGTTAAAATCATGTAGGAAGACATCAACAAAATAATTGAGTTTGTCATTAGCACTAGATAAGTCGTACAAGGAGTTCCAAGATTCACGAGATAATGGAAAACAAAGCAAGTTCGTCAGAAGTTTGTCAAAATTTTTAAAGAAAATTCCTAAATCACCAGAAGGGGTCCTATTGATAAACACAACACAAATATTTAACTCTTGAAGTTTTGATGCGACTACCTCAAAATGCATTTGGACGGAAACATTCCGAACGTCAATCTCAGTTGCATGTATAGAAGAGCCAGCAAAAATTGCGACACCACCTTTACTTTTGACTGTACGAGGGTACTGAGTAATAATGTTCAAACCATTAAACTAACCATATTAACGATATTTGCATCTAACCAGTGCTCACATATACAAAGAAACTGTATATTTGAGAAGTCGCTTTCCAACAATACCTCCAGAAGATCAATTTTGTTCCCTAAACCTTGCACATTATGAAAAAGAAGATGTAAAAGTCAGTATTTCCTACCATAAAAAAACATTGGATAACATCTTACGCATTATCTTCCGTCGTTCTGTATTTTGAGCATTTTCAATTATTACAATCTTCTGCTTTATAGATTGAACTATTTGGCCTCTGTATTAAACTAACCCTGTCAATACTATCTACTCCTATACTACTACACTCTACGTTAATATTGGAGTATGTATAAAGGGTCTCGCATACGTTATTGCTACTGTATCTTACTACAGGCCCTAGATTTTCATTATTGTCTAACGATGCTTGGCATGGCAAAGGTATGATACTTGTCGAGACTACAGATGATGATGATCCTACAATTTCAGCAAATTTATTACACATTGAACGTTTCCCAGTTTTTTTTAAATGTAGTCCGTGCCTAGTAAAATTATCCCTTTTCATAAAGTCCAAATCAACGTACCTTACATTACAATAACCTTTGCATATTTTCAAATTTTTGCTGTTTGTTTGTTTTAAATGTACATTAACACAGGAGTTACCGTCTATGTCATGTCTATGTGGATAACCTGCTACAATTACGTTAGAGTTATTTAACATATTTAGACACTTGTACAGATTTACCACAGCTTTGTTACCCTCACCATGTGCAACATCGTTCCCCTGCCAATGATTATTAGTGTCTCTTTCATACTCATATCCTTGCATAGTGAACCACAGTCTCTCATAGTTTCACTCATGGTGGCACCCGGCTTCGTGACACTTCATAACTGTTGCTTAATACGTCTTTTAACAGAACCGTTGTGTTTCTGGCGTGACTGTCCCCTACAATCAATATTTTCTTATTTCCACTTGGTTTGCTGTTCTTCTGTCTAGGGTAGCGTTTTTCCTCATGCATTGTTTTCGTAGGTATGTTTACCGTTTCTTGTTTGTTTTGCACACTTTTTACTTTCCGATTTTGATTTGTTGTCACTTTGATGTGCAGTAGCTCATACCATCGGACAAGTTTTTTACGAAACCCCTGTATCCTCCGTTAATTCGAACTACGATTTTAGTTAGGGGGGCCTCAGAAAATTTAGTCAGGATGAGCTCATCCTTATCCCCCTTGACTACGGGTCTGCCTCTACAACAAAAATTCCTCCTTTTAATTAGAGTTGATGTTAACCGCCAACGTTATAGCCAAAATGAAGTTAGATGTTCTATCTTACGGTGGCAGTGGAAACTTTCTCTTTCCATTTCACGTTTTACCAGCACCTGACTCTGTAAATCTTTTCATATTTTGAGCAAAGTTACCGTTAATGTGGAAAGTAACCCAGTCTTACGTTATCACTGTTTTGGGATGTGCTTGAAAATAACATTATAGATTGAGCTGTAGATAAGCTGCTGAGGATAAACCGGTGTGAGTCAGACAGGAGCTCGAGATGCTATGTGCGTGTATATACTTCATAAATGATTGTGGTGCGTACGGTGCTTGCTGGTTGCCACTGATTGAAGAACGAGAAAGCTTAGAACTTGATTCAGTATATGCTCTACCTTGTCGATTTCTCCTCTTCTCGATTATCTTGAACGGATATGTAAAAATCTTTGCATGGTCAATGATCATATGCGATAAGATAACCGAACTGAAGCAGTTTCCACAACTATGCGATGAGAAGATAATGGTAAGATTGAAAATGATCATAATGATGATCAAAATTGTATTAGTTTTGTACTTAAGCTAGCTTCCAGTAGTGAAAACTGTCAACCTCTTGCAACGTGTCGAATGTTAATGTGTTCGGATCACCGTGCGTCCACACGATTGCTATAAACACAGCCTAGACTTGGCAACTATGCCTCACTAAAAGAGCTGTAGTACGCCAGCTGGGAAACTATGCGCATGCACTATTATCTACCGGCCAGCCAAAGTGGATAACAACTTATGAGAAGGTTACGCCCTTACCTTATGAGAAGGTGAGCTGTGCTCTATTGAAATTTCACAATCATATGGTATAATAACTAACAAAAACTCAAAAAGAAAAATGGAAAATTGATAGTGATAGCGATGATGGAGAATGAGCCAGGTGCAAAGCACAAGATAACACATGGGCTTTGTTAATCAGACAAATGAATCTCTCTTCTGCATATGGTCATCTGTAGGTGATGATGAGAACAGGGGAAGCCAAATTGAGTAGAAGGTGTTTACGGTGCAGGATATGATGGAGGAAAGAGTGGAAGATGCTCATGAATAACATATTCAGATATAATTAAGAACGATGATTCTAACGGGGATAAAGTGTACTGATAGAACGTAAAGAGTGGAGACAAGGAGTATGCTGATAGTCATGTGGAGTGGGGCGTAACGCAAGGTATTAGATACTGTATGAAGTAAAGAAAAATGGGTTTGGAAACGTTTGTTGATATTGGTGAGGAGTAGTTTTTCGATATAGTACTGTAATGTGGAGATAGTTGTGCGTTGGTATAGCTCCATGGTGGGGCTAGCTAGGTAGTCGGACACGGAAAGCTATGTGGAAAATTAATTGTTCGATTATCAAAAGCTTTTGATAGAATTTAGATGACGCGGTTATCCACACTGTGAATCCGTATGTTAAGGCGTCTTTCCTAGTAAGATAGTGAAATCGTCAATTGATCCAAATTGGGCTGCTATTGATCCAAAAGGTTGCCCTTGACCTACAACTGGTGCGAGCGGTCCCGGGTTCGATTCCCGGTGGGGGCGCTCCGTCGAAAAAGTGTAAAACGCTTTTTCAGGCCAGCCACTCTGAATGAGGTTTTCCTGAGTTTTCCTCATTCACACTAGGCAAATGCTGGGGTGGTACCTAACTTTTAGGTCCCAGGCGGCTTCCTTCCAAGCCCCATTCCTTCTTCCTTTCCTTTCCCCGGAGAGTGTGCTCCCCGATGGACGTCATCCCTCAAAACGTGAAGGGCTAAATGGCCGTAGATGCCGAAAGCCCACAAATCTAAATCCTAACCTAACCTTGACCTAAAACTACCTGAAAAAAATTTTGACCCGCACCCTCTCCCCTTACCGAATTATCGTGTCAGACATGCTCAAAATTGAATATTTTTAAATTTTGGTGTGGGTTATCGAAAAATTTTGAAAGTTTCACAGATTGCAGATACTATTTTAATGTAAATGAATTTTCTTCTCAAAACCATTAATGTGTACTTTTTCTTTTTTTTGCGTGTTGAAAAAATAAAAAAATGTAGGAAAATATGGGGGGGCAACACTCGTTGATTTTTCAGTTAAAAATTTATTATAACCTTAGGTACAACATATATTTTTCGGGGCTTGAAAGTGATGGCAATATTATCAAATATAAATAAAACTGAAAACAAACGTGTTTTTCGCAGTTTTTTCCACCATCTTGTTGCCCTCAAGGAGAGGGCCTCTTCAAACACTCCTTTGCCAAAGTTGACAATTTTTCTTTCTTTTGCATCCCTTCCGCTTCGAGTGTGTACATTTCGGGATAGAAACACCAAATATATCTCCATAACAGCGCTTCCAACTTAACCAACTTTTGCACAACAAAGTTAAACACACTTCGCGTCGGCTAAACGTATCTATTAGTGCTTGCTTCACTGGCCGCACAGAGTGGAGCTCTCTACCGCGAGCTGCTTATAACTTTGTTGTGCAAGAGCAATTGAAGTGGAAGGACTGTTACGGAAATTAGTGTTTCAATTCAGATAGGACACAATAAAAACAGCCGAAGAATGACAGAAGCGGAAAGGATGCAAAAGAAAAAAAAAAGAAAGAAAATTGTCAACTTTGGCAAAGGATTGTTTGAAGGGACCCTAGCCTTAAGGGCAATAAAATGGTGGAGAAGCTGTGTGAAAAACACGTTTGTCTTAAGTTTTACTTATTATTTTTGACAATGTTTCCATCATTTTCAGATCCCGAAAAGAATATACGTTGTACCTAATGGTATAACAAATTTTTAACAAAAAATCAGCGACGTGTCTCTCCCAAAAATTTTTCTACATTTTTTTTGAAATTTTCAACACGCAAAAAATAAAGAAAATACGCATCTACGGTTTTGAAAAAAAAATACGCATTTACATCTAGATACTATCTACAATCTGTGAAACTTCGAAAATTTTTCCATCACCCCCACCAAAATTTTAAAAAAATATTGAATTTTGAGCACCTAGATACGATAACTTGGTAAGGGGAGGGGGTGGGTGTAAAAAAAATTGAGGTAATTTTAGGTCAAGGGTTACCTTTTGGGACAATAGCGACCCACTTTATGATCAAGGGCTGATTTTACTATCTTCCTAGGAAAGATTCTTTGGCCGTAGGAAAACTTTGTATGTATTTACGATCTTCTGTGCAAACTGTAGTCAAACTGTAGTGTAAAAGTTAGAGTCAAACTGTAGCAAAGGTAGAGTTCGTGCTCCCGTTTCAGGAAGAATATTTGCGTTATCTCTGTGTTTTATCATTTCCATTGTGAACCCAGTAGTAACGTTACAGCTAGAGTTCTGTGTCTGACAACGCAACGCTCAATATATCAAGCTGGAAATGTTGTGAAATACCGTTATTTTTTGTTGCTACATTACGTACTCTTAATATAATTTACAATGCTCAACACGGATGGCAAGAAATCAGTGAGAGTGACTTGAACAACGTCATTCCAGGCGGGAGAAATGTGCCAAATCAGGTGCCAAATATTTTGTTTTCGTGTTGTGTGGTGATTGTACAGACGAATGCTGGTCCAAAGTGCAGTGAACAGAAAACAACGTTTAAAGTGTACTACCAAAATATACAAAGCATTAAAAATGAACTTCAGATAGTGTTATTAGTTGCTGGAATATGACTGTTAGTGAAGAGTGAATCATAGTTGAATGATCCGGAAAGGAACAGTGAAATGCCTTTTCACAAAGAATTCTCTATATAGAGGAACGAACGCAAGACCAGAGGGGGCGGAGTGTTAGTATGTATTACAATAAATGGAGCAGGAGAGGCAGAATGGTCTCGTAAGTGTGCGTGAAATCATTTGAGCCGGGGAAAGTCTGTGAAGAAGCACAAACTTCAACCAGTGTGTCTGCAGATCACATAGAAACAGTCATCGAAGTTTACTTGAAACATGCCACGAATCACTTTCAAATAACGTCACAAGGTAATAAATTTGTTCATTTTGGTGGCCATAACTTGGGCTTAGAATGGATCGACAGTAAATATGGGATAGCATCAGACACAAATGAGACCCGTTCTTCGACTATTCTATTAAGGAACTCGATTTGAGATAGTACAATATGCATAAAGCTCGTAAAAATAACAGCTTCGATTATGCCTTTTCTACTTTTTCGACAGAATGTATCATCTCATAGAAAAAGTTACATCTCTTAAACCACGAATCTCTAGAAGTGACCTACCGCGTACCTTATCATAGTCAGTCCCCAAAAGCCAGCAACCCAACTCAAAACTAAAGCTTCTACCTGAATGGGGGAAGGAACTTGCCGTGAAATCTGTAAACTTCTATAGATGTTACCGCGGACGCATTTACTAGAAGGAACAATGTACGTTTCACTGGATTCTTTTGCCGATGTTCACAGAACAGTAAAAGAGTTTGCACTGTTCATAAAAGTAAAAACGATGGAATTTCCAACATGGCACGTCAAAGAGACTCGAGAAACATTCCGAAATAGGAAAAAGACTTGGGAACTGTGGCGGATATTGCCAAATGTATATATATATATATATATATATATATATATATATATATATATATATATATATATATATACATTTGGCAATATCCGCCACATATATATATAAACTTTTATTAAAACTTATATTTAAACTTTATTTAAATATATATAAACTTTTTAATATAAGACATCACACGAAAAAGCTATTGAGAGGTAAATACCTACTATATTTAAAATATTCAGACACTAGCATCAACAACACTAAACAAGAATGGTTTCTTCTCAGACCTAGGTCTAAACATCTAGCATACATCCTCTGATGTACAAAGCTCTATCAAGTGCAGAAGATGAGGAAAGAACAAAATTTTAATGAATAGTTTTGTAAAAAAAATTCTAAAAAAGCACAATTAACGTACCTACCTTTTTAATTCGTTATCTCATTTATCTATACAAGTCCTACAGAGGATGAGTTACTCTTGTTTTCTCTCCAAACTCAGAGAGCCTCTCGCATGGACAATACAAGCTAGGCCTTTCTGTCTTCGACACCATCTATTATCTCTTTTCTACTTTCGCTCATTTTTAATAGTTGTTTCAGGGAAAGTTGTTTCCCTCTTCTTGCAAAACACCGCGTGTCTCCATTTTTAAATCTGGATTGAAAGATCACATGTCACTCTAAAGCAAGATCTCGCTTCTCTCAGACACATCGACCGTCTGCGAGAAAATTAGCAAAGACAGGGTTTTCAAATTCACCTCTCCCTATCTTAACACAGCTCAACATGGTTTATGTCTATAGCTCTTGCCTCACCATTTAATCACGCTGTACATTGTGTTTCCAAGAATGCAAAACTTAACGCCATCTATCTCGGTTTATCTAGTGCCTTCGATTCCATTAACCATCTAACTTACAAAATTTCCAATACATTCTGTGTTCATGGGCCATTCATATCATTGATGCATAGAGAGTCGTCTTGGTAAGATCGATTTCTAACTCTTACATCCGGAGAAGCACAGGAAGCGTAATTCAAAAACTCTTATTGATATTGAACATGAATGACTCGACTAGCTGCTTCAACTCAAATTTTAAGAAAATGCTCTTATTTCCAGAAAACTGCAAAGTCTTCAAAGAAGTGTACAGAATAGAGGACCCCGAGCTGCTTCAAAGTGACATTGAAAATATTTCCTTCTGGTGTAACACACGGCTTTCAAAAATTCACCCCGATAAGAGTAAATGCTTAACATAACCTCAGTCGTAAAGAAAAATATTACTACTGAAGAAAAATACTTTATAAAACATAAGTGATTTGGCTATCTCAAGAATCAATACACATAAGGATCTCGGAGTTACTTTTAACACAAAACTAACTTTCACAGAACATACAAAGACTTTCACTAAGCATTCAATGCGTCTTCCAAGACCTCTGAACAGATCAACATAATTACAGAACATCTCATAACTAGCAACTTCCTACAGCGGAATAATTTTACAAAAACTGAAACAAACTTTAGTCAACTACTGTGAATAATTCTCCTTATCAATTACATATTATTATTATTACTATTATTATAGCTACTATGACTACTGTTACTATTATTATTGCATTATGCTATCATCTCTTAGATTTGTGAACTTCGACAAAATATCTTGCCACACTCTTGAAATGAAATGAAAAATGAAACGAAATGAAATCTTTGAGTTTTACGTCCCACATTTATGCCGGTTAGGCTAAAGGAGACGGTGATGATGAGAAATGAATGAATGAAATGGTGGAATGAAGAAAGTGGGAGGAAACGGGATAACCCCGAGGAAACCCACGCACACGGCGTCCGTCCACCACAAAGTTCACTTGGCGCGAGCTGGGATCGAACCAGGGACCCCATGCACCAGAGGTGAACTCTCTACCATTGAGCTACCGCGGCCCCCTGCCACACCCTTGGTACGTACAAAGTCTGTCATCTCTATGTTAGCATTTGTCTTAAGGAACGTGTTATTGGCGAATTTGTCGCACTTGTATGAATTGCCATGTGTGTAACCTGACTACATCCTCTAAAGTACAAGCATAATATTTTAGTAAATCGCGTCACATATCTTTTAATATATTTCCACTAACAAAATATGGAATTAAAGTAAACGCTTTTCACACTTTTGACACCCATTTTTTACCTGTATGGGATAACATGTCTCTCTGATACAAAACTTCGGCCAAATCATTCTTCATAATTTTGACACTCTCAATTCTCCAGATCTGTAATAATAAAACTGTTGCCAAATATAAACTTGAATGAAATCCACCATTCCCATTTAGAACGATTTACTTTCTTCATTCCGGTAGTAATATAATTCCCCTGTTTATTTTAGCATGTGCGTTGCAAAATTTGAGCTTCGTATTCACGATCTTTTCACGTGAATCAAGCCGTATGTGAGATTTTCATCTGTATGTTAAAATGTCTTGGAATATTTGAAGGTAGAGCAAATACTTTTCCACACTCAGCGGATGTGAGAAAATTTTCACTTATGTATATTAAAATTTGTGCTGCCAAATTTGAATGCGAAACAAATTCATCGCACAACAAAAGTTTCACAACTGTGTATTTATATGTCTTCCCAACCTTGAATGCAAACTAAATCCCTTCCCATACTCTCGACTTGAATGAGAATTTTCCACTGTGTAACCGAACTTGAATGCTGACTAAATCGCTTTCCACCTTCATTGCACGACTGAGGTTTTCTTGCTGTGAGGATTAACTTGTGATTAGCTAAACCTGAAAGTACAGTAAACCATTTTCTACACTACTAACGTTTTTCTGCTGTGTGGATTAACCTGTGTCTTGGCAAACTTGAATGTTAACTAAATCCATTACCGCACTCTTGGCTAATGTGATGTTTTTCTCCTGTGTGATTTAACACGTAACTTGACAAGTGTGAACGATGACTAAAAAATTACCACACTCTTCGATTAGGTGAGGGATCTCGCCTGTGTGTATTAACATGTGTGTAGGAAAAGATGAGGCTTTTGTGAGGCTCTTTTCTACTGTCAACATCCTATAAAATCCTTTCAAATATTCTATTAGTAAGATTGACGCCATATGCAGATGAAGTTATTGGAGATTGTCAGTGTGGATTTAGACGAAATCGATTAACTATCGACCAAATATTTACCATTCGCCAAATACTCGAAAAAAGTGGGAAAAGAATACCCTGGTACATAAACTATTTATGGATTTTAGAAAGGTGTACGACTCGGTTAGGAGAGAAGCATTGTACAACGTTCTTAGAGAACTTGGAATACCGAGAAAGCTAATTAAGATATGCTTAACCTCAGTTTTATGTCGTAGGGTCTCCAGACCCCAAGGAATCATACGGCTTGATTATTTTCTCATTTTGATAGTTAAAACACTGTACGTTTTTGATATCTTCAGAAATTCAATTTTACAGTTTATTTTATGACTATTTACCCCTAAGCCATAATTATTTGGCTTAATTGTAAATCACCCTGCTTTTTCTGTGGGATTCAGTTTGCTAATAGTTACGAAGAAATTTTAAATTACATTAACGACACTTTCTGACAATTAACCTCGTGTAAAATGATTTCAAAATAGTTCGTAATTTTTCTGTTGATGACAGTGGCGGATCTAACCCGGGGCTGGGTGGCCCAGGCCCCACCAAATTTTTGAACGTCAAAAATAATTGAAGCTACTATTTATATATATATTTCAAATGAAAATGGCTTGCGTAAACTCATGATATATCTGTCATAGACTGGAGTCTGGTTGCCCCCAACCCCAAGTTTTACCTCCTAGATCCGTCACTGGTTGATGGTGCTAAGGGACTATAGCGATCTGTCTGTTGCAAGGAGGAAAGTACTAGGAAAAGACAATTTATATATTTGTCATTTTAACTTTTCTTTTACTCTAATAATCACTTAATGTTTCCAAATAAGGCTGTCGGGAGAAAGTTTGTCTTCTATCAGCGTATTTATGTGTGTTAGTTTACCACCAAATCGACCAAACGGCCGTACCTCAGTTAGGCATGTTAAATATCTTCACCGGTATATTCATTTGTAGGTAGCACAGTCCTACCTTCTACAGTATCACTGGAATTTTGCCGAGTGACGTAACCATTGACAATCTAGAAGGTAGGAATGTGTTATCTACAAATGAATATACCTTGCATCCACTGGTGAATTTATTTGATCGAACTGGGAATACGCCCATCCAGAGTTTGACGCGTTCAAAGTAAACAGAAAGTTTGATCGTGTATAACGGATCTTAGTTGATCGCAATTTCTTCCAATCTGATAAGAAATAGTTAAGAATTTCTTAATTTGTAAGTGTGACCGCTGTTTTCGTCTCTCCTTGTAAGCAATCATTGTAGTGTAGTGTATGCCTAGTTGGTTTTCCAAACAATTAGCTTTTCGTATGAAATTATTATGAAATGAAATTATGTCACAGATGCGGTTTCATCTAATTCTAAGGTTTCTTCGATTTGATTATAAAGAACACGCGCAAATAGACTGAAAGAAGACAAACTTGCCCCCATCAGATTTGTTTGGGAATGTTTTCTTGCAAACTGTAGGAATTATTTTATACCAAGTAATTGTGTAACAGTTGAACAACTGGTTCCATTTCGTGGTCACAGCGGTTTCGTTCAATCTATGCCTAATAATCCAGATAAATATGGCATAAAAATATTTTAGTTATGTGATGCACTATACTATTTTGCACTCAAAGGTTATGTATACGTAGAAAAGCAACCAGGAGGTACTGTGGAGAACAATCTGGCTCAGAATGTTGTGAAGAAACTTTCATAACATTTGTTCAAAAGTGGAAGGAACATTACTATGAACAATTTATTTTACAAGTGTTGAACTTGCTCAGTACCTGCTAACTGCTGAATCTCACTCTCGTTGGAACGATGATGAACAACAAACGTGAATTCCCCGACATTATTCAACCTAGTAAATCTCGTAGTCTTTTGAGATCTATCTTCGGATTCAACGGTGACCTAACGATCGTAAGGTATGCACCTAAGAGAAGCAAAGCTGTGATTTTTGTCAGCACCCAACATCATGATACCGCTGTATCTGACACCCCTAAGAAAAAGCCAAATATAATTCTATATTATAACAAGACCAAAGGGATGGTGGATAAATTTCACCAAATGGTGAGAGAATTCACAAGAAAACGGCAAACAAGAAGGTCGCCAATAGCAGTGTTCTGAAATATGGTAGATGCTTCTGCGAATAATGCATCTATAATTTTCAAGATCCAGATTTATCGAATAAACCCAATGCGAGCCGTAAATTTTATCCAACATTGCCGAGGACATGGTAGAAAATCACATGCAGCGAAGATGCGAGATGTCACCTTGGTTACCAAAATCAGTGACTGCTGCAATGAAACATCTCGGAGTCTCCAAAACTGAAAACACTTTAGCAATTTGAGCGTCATCTGCAAACAGAAGAAAGCGTTGTCATCTTTGTGATAGGAAGGACAGAAAAAGTATACTAGTTTGTGAAAGATGCAACAAACATTTCTGTGCACAGCAACAACCAGTTACTTGTGCAACATGTAAATAAACGTAAAAAAAGCTGAGTTCTCCTGTAAGAATGAGAAATAGAATGAAATGTACCAAATATGAAATTGTATTTTGTGCATTAATAAAGATTAAATTGTAAAACAGAAGAGGATTTGATTTTTAAATCAATATTAAGCTAAATAATAAAACGTTAGGTTAGGTTAGGTTAGGTTAGAGGTCCTTGTACATGTTATCAGTAAATTGCTAGCCGTTAGTTTCAACATAGATATTAGATAGTCTATGATATTAGATTAAGGTCAATTAGTTTTGATTGTAAATTGTTAGTAGTCACCTTCAATATTGATAGAGTCAAAGATGGTCATTGTAAATTGTAATAGTAAAGTGTTAGTGGTAATTTTCAATATAGATACAGTCTACGATATTCGGGTCTGTGAAACAACAAGACAAAAGACTACGACAAAATTTCAGACACAAAATAGGGGATATATGAATCCCAAAGTTACGACCGGGTAGTGACAATTTCTGTCCACGAGCGTTCACATCCAAAATGGCTTGAAACAAGCAAATGCGTTGTCGCCATTATTATTTAACTTTTTTCTTGAGCACGCTATAAGGAAAATCAAAGATAGCAACCAAGGCCGAGAGTTGAACGTTATTCACCAGGTTATGGCATTAGGCAATGATGTAAATTTGATGGGGGATAATAGAAGAACAATAGAAAGAAATGCAGAGATTTTATTAAAAGGTTGCAGGGACATGGGTTTAAATGTAAATGCAGAGAAACTAAATACAAAGAAGTGCTTCGGGACCGTAATACAACAAGTTATGGATGCGTTAAAACATTAAATAATACTTTTGATGAAGCAGATAGTTTCAAATATGTAGGATCAATATTAACATACGAAAATCATATTCACGAAGAAATTAAATGTCGACTGAAAGCAAAGAACTCGTGTTACTATTGGGTTGAAAATGTCTCGTCATCGCGAAGTGTGTCGAGGAATTTGAAGCTTAAAATATACAAAACGATAATCATGCCAGTTGTTTTGTATGGTTGCGAAACATGGTCGATTACTCCGAGGGAATAACATAGACTGAAGGTATTTGAGAACAAAATCCTTAGACGAATATTCCGATCCAAGAGGAACGGGAATGGAGGAAGCTTCATAACGAGGAACTACATTATTTATAGGGTTTGCCCAACATTGTTGGGGTCGTCAGGTCTAGGAAGCTTAGATGGGCAGGTCATGTAGTTAGAATAGAAGAAAGTAGATACACTCTCACAGACTTGACTGTAAGGTCAATCAGAAAACGACCACTAGGAAGACCTGGACGCAGATGGGAGGACAATATTAAGTTGGATCTTGCAGAGATCGGAATACAAAGTAGAAACTGGATGCAGTTAGCTAAGTATAGAAGTCAGTGGAGTGCTTTTGTGAACGCGGAATTCAACCTCCGGGTTCCATAGGCTATAGAGTTAGTTAGTTAGTAGCCAAACATGATCGCACAATAAATCAAGCCACAACATTGATATTTGTGAGGTTCCTCTCCTGTGTGAATTAACATGTGATTAGCCAAACTTGAATGCACTCTATATCCCTTGCGGGAGATACCGCATGTGTAACCCTTCCCTCCTGTGTGGATTAAAATATCTATAGTCTGACTTCAACGTACACTAAATACCTTTCGACAATTTTGGTATGTGTTAGGTTTTTCGCCTGTATGGACTATCATATGTCTTGACAAGCCTGAACGTCGTGTAAATCCCCTTCCACACTCCTTGCACTTGTGAGGTTTTAATCCTGTGTGGATTTTCATGTGTGTAGCCAAATTTGAACGTACTCTAAATCTCTTTCCGCACTGTTCGCACGTGTGACGTTTTTCTCCTGTGTGGATTAACATGTGTCTTGAAAGATTTGAAAGTTGGGTAAATCCCAAGTCACACTCTTTGCACTTGTGAGGTTTTTCTCCTGTATGGATTAACATGTGATTTGATAAGCTTGAACGTTGAGTAAATCCCTTACCACATTCATTGCATGTGTGAGGTCTCTCTCCTTTGTGGATTAACATGTGTGTAGCCAAATTTGAACGTACTCTAAATCCCTTTCCACACTGTTCGCATGCGTGACGTTTTTCTCCTGTGTGGATTAACATGTGTCTTGAAAGTGTTGAACGCTTAGTAAATTCCTTCTCACATTCTTTGCACCTGTGAGGTTTTTCTCCTGTGTGGATTAACACGTGACTTGACAAGCTTGAACGTTGACTAAATCTCTGTCCACACTCAGTGCATATGTGAGGTTTTTCCCCTTTGTGGACTAAAATGTGTCTAGCCAAACTTGATCGTACTCTAAATCTCTTTCCACAGTCATTGCATGCGTGACGCTTATCTCCTGTGTGGATTAACGTGTGTATAGCCAAACTGGAGCGTACTCTAAATCTCTTCCCACACTCTTGGCATGTATGAGGTCTTTCTCCAGTGTGAATTAGCATGTGACTTGACAAGTACGACCGTTGACTAAATCCCCTACCACACTCTTGACACGTGTGAAATTTCTCACTTGTATGTGTCGTCATGTGTCTTGCCAGGTTTGAAGGTTGACTAAATTCCTTTCCACACTCTTGGCATGTGTGAGGCTTTTCTCCTGTGTGGATTATCATGTGACTTGACAAGTGTGAACGTAGACTAAATTTCTTTCCACATCCTTCGCATGTGTGGGGTTTTTTTCCTGTGTTTATCAACATGTGTTTAGTCAAATTAGAACGGTCTCTACATCCCTTCCCACACTCTTTGCATGCGAGAGGCTTTTGTCCTTTGTCTATTAACATGTGTGTATCCAAACTTGAACGTTCGCTATATCCCTTCCCACACTGTTCGCACAGGTGGGATTTCTCAGCTGTATGCATGGACTTACGACTTGACAAAGTTAAACTTTGAGTATCGCGCTTATCACTCTTCCGGTACGTATGACGCTTTTCACTTTTATGTGTTAACATATTACCTGCTATACGTGACAGAATAATTCCTTTGCCTAACTGCTTCGTAATATCACATTTGTCATCTGAGTGAGAAATTGGTTCCTTTAATATAACACACCTATTCACTTCTCTTTGAAGATCATATTCGTTGTAGCGCCTGGAACAGGTTCAATAAACAAGGAAACGTGATTTGAGTTAATCAGAAAAAAACAAAACTGAAATCAAACATTATATTTCGAGCTAAAATTACGTTTTATTTTTGTTCTGTTACATGAAATATTGTAGAAATATGGAACCGAGAACTATCGAGGTAACCCCATATCTCTCTTTTCTCGAATTTAAAGCGTGTAATTTGCTCTACTATATCAAATTGTTCAATTATTTATATATACAGTATCAGAGTTAAGTGCATACGAACATGCATATGTTATGCTATGGAATTATCACTAAGATATTTATATATCATTAACTTTTGTGTCACAAAATTTAACAATCGCAAGAACTTGTTGCAACTGCCGCTACAAAAAAAAAAAAAAAAAAAAAATGATGTTGGCAAAGAAACAAAGGAAAGGTATAACAAGTTTTACAATATTGCACAAAATATGTCATTTCAAGCATTACACCAATCTCTACGTGTGTTTTAAATATAAGATGATCCTTTGAGATAGTAAACTTTAATACTAATACAAACTTTGCGTCTATTGATATATAGCTACGCGGTTACATCTGATTCATAATTAAATCCTCTTATTAAGTATATATTTTTGAGAGGCGGCGAGTATTCAATTTCTTGTAATTTTTATCTGTTTATTTGAAATACGTGATATTATGATTCCAGAAGTCCACGTAAGGTAACGTGGACAAGCATTAGCACTTTCGTCACCCTAATTGGATTAGTGCTATTGAACGTTTCTGCTGAAAAAAAAAATAAATTTCTATTAACCTGGTGTAATTCCATTCGGAGAAATCAAAATTCTATACTCGGCTTAGAAACATGCTATTACTTTTTTTTAAAACAATGCCCGGAAGTGTTCCCGTCATCGTGAAACACTTTAGTCATTATTGTCTTTTTTTTTTTTCATTAAAAGTTAAAATGGCGTTTAAAGATAAATGCTACACGATGAATAGCAAAAAATGCAAGAAATGTGTTATGCATCACATTACAGTGTTATGCGTCACATTACATAAGACAGGAAGCTGAACTGGATGAAATAAAATATGTAATATGTTGAGTGTCTATATTTAACTGGCATTTTATCATGTAACGTTCATTCAAATGGTTATCATAAGGACGGGAAGAAAATTAAATTATTACGTGTAAAATTATATTTTGACGGGACTCTAGACAGAGGACAGTTTCACACTAGCATTTTTACGTTGAAAAACTGTCGCGTGCACTAGCGTTTTGGGAAAAACAACATTCAAGAAGGAGAAGATGAACAATCTGCATATCGTCGCACAAGAACCAGAGGTACGTAACTCCATTTTCGAAGGGATACAAGTCAGAAGACAAAAATATTGTTTTCTTAGAAAGATGTGAATTTAATACAATGATAATTGAGCTATATTACAGAAGACAATCGACAATAAGAACAGATGGCGTTACGTACCGTTTACACCAAGGGGGCTTTCAAAATTGTGTCCAAACTTGAAGAAAATGAAAACTGCATTTTTGAAGTTACGTTCCTGTGGTTTTCATGCGACGATATTATATCTCAGCAAACAAGCTCGACATCTAGCTAATGTGGCATTAGCTGCGGAAATGGGTAAACCGATTGGAATTAGATTTTGCACTGCGGTTAGCCATACATGTATCTTAGCTAGAAAACTTCTTTTTTTTTTACGTTACTGTCATTAGAAAGAAGATCGTACGTGTAAGAGAACAGGTTTAAATTTTAGGCGAAAAGCAATGTATCTGACGAGTGGATTATGGTAGGGAGGTTAAATTTGTCATATAAAATCTCTACTCAATACCAGTGAGCAAGTGATCAACGCACTACGACCTTAAAACGGGCAATTTTCGTAGATTTTTTATATATAAATTTAACATATGATATAAAATAAAACGTAATGTATAGAACTCCATCATGTATTCTCTGATGCACTTAAGTGATCACAATTTTGCTAGCATACAAAAATTTTAAGAAAACTATGTTTTCAAGCGGATTTTGTGAAATTACCCTGTAAATCCATGTAATTTCAAATTAACTTATAGCCTTATATATATGTTTTAACACATGCAACCTCAAAAACAGCAAAAAAGCTTGTAGTATACGACTTAAGAAATAACTAATGGGAAGCAAAGCATCTTCATTATTTCTTTTTCAAATAACGCCTTTATAGTTTTCGAACGTGCTTCTTTACTTATATGGAGCATTCTACTTCATGGGAACAACATCGAGGAATCACTACTTCTTCCTCCGGAATTTACATTAACATTACATGTTCCATTACCGCGTTACTACAATAAAATAATCACAGGAGAAGACGATCGGCACTCTTCACTAAGTATGACTACGTAGTTTTAAAGGCATTATAGGTAATATATCTTCTTTAAACAAAATCTTGACGGAACAAAAATTATATAATACTATATGCCTAATACTAACAGGAACACTGGACATTTATAAACCTTTACAACATAAAAACTAAAAAGGTAATTTATATACAAGCTCCCTGCTGCATATACAAGCTACCTAAACTCACAGCGACCATTTGTATTTTCCGTCATTAATAGGAAAGGCTAGTCACTACATTGCTATGAAATCCTTTATCAATGGTAATAAACAACGAGCAGTATCAAATAATTAGAAAAGTGCATACTTCAATAGGAGCCTCAGAGGCACCCCTTTGGTCTTTACATTAGTATACAAAATTACGCTATTCTTTCTGAAGTAAAAACTTGCTTAGGAAACGCAATCAGAGGGTGCATTACAAGAGAGAGAAGAATTTTAGGGCACAGGACACGAGACGAAATATCTATTAAGAATAATAGGATTAAAATTGAACAGGCTGCCTCCGAGGCACCCCATGGATAGTGATGGGTAGTGAGAATATTCCCGCTGGGAAGGAATTTAAAAAATGAGAATGTTCACGGGTTTTTTTTCCTGGCCTATAAATTCACGGTTAGTAGCTTATTTCCATTTCTTTACTTTACGTTCCAAATTATAAAAACCCTATGACTAATTACATTATTTTAAATTATTATGATTTACTTCTAGGTATTAAAGAATTTTGAGCTTAAAAAATTTAAAATTCTTTGACTGTACTTTATATAACTAATAATATGAGTTTTAAGTTCCATTTTCATGTGCACTGAAAAGTACGACAGTTGTTTAGTATTGGGGGTCAAAACTAGTTGATAGTGGAGTTCAAGTAGTAAAGAAAATATCGAACACAAATATCGAAAACAACGTGCCCTGCGGGGTTCTACCCCACCTCCACTTGCTAACGCTCGCTCATCAATGCTGTCTGAATTTAATGTTTGTAACGTAATGTAACATATGAAACCATAAAACAACCGCATCGGATTAGAATAACGCGAAAACTGGCCCGCCAAAGCTAAACAATAGAAAAATTAGTAAAGTACTAATACAAACGATGAAAAGGAACCATTTTGTAGAATTACTTAGAAATAGAGATCAAGTACTATTAATACGCCCTGAACCACTGTTAGTAATACACGTCGGTCTGTCTCCTCTCTCTGACTCGAATTTCTCAAAAGGTACTCGGACTTCTCTTACATGTGAATTAACGCATGAAATTTCGAGAAAAATGGTAGCAAGAAAGGTCGAGTGTGGCAATGTTAAATGATAAATTATAAACATAAGAAAGGATCTTGCAAATATTGTGAACGTACATATTTATGGCAAATGTTGACAAAATGGAGGGACATGTGTCTTCTGGCAGTTACCCAAACTATTTTGTTTATAACATTTAAAAATTTAATATGTACAAATCAGTAACAGAGTCAAGTTTAGAAAATCCACTTACATGTAAATTTCAACTTTTTTGCGTTTTGAAAGAATGTGGACTTACTATATCATTTTTTAAACATATTTACATTCATGGAACATATTGTAAATAAACATCCATTTATGCGTACTCTCTAATTATAATAAAATGTTAGTAACATAACATCGTTCAGAATATACATTTTAAAGGCTCCTCTGGGGACAAAAAAATAATAATCTGTCTTAAACGAATATAATGCAATTTTATTTCTGATTGTATATAAATTACCAGAAAGTTTGCATTTTTGGAAATCTTCTCGGGAATATTCCCGAAAAATATTTTCCCGGGAATTTACCCAACACTGCCCTTAGGCCTTTATGTCAATATAAAAATAACCCTATTTTTTCTGAAGTAAAATAAGAAAAGAACAATTCATTCACCACATGACTAACGAAACCCGAAATTCCAAACCTCATAAATTTAACTTCTCAACAGAATACCATCCTACACTAAGCCATGCAAACATGCATTATTATCACCATTCTTAGAGTATCGTATTGTATATTATTATCCTTTTCTTTCTGACCTACTAACCTTCACAAGAATTTTACAGTTCCCCTGCGTATTAGTGACATGAGTGACGTGACCCGTCAATCATAGACATATCGATTTAATTATATGTGTAAAAATATGTGATGTCTTCCTATTGTAAACATTCACTATATACAACAACGTAAACTTTCTTTTAGTTCATATCAGATTAAATAAGTTAATCAAAATTTAACGAGTCTTTTTCCTGCGTGTTAATAAGCACGTTTAACCGTTTCAGCTCTCACGTACACAACTGTACACATAAAGTCACCAATATATCCAATATCAACAAATCACGCACAATTGTTCAGGTTACTTTTTTCCGAAAGCTACTAGTTTAGAAAAGAAAACTAAACCACATTTACGAAGATCGGTAGATCATACTAGATTAGTAAAAACCTTTTCTGTTTCCTTTCTTTTTTAAAAAAAGAAAGTCGTACGAATGGAAATGGAAATGAATCGATACCCTCGACTTGTAACAATTAAGTTTAATTGAAGGCGAGATAGAAGAGAAAATCATACGTTTTTCAATTTGGTCTTTTTTGAGGATTGTTTACAGTTGAGATGACATTTTGTAAATCTTGTCAACCGATATTTTTACAATTCTGATCGATTGCGAGTAAAACTGTGGCTGTATGATAGGTCTATTCTAATAACTTATTCCATTGATTACAGCAACAGCTAACAATTACATACATTATTATACATGCAAAGCAAATGTCTACCACAAAGTGACATTACTGGTATTAATCTATAATATTTTACAAACTAGTAAACTTAGAGGACATGCATGCAAAATAAATTTTAATGAACTGGACGAAACTTTACGGAAACAGTTATTCATGCACTAAGGAATATATCATTATATACCAGAAAATCGACCCAAACCGGAATCAAACTCATGACGCTTTCATTATAAGACCTCGGCTTTAGCAGAGAGCTAATATCCTTAGCTATTCTTTATAAGCCAGTTAGTATAGGGATGAATCAGCCAAAGTATTGCAAATGGAAGTAAAGAAGTGTTTAACAACTCACAGAAACACGCTGTTTACGCTAAGACAACTACCATGATCAAGTTCAAGATGATAAAAGAATTGGTGAAATATTTGCATTTATGAAGAAGTGGTACCGTGTTAGCGGAATGAGTGAAATAACCAACGTAAATGGGTCTAGGATGTTTCGGTATAGAGCGTTTTGGTGTAGAATGTTTCGGTGTACGGATGTTTCGGTGTACGGACGTTACGGTGTAAGGACGCTTGGCTGTAAAGGACGTTTCGGTGTATAGCATTATAGCCACTCTGCAATAGTGTAAACTGATTAACATTGTTATTGAGTCTCATTGTTATTACTCAATCTCTTCGTAACATTGGCGTATTTTTTTTCGTTTTTCTGACTTCATGTTCGCCAATTAACTTATTTGTTCTTGTTCCATTTGAACAGCACTAACAAGGAGACTTACTGAAGTGTAATTTACTGATTTGAATGAAACTTTGCATACTTGTAGAATATCAAAAAATAATCGTCCCGTATTCTTTTTTTTTTTTTTTTTTTTTTTTTACTTTGGTAATGGTGCGGGTTTAAGGGTAGAAACCACCCTTTGAACGTTAGAGGTAGCCTCCAAGCATAAACAGAAAATAATTATTAAAATAGAAGATTAAATGATACGGCCAGCTTACTGCCAAGGGGTTTTAGGACTGATTCAGAACCTGACGTTATAATTACAAAATTCAAATTGGCGGATCTAATATGATGATTACCATTGCCAATAGTCTTCTGGTTTGAAATGATCTCCAGTTAGCTAAGAACAATTATAATTGGCAGGGACTACTGAGAGAAGGTGCAGACTGATTTGAAACCCTTTCTGTACTTATTTTAAAAGGACGTTTGATTAAATCTATAGCCCAAAAAGTTAGAAGCCAGTGCCGATGCATTTATCGCGAATGTGAAGCAACACGTGTTATTGAAAAAATAGTAACTCTGATCAATACGGTTTAATTTGGAAATGCAGACGGGACGTACTCTAGTATTTACAGGGATGCAAACAGTAGAAAGTGTGACACAGTCAGTACATTCTATGCCTCGTAGCTACATCATACAGCCTTTAATTTCTGCAAATAGTGTTTTGTTATCACCACTGTTAATTGTTTTGTAGGAGAACAATGGAACATTTGTTCTTATAGTCCAACACAACCTCTTTAAATTTGAAAATATCCTTGTGAAAGCGTCAAATCCGGGACAATTAACATCAAGTGTTGTGAGATCATGGTTCCAACAGATTTTTCTTCAAGCGTCTAATGCAAAGTCCATTTTGTTATTAGCTTCGTGGAGTGGACACAATTCATCAATTTTGAACCTATTTTAAGAACAAAAGAATAACTCATAATATAAACCATTTCTTCAGAAAAAACTGGTAGAATTCAGCCTCTTCTTGTGTTCTTTAGGTCGTTAAAAATTTTCTTGAGGCTTTTTTCTGACACTGTCCTCTACAACGATAACATGAATTAATATCTCCGTAATAATATAATTAAGATCTCAACACTGATACATAATCAGTTTTCTTCTCCTAGATTTGCTAATCTTATTGGGTATGCATGATATAAAAGCGGTTATTTGGAAGAAAAACCACCTGTGTTTGAACAATTCCTTTCAAAGATTGTGCAGTATTTTGCGATTTGTGCACACTTATTGCCGTAATAAAGTGTGTGTGTGGTGTACACAATGTTTATGCATCACACACTTTTTTACTATATATCATTACCATAAAACGTTTTCCCAATCAATTCATAATTATAACATTTGAGTATATAAGAAGTTCTGACATACAGTGAAACGAGGGGACTCACTATAAATAAGTAACCAATGTCAATTACATCAGCATTTAATTTTTATTTTATTTATTAATTTATATTTTCTACTTCATGAATTTATTTCTCCCTAACGAATATTTTTCATTTTGAAGAGTGGACGTTTCGTTGTAAACATTGGAACATTTACCCCGAACCAGCCTCACACCTAAACGTCCTTACACAGATAAATCCGTACACCGAAACGCTCTGCACCAAAACGTCCTACACGGAAACAGCCGTATCCCAACGTAAATGTCGGAATAGTAAAAACTTGCCGTGTCATATCTTATTGACCGAAGATCAAAATAACAGCATTCCTTTGTACTAGGATAACATTTCAAACCAGGATAAAGGTTTAAACTGATGGCAGTGAAGGATAAACTGTGAGGCGGCATTATTTTTTTTTTTTTAACTATTCAAATAACTTCTCCCAAATATGTGTTACATAGCCCAACTTTTTAATGGATAACTAACAGTATCAACCTGGTGCGGTGTATTACAAGGGTTATCCTGTACCCAATTTAAACAATTGAATATCGTTTCACAGTGTGAAACTAAGACTTCCGAAATATGCGAATAGAATACTTAAATTCCAAGTATACATGTGCAACAACGTGTTGATATAGAGTAAGAAGATCGAAGATAGAATCTGTTCCTTGGAAGCTGGATTTAGCTCAAAAACTATTACTAGCTATGCGTTGCTCACTTCTATAGAGATAAATGTTGAAAAAATCCTTAATTTGAAGCACTTCCGATTTGAATGGAAAGTTACGGAAGGAAATAGAACGTATCGTTGGGCCGCTGACCCGAATACAGAAGAGCTTTTCGACATCTTATACAATTTTTCTATATGAAAATCGGATAATAACAATACTAATGATTTGCAAGAAAACAGCTCCTCGATCCTGTTACCACTTTCGTTTTATAATGATAAATGTTAAAACAGGAGACAGATAACTTTAATCGCTTCAGGTTTGAGCAGGTTTTCAACGAGTAAGATAGATCGTTTCCTCGGCAAGCTGACTCGATTGAACATATGATAGTTTTGTGAAGTTTTAGTTCACACAGATAAAGTAATCGATGTATGACACTATTATCTCTATGGATTGTATTAGATTCGACATTTCAATTTGAATTTCAGGCCAAAATTTGTACATGTTTAAATATTTGGTTGTCTAGAAATATTCTTCAGATTTGAAGCTGGTAACACTGTTATCCTGGATGTGTAGGCCTTAATCAGAAATATTCGATTAAACATTTGCTTTCACACGTAAAAGTTATCAAACTGCCTTCTGGCAACTTTGATGACTCGCTGCGGTACCTGTGTTAAGACAAATTTACGAACATGGTAGCTTATTATGATATATTTATCATTTCGTTACGTTCACTGCGTTTTGTTTTGGAAGAAGATGGTAAGATGAATAATGTATAGAAGTTGTATCGTATAAGAGCTGTAAAGAGTAGTTACCAACCGTAGCTTTCAAGATTTGTTTGCAGTACGATTCGTGAAGGCACTGAGTATATATTATTTATTTCCCTGCCTTTGCTTGATTGCAAATTGTTCCGCTGGTGTCAGTTTCGCTGATGATTACACTAGGAAAGTAGTACCAGAATCATGTGCTGACATGTCATGATACACTTTTGATATTTAGTTGCTTTTCACATAACACTCAGTTAAAAAATAAAGGAATTGATTAACAAATTTTTCATTACCGTAAACAAGTACTAAAAATCTCATTTAAATTTCCTAGACGATTCTCTTGGATACAAAAATTGAAAACATCTATGTTGCATCCATTAGTGTGCTCCAGTTCTGAAACTGCGTTGTTAGTCACGGAGAAATTACCTACGGGGCATTTCACACAACGTGTTAACAATAAGATAAAACTGGTTTAGGAAGAGCAATGTCGTTGTAAGCCACAAGGAGCGCAACAGATTGCGTGTCACGCGGAGCACGACGTTGTAGGGATAGTGGCAGCTGGTGAGGGGGAGTTGCCGAAGACACGATGAGGGGGCTTAAGTTTCTCTGTGATCAACTCATATAAACTGTGCATACCTTCCCTGCGATAGTTTAAAACATTTCTTTCCATAGAATGTAACCGTGTGAACTGAATTGGCATGTCATGAAATAACAGGAAATACAGAAGAGAAGAGTTTCAGATTGTGTGTTTTCAATGATGTCCTTGACAAAATCAAAGTATTACTAACTGGTATTCGAAACTCGAAATCTCTTACCATGAATTGGTGTGTTCCGATCCAAGGCGGGTTCCTGATTTAAAATTCGAACTACCCTAAAAAGCAATGAACAAAATCTGTGGGAAACTTATCGACTAGAGAAAGGAAAACTTATCGACGAACTAAAATTATTTGCAGAGGTTCGATCTGAAACCGAAACGAGATCTTGTGAGTGAATATGATAGTGAATATATAAGTAGTGAGTATGAAGAGGAAACATGGTGAGACGATATTGAACCAGAGATGTAAAAAAATCAACTCTAAGATGGCTAGCACGTCTTGCTTCACGGGTGCGATCAAAATTATATACGAATGTCTCATGTACGTCTTATGTTATAAATAGCTCTTTAAAGTGTACAAATTCCTCTTTACGATCCCTCTACCATATGTAAATTTTTAACGAGCGTTTTTCAAACTCAAGATTATTGAATCTAGATTAAGGGCGAACCTCAGTCAAGACAACATTGAATCGTTTCTGTTAATGCAGTATGAAATGGATATACTAAACAAAGTAAATTAAGGTGTAATAACTAACAAACTCTGTCATGATAGTACAGAATTGAAAATATTCATGATGTAAGGCACAATGTCCTTGTTTCTTGTCATGTAAACAGATCAAAGTGATAAAAATTAAATGGTGTATATATATATATATATATATATATATATATATATATATAACGTGGCACTGCACAAATGGTAATCAAGCTGTTTGAAGCCAAATTGAACTACCATAACTGCATTTTCGAGGTGTCAACAAGTACCTGTGAAACTTTAAACCCAGTATCTCCAATACCACAAAAAAGGTAATTTGCTATATTATTACATTATCTTTTAATGTGAGCTTATCTATCACTGTTTTCAAAAGCGCTAATTTATCAAAAATCATTAAAAACTACATAGTTCAATCTGGCTACAGATAGTTCGAAAGTGCATTAATTTCATTGCTTTCACACAGCTCACCTGAGAACCCCATAATAAAAGGGGTCTAAGTTATACATGACGTTTCCAATAAGGTTTATTTATATTCAGAAATGTACTCTCCGCAGCACAATATGCTAACAAGATATGCTAAAAAATCGTTAATTTGAAGCACTTCCAATTTGAACAGAAACTTATGGAAGGAAATAGAATGTATCGTTGGGACGAAGGAAGTGAACATAATATTTAAATAGAGAATTGATTACAAGAAACAGCAACCTGATAGATTTTGCCATTCTTCCTCTAAGAAAATAAGTATTAAAATTGAATCTAATAGTTAATTTATACAACTTCCCTATTTGACAGTGTCGGGAATTGTCATTATATATTGTATTCAGACGCTCAATCGCTTGCAGAAAACTGATTCTGGGTATATGCTATCGTTTCTGTTCTATGGCAATAAAAGTTGAAAAATATATTGAAAACGGCTATAATAGTGAATTTGAACCATGTTCGTTTCATGTAGTGTTCTGTGGGTAATCATGATATGTTCAATTTAAATATTCAATTGTTTGCAGAAAGCCGCCTTTTGCTATATGATACCTTTTCTGCTCTGTAAGGATAAATGCTAAAACGGGAAATGGCTAACTTGAAATGCTTACCGTTTGAATAGAGGGTTAACGGAGGAGATAGACCTATTCTTGAGAAGCTGAATGGATCGTACGAAACCGTTGATATGGTTGATTTTGAGTTTTACGTCCCGTTCAGCAGCGAGGCTATATGAGACGTGGACCTACTGATTAACGTGGAATCCGAATCACATGAGCTCCCGCCGAGAATCGAACCCGGGTCTCCCGCGCCAAAGGCGACGTACGAAACCGTATCTCGATATCTCTTATAGTCTTTACTCTACAGAAATCAGTATTGAAATTACCTGTTTAGAAACTTTCAAAATCTTCCGACTTGATAAAGCGCTGTGGGTTGTTATATGGCCATTCCAAACACTCAATCGGTTGTACAAACCGTTTATTACTGACTGTTACCGTTTTCGTCCTATGATGACAAATATTAATACCACAATGGTTAATTTCAATCTATCTGCTTTGAATAGCGGTTAGTGTAAAAATGTGGCATCTTATCTTAGAACGGAAGTACTAAAATAAACCATTAGTGTATCTCTCATTGTAAAAATGCAATTCCATTCCGCGATTGTCATATACAATTAATTGTTGAAACATAGATTAATATTAAATTTAGACACTTCTTGATTTGGTAGAGTATTGTCAAGGATCGTGTTATGTTTGACACTCAATTGTTTGTTGAAATTTTTCTTCTTGCTATATTTTCGTTCTCTGGCGATAAAATTTAAATCGGTAGTGGCTAGTATTAACCAGGTTTTATTTGTATAAGATTTCAACGCAGAAGATGGAGCATATGCTTCAGATGCTTCATCCCATGCAAAAAATCACTTCCTGAGAGCTTTTACAATGCTCATTCTACGGAAATCAATTTTCAAACCAGAAGTACTAGTTATATGCAGGAAAATAGAGTAGGTTATGCTAGTTGTTAAATTTAACTTTAATTTTTAAGGCTTCACCTTCAATTTCCTGATTTTATATCGAATAGCTCAGAGTTTACATCATCAATTGCAAAAAGTATGGACATGTGCAAAAAGCCAGTTTGAAGTATGGTAAATGCTATAAATACACGAGTACCGACAAGATGATAGAAAACTGATCCTGGTGGAATACAGTCAAAAATAGTGTAAAATAATATTTAAAAAGTTGAGAAATTATGCAATTTAAAGAAAGGGAAAAATAAGTGGAAAAACAAAATGTATTTAAAAAACTTATATACAAGTAAACTATAAACCCTTGGCTCCATAACCTCTTCGTCTGTCTTGGTTCCTTGTATTCTCACGCTCCTGCACTTTCGATTGGATCATAGAATATATTCCAATGTGCAAGAAATCTAATAAAATAGACAATAGTTTTTCCTAAAACAGTCATCATTGTACTTTTCTAACGTAAGCCTGCATTCAAGAATGAAATGCCGCTTAGAAGGTGTATTTTTCCATTCTACTATGAAACTGTTGTTCAAAAGGCGGGATGTACTTAATAAATTTGTACTGAGGATTATATTCCTAATCTGGGCTGTAGAGGGCAAATTTACACGTAAATAATTAAATAAATAACGTTTTGCTGGCATTTTGTGAGTACAACAGTACACCGCAATAAAATTAACTTCACATAGCTCTGAAATCATTCTAAATAATAATAGTGTCGTCAGCCTACAGGAGTACTATATAGAAGAAAGAAAACCCGTTAAAAAGTACACTTTTCAAATGTACTAGGAGGATATCCTCTGAGAAAATGCTGCTGCTCTTAACAAAAATTGACTCTAACGTTGCTTTGAAATGGATTTCTAGTCATAATGACCATCTTTTAAATGAAACCCGCAAAGAGGAAACCAACGTCGGACACACTTTTTAAATGTATTAGGATTCTATTTTGTAAAAAAAAAAAAAAAAAAAAAAAAAAAAAAAAAAAAAAAAAAAGCGTAGTTTTTTTGCACTGATAAATCTATTCTTAATCTTGTATTCTGAAAACTATTATTAAAAGAAAAACAAAAAAAAATCCTGGGGTACCTGTGTCTACGGCCTTTCTTATGTGTGTCTAAAATCTAAAAGCAGAGTAACAAAATTTATTTCACTCACTTAGTAACAAAGACTTGCATCCTCTGCAGTTAGAAGCAAAATAGCTGCCAATAGCTGTTAAAGTTCGAAACATGTTTCAAATAGAATGATTAGGCATTTTTTTTTTTTTTTTTTTTTGCCTGGGATGTTCTTACATTCCTTTATATTCTCAAATAAGATCTCAATTCATTTTAGTCGCCTAAAAAGAATGAATGATCTCAGAATTATATTATCTGCAGTTATAATCAGAGTAGGACCCGTTCTGATCAAAAAGTTTGAGACAAGTTGATGCTACGATCAAGATTTCTATCCTTGTTTATCAGTACGGACATTAACACTTCCCCCTTCATTCATTAAAAAAAAAAAATCACGATTTACTTCCCTCTTCTAGTAGGAATAGCCCGATATCAAAAACAAAATTCTAAGATAGGCTCAGAGCAACGCAAACAAAAATTTCGAATCGGAAGGCGCTAAAAATAGAACGAAATAGAACTTTCCTACTTCTGTATTTATTTTAGACGTGTTTCGACATTGTAGGGAGCACTGATGCCTAAAAATTGTTAAAAATACTTTTATACATCAGTGGAGTAACTGTTGAGTTGATTTTGAGTTTAACGTCCCGTTCAGCAGCGAAGCTCGTGGAATCCGAATCACATGAGCTCCCGCCGGGAATCGAACCCGGGTCTCCCACGGCAAAGGCGCGTACACTAACCGCTTAGCCCCATGGAGTAACCCTGTATTGTCCTGGATTATTCAATAGGTTATTACTAATAATGTATATTTTGCAGTTATTTTTCTTGTTGTATGCTAAGTTCAAACACTGATATATATATATATATATATATATATATATATATATATATATATATATATATATATATAAGTTTATGTAAAAATTACTTTACTGCACAAACTTGTATTTTTCCTGTAGCAGGCGAAATAGCACTAGCTTCAGAAAAAAAGTATGCATATACAAAATATTTTGAAATAAGGAACTGATGATAATAAATATGAAGACAAACGTTCTTGCAATTTCCATGTCCATTGCCGATACAATTGTCACTTTTAGTCATAATTATAATAATAAATATTATTATAAAAATTGCGCTAAATTAATACCAATGAGCGAGAACTATTGAGCCTAAAAACTATGTATTCGATACTAATTGCAGCCCTATTTGATTAATCTCTCATCTCTAGTCTTCGCAATATTTTGGGCTCTTTCACCTCTATAGTACTCTTTTACATATTGTTAGTCATAAGTGTATGTTAACTTGCTGTTACAAATTAGTATATCAACCGAGCTTCACCTTTCTTACATGATGACAGAGAGGGAGAAAGTAAAATTCTAACATCTTCTTTAACACTTCCATTTTCCCTGTTCTGGTAAACCAAATAATGATACATAGCCTACACTTTCTTCAAAACTCTGATGTCTTGCATAAAAGTACTTTGAAGTATACAAACTCTACGGTGTGAATTTCTATACAAGACCAGCCAATATGAAAACATTATTCGGTCGAAGTTTACTATAAAAGATAGAGAACTAATTCCTAATAACACTTCAAATAATACCATATTGTACATAAATTCATTCACAAAGTAGCTAGCAACCACTGTAAGCTACATGAAAAACAAAATTCAGTGTGCTAGATCATGATACGGAAAAAAAAATATTTGGCAGTTAAGGAATCCACATAAGTAAGATATTTACGTTCCTAATGTATTGTGTTACTCTGGAACACAAATATGCAAGCAATGAAAGCATTTCAGGATGTTACTTATATCATCTTTGGGAACGTAAAAATACATATTCTACACATATCATATGTAAGTTTATCCTATAGACAGTGTTTTGCGCTATACTTGATATTGTGTATATTTATTTGCGTTGACCCAATTGGTACTAACCAACGCATCCTTTTGCTTCCAATCAGACCAACATCCTGAGCCTTGCCTAATTTACATAGCAATCTTTTTCTTTTACCGACCATCAAGCACATATTGGTTAGTGTTGTTTGTACAATAATTCTTGTATCGCCTATGTGCAATAGGACCCTAAAGTGAGCCTGTATGGAGAAATAGATGTCCATATCTTAGAAATGATTGCTGATTACATTTAAAGTCGACTTTCTTGAAAGAAATGAGTACCGGTATGAAATGAATTTATGTATGTATGGTCATCTACAATTAATGAACATGCATTGTTGGATAGAATACTCTTTTTTCTTGCATTTTATTAATGTTTTTCAAAGCCCTCCGGAAAGGAGAGGGTAGACTCATTCGAGATAAATCCTGAATAAAATAACAAACGTCCATAGTTTTTGTTACAGTATAACCATTTTGCATTAAGATTTCGAAAATTTCAGGATAAATTTCATTCGGCAAGTCTTTACTTTGACTCAAACAGTGACTTTAATCGGTTCTTATAGGTTCAGTCACTTCCTGGAACTGTTACTGCCTGAGTCACTTGTTAGAAGTGTTCGTTCCTTAAGTTTGACGTTCTTAGTTTAGATTGGCGGTCGTTCATATTTTCCCTACTAGGTGTCTCTGTACAGTCCTATGATAGTTTGGTAGTGCGATGTCACATGTTCTGTCTCCTTGTAGGAAGTGTGAGGAAGCACGTGGTTGAAGGCATTTCTGACGTATGGTAAAAGTAGATGTTTATTGTTTTTTCTTGTTTGTAACAATAGCAAATGTGCTTGCTCTAACAAATCGACGTATGTGCGGAAAGGAATATTGTGAAGTTGAGTATTGCGCAACTGCGCTAATCAGCAATTATGTATTTTTACCGGCATGTATGACGGCGTAAATTTGCTGATAGTTTGTCACTTGGAGAGCGATATTTTCCATTTTTACGCCATGCTGGATCTGTCTATCATTAGCAGTGAGTGGTTTCATTGTTTAATTGATACTATTTTTATTCTTGATTTTTTTTTTTTCATTTGAGTATTTTGCAAGATTTTCCTTTGTATAGAACAGTATGTATAATTTTAAGAATTATACTATAATCGTAAGTGCAAGGGGCACATCAGCTTGTTTTAAAAATAGTGAATTACTTATAGGAGGAATGGTGTTTAGTAACACTTTGGCCCTTGTACTTACAGTGTACATTACTTTGACTCGGACAGTGACTGCAACTGACTCATCTGACCCGGTTCCCGGAGCAGTTTAGGAATGATTCCTATACTACTGCGGGATCCGGGTCAGATGAATCGGTTGTAGTCACTGTTTGAGTCAAAGTAAAGACTTGCCTTTCATTCTCACGATCGGTCAATTTACCTGTCTTAAAAAAAAAAAAACTATTGTCGAGCACCCATATTGTAAATGTATACAAGAATAAAGAATTTGGTGAGAAATTCGTAATTAATAATAAAGAATTATTATTTTATCATGATACAAACTACATAAGATTTGTAACGATGGGATCGATCTTATTATCATAATTTTGTATACAGTTAGTCTATGTGTGCCATCTCATTTCCAAATTGCAGATTAGTAATCTACATTCGAGAAATCTCCCATACCTAAATATTATTAATGGATTATTGCCTTTAACCTTACAAACTTTCCGAACCAACGCATCCGTATTATTAATCTGAGCCAATTACTTTATGAAAAATCGAATATTACCTTTCTGGCCGAACTGAATTTAAACTATTTGTTGTTAATTGTTGGGAGTCCTTAGAGTATGACGCGCAAGTCTCTTGAACCACTAGTTTTCTTGGCATTTCTATATCACTTTCAAATGCAGGATGTTCTACGGCAAATTCTGATTTCACCCTATCAACGTTTACTTTTTCATCCAAAGAATACATAGCTACATCCTTCTCAATTGTTTGCTCTCCTTCCGTTGTAGATAATATTAATTCTTTGTTGTCAGTCATCAGTTCATATGTCCACCCTTTCCCTTCGAGTGGATCTACCTGAGGTAAGTCATAATCAATTTCTTCTTTGCACATCAATTCCAACTTAACAGGTGACTCACCAGCCATTATGAGTTCAAATGTAATAAGAATTTGACACTGTTCTTATACTTCCCTTGACTTTTAAGCTGCCAGTGTTAATGAAATGATTGACAAGACCGTTCACAGCAACTTTGCACTTGTAATCAAACATACGATCAGATTTTAATAAAATACATAATAAATGCAGTTTGAAAACAGTAAGTTCTTCTTCACAATTTTTATGTACCAGGTAGCAAAGACCATTGGGCAGTTATTACGTGTATTAAGCGTATAACAAATTATAAAAGCGAATTACTTAACAAAAGAATTATAGTATAGAGTAGATAAGTTATGTCCCCTTCAGGGAAGAATACAAGTACGGTTGAGGAAGCGGGGAACAGAACGATGTAGTTGTTGCCCTCTGAAAACTTTTTCGATAGTTTATCTTGTCTTGTCTTATGACTATTATCAGTCAAATAGGTAGGTGCATAAGCTCACTAGTCATATGGGCTACAAATGCTACATGGTCAAATGTGTACCTCAAACAGAGGATTTATGATTCAAAAGAAAAATTGAATAAAATGCAGGACACAATCGGGAAGAAATTACATAGGTCAGGAAAATAGTCAAAGTCAGGAAAAAGTCAAAATCTGGAAAGAAGTTCAGACACGGAAAGAGGGCGAAAAGCCAAGATGAACAGGACAAAAAATTAAGGGTAAGTGGGAAGTATAAAATTAAAAAAAAGAAAGCGTATAAAAAAGAAGGGAATGTATGTACGCGTAAATGTAACAGAAAGTGAAGGTATAGCGGGTGCCTTGTGTATTATAAGGCCCACTTAACCTTCTTCCTCTCGGAGCACCACCAGACACGAGGCACCCGCTATAACAGCCACTGCCGAACTCCGATAGTTTATTACTCTCCAAAGGCAAACTTTTTCTCAGATTTGCCAGGTATATGGTGAATGCCATGTTTGTGCGAAATCCAAAGAAATGCTCCCTTCTGATCATTTGGAGGGAGGAGATGCTGTAAATCAAGCTTCAGTGACACCTTACACATGGCTAGCCAGCAGTTAAAGAGCAGAGAAATTCCGTCTTAGTTTTTAAAATGAGGGACGAAAAAAAAAAGGTTTGAAAAACTTATCAATGAATATATTGTTTTTGAGAGTAAATATGTGACTCATTTTGCTGTAGTTTAATTTATTAGACGACAGGGAAAATCTGGAGAGATTGCTTGAAAAAATAAATACAAGTTATTTGACACATTTTTCAGTCTCGATACTTCCATAGCCAGAAAACAAAATTATAAATCAATTTACCTCGCATCACCATTGAATTTATACTTCTTGCAGCTAGCATTCATTATCGACTCAAACAACTTTTATTATTATTATTATTATTATTATTATTATTATTATTATTATTATTATTATTATTATTATTATTATTATTATTATTATTATCTCTTATTTTTTATTTAAAGTAGTTTTTAACTCAAAAATTTGGCAGGATCTGTGATTTCTGTTCTTCGTGGTGATTACCCGTTTGTTAATTTCGTAGCTTTCTTCCTGAAGAAGAATATCATCATGGCTTATTATCTAAAGGAATTAGCTGTTATTCTTACAGTTCCCAAAACTTTCTTACAGCACTTACGAACATTAATGATGGAAATACAAATATCGGGATAATTTATACAAAACTGAAGGGTAGTTACTGGGATACATATAGTATGCAGTTGAAACATGAATTCAAATGTTTGCTTTTGATTGGTAAAATAGGAAATTGTCAACAAATCTTTATCTTGCCGTCTAACAGCTGGTCACAGTTTTTAGAGGAAGTTTTTTCTAAAATTTTTTTTAAAATAGTTTGTTTTGTTAAGAAAATTTCAATAACTAATTGCCAATGGTTAGTCAAAGTTAAAATATAACCTCCTTTCTTTTTTGTATCTGATCAAAATACTTGTAATTACGGTTATGAAAGAACTATCCAACAACTTACGAACGTGAGCGATTTGACCCAAAATTATTAATTTCAGTCACAGTTATGCTTGGCTATTAAGGGGAAATTTAGGGGCAATTGATCAGATCTGACTCTGAATCTGAACACATTTCAGACTGATTAAAACTATATACATATTAATAGAAATACTTATCAGGCATACAAATAAGCAGTAGAATTTAGTAATAAACGGAGTGGGACAGTCTGAAAGGTTAGTGAAAGACAGAAATTAAGAAACTCGAGCAGAAACAGCAAGGTAAAAATCAAATGATATTTCCGTTCATACGCTAAACATATGCCCTTTAACGTACAAACTATATATTTATTAACATTCGGATATAAGAAATAAATGACAAATTAAGAGTACTTTTTAAAAATGCTCACTTTTTAAAGGATGATAAAAGAATGATTAAGAATGGAATACAATGCAAGCAATTACATACATTATGACCACCCCACCCGCAGCAATAAAACAATCTTTCTTTAATTTCAGCCATCATATCTTAAAGATATGCCTCTTTATCTTAAATATAATATACACTACTTTTTCGATTATGGAGTAGTGCTTTGTTGATGATTAACGAAAAGTAATTAGAAAACTTTTTCGAGTTCATCTTTTTAGGTTATGTTGTTTCAGTTTGCGGCTCACCTAAGAGCAAAGAGTTCTTCAACTCTAGACTAAATCATAACTAAAGGGAAAGGCCAGGCCAGTAGCCAGACCAAAAATGTAGGAGGGGTAGGAATTACGTAGGCCCGATCCAACCATATTATAGTTCATCTATATATTATAGTTCATTAGAAAACCTACCGCGAACATTTTAGGGGTCCGGCCCTCCTAGACCCCTTGGATAAATATAAAATAACTAAGAGGAACTGACGATAGAGCAAAACCCGTGCAACGATCTGACGGACAGCTATGTCTAATAAGTGCAATAAAAAGAGTTCTCTAAAGAAATTTCTTACCACACGACCGGGATCAAGACACACTTTTTTGGGGGGTGTATTAAAAAATGTTTTGCCTTTATCTACTTCTATTGCATCATAATGCTTTTATGGATAATAGATTTAGCTGAGGACATTATTATTAATTAATATTCTTATGTATAAGTTTATATGTAGAAAGGTGAGAAAACTTGTGATTGTTGGCAGGTTGTGATTACATCAAAATGCCACTAGAGTAGACTCCACATTGTTTCCTTTGTTGACATCTTGCACGTATACTTTTATCTCAAGTCTAAATACCTGCTTACATTTTCTGACATAAAATGAGGAAGAAAGTGACTCAAGCTTTTCTAAGTGTCGGTCCCATTATTTGTGTGATATGAAAAAGGAAAACAGCAAGTGTTTCGGCATTTGGTATCCAACATAGAGGCGGGATCTCGGTCAAATGAAACGAAAAAGTTGCAGTGAGTATTCTTAGCTTTTCCTATATTGTAGGATACTTTCTTTGGACGAATTTTCAATAAGTGAGAAGACAATCCTTTATCTTGAAGCACGAATGGATACACACTTTAAAAAGTTCACTGGGAGGACTTAAAACGAGTTATAAATTGTCGTGAAATGAGAGTGTCCTTTACAAATGTGAACCAGTAGCCATGTGATAAATGTGAAACAGATTGTGTCAAGTGTCATGCTGAGAATGGACAATGCACACACCTAAAACTACCTGCCCTTCCTTTGCTTCGTTTTCTCCAAGACTCTTCCATTTCAAGAAATAGAGTTAGTCGTTTGTTCGTATGTATAAGACTGGCCACCCTGAAAAAAATCTTCACAGCCGGGAGTGGGTGGAGAAACTGAGCTGGAAGGGTCGCGAAGACCGAATTTCGTAGATTTGCAACCTCCTGAGATGCGGATAGTATGCGAAGAGAGGTGTTACCTCATCCCACGCCGCGCCGTGAATAGTGATGGGAAGTGGGAATATTCCATATGAGAGAGAAAATAAAAATGACAATATCCCGGGTTTTTCCCTGGCATATAAATTCCCGGGAAGGAATTTATTTCCATTTCTTTACTTCCAAGTTATAAGAACCATATCACTAATTACTTTATTTTTAATTATTATAATTTACTTTAAGGTTTTAAGTAATTTGGAGGTTAAAAAAGTTAAAATTCCTTGACTGAATTTTATATAACTAATCATGCGATCTATTATTTCCATTTCCGTTCGAACTAAAAATAGCAAAGTACTAATTTACAAATGATTAAAACGAACCAGTTTGTAAAGTAATGAAGAATTTCTGTAGAAATAGAGGTGAAGTAGCATCAATATTCCCCGAACCACCGTTAATAATAGTATAAGTACAGTATTAGGATTTGATCCTTGTAGGAAAGATCCTCCGTTCCTGCTTGGGAAGACATATATAAGTGTATGTGTTTTGTGTCCTGCAGTTCCCTAGGAGATCTAAGACATTTACTACAATAGTCTGGGATTCGATCCCTTACGTTTTGGACGTTTTTTTAGACTTTAATTTCAGTTTCGACTTTTTACTGAAGCCGGCCATATAACCATTGGACAACACGGTTTAGAGTTCGTGTTAGAACATTTTGGGAAATCGTTATAAAAGCTTATTTTAATCGTATTTTTAATGCCGATACAATTTAATAATGTGAAAATTATTATGTTGTATAGGCATTAGTTATTTATGCTGGAAAGAAAAGTAAATTAGTTTATCTCTTAAAATAGAAAATATAAATTTATACCATGATAATTATTTTAATAAACGATATGCAAAATTTCACTTTTTCACTTTAATAAACAACCCTGAAACTGCACAAACACACATTATGTTACATTTTGGCACTTTATTTCAAATAATTGAATATGATGAAATGTAACACTTGGCCCAAATATTCTTATTACCGGTAGTCGCGCGTTACCGGTTGTATTTCACTACCTCGTTAGTTTCCGCAATTTCGCACTGTCACTTTTCACACACTTTGATGCTGGAGGAAAATTATTTTTGGTAGTTTCAGGAGGATATCCTTAAGGTTTGGGTGAGGTTCCTTACTTTCCGTTCATTTTTTTGGGATGGTCTTGAAGCTTATTTATTGTGCTGGTACTCCTTGTCGTTATGACGATTTTAAAAGTAACTATTACGAAATAATGTTTTAACATTTTAATCTTTTCTCTTGAGGCAACATTTTTATTATCGTTGATGCACTATAAATGCGTTAAACACTGTACTTAAGTGCATAATAAATGTACCATAATTCGCGCAGTGTCGTTCGTCTGCTCTTCCGGAACTGATTCCTTGGTTGCCTGCTGTTGTCTCGCCTTAACAATTGTAATATTATCTTACTTTTCTGTCCGTTTCCTCGCGTTTTTACGCAGCGGACAGGCTGGCAATGCAGCCTGGTGATGTCAAAGCTAAACATTGTTAAAAGTAACTATGACAACCCATAGGTAGGAATTTTTGAAGACGATGTTTGCTCCTTGTGCTGAATTTTAGCACAATATTTGGAGAGACGAGAGGATCACCAAGATTTCCGTCGCGGACGCAACACACACACACATATTCATATTCCTTTGTTTGCTGAGAGGAAAATTTCTACGAGTGCTTTTATACGAGGTTTGCTTAAAAGTTAAAATTTTCTTCATTAATATTCGATGAGCTGAACCATATGGTTACATAGGGGCTCGACAAGACGTTTGTTTTGAGGGAACTCAAAAACAAACAGAACCCTGCAACACAGATCCTTCACTATTGTCACCAAGTTTTTTCCACTCGTCTTCAAAACGTTAACACTGATTAAGTCATTTTTTGATGATACTGCGAAAAATTTTCAAAGTCCATTTGGAAGCTCGGTAACGAACACGTGGTCCGTAAAAGACGAGTTTCGGATTACGATTGGGCCATAATTTTATTATAAAGTTCATTAATGTATTTTAGTATATTAATATTTGTTGTATTAGAATACTAAAGTGCCACAATTTTAAACACATCAAAATATGAACAAAGTTAATACTTTCTTTTAAAATAGTATAGTTGAGGATTTGAGTAACTACTTACTGGCATTGTTTATCATTACACACAAAAATATTTTGCGTATATGTATAATAAATTGTTATTATAGCAAAATATTTACTAGTATAGTGCCTTCCACTTGCAAGTTTTACATTAAATTATTTTATTACTTTTATTAGAAAGCATTCATTTTTAATATTTACTTTTATTGAAAACAACTTGGAACACATTGAAAAATCAACACAATAAATATATGATTATTTTCGTTTAGTTCTTATAAGTAGTGTACTATTTTAATTATTACTACTATTATGAGACTATGATATTACATACAAATTAAAGTAAATATAGACGTAAATATTTCTAAAATATTAATTGTAGTATTAAAAATTTTACTTAAATCAACAATATGAATAATTAATCAAAATACTCTACATTTATTACATTCTGGTTAGCATTTGACCAAGAATGGACAAAGCAGTGTATGGCTTGTTAGACCATTACACTTCTAAACTGTCTGCCCTTCTAAATTTAGAAGACATCATCCACATTAAAATTATAGTTATATGTTTTCCAACCCTGAGATGAGGGTTTAAAATAGAGTAAAAGGGTTAAAATTTAAAAGAATAAAGAATGGAATAATACGAAATTTGCCTGCGCCTGGCTTTAAAAAATATAAAATTATCCTAAAGTGGGAAGGAAACACATCTTATGCCTTGGTAAGCCACTCGGGTCAAATAGTGGGTCACGGACGCCTACTAACGCCAACACGATATGTAAGTACTACTAATCTTAACAGGGTAATTATGTTATGTAACTTTTTTTAAATTACCAAAATCATTGCACGTGTTAATTTCATAAAATACAAGCAATGCGGCACAACGAGTTTTTTTGTTTAGCTTACACCTACTCGAGGCTTTTTTTTAACACAAAATCAATTTCGAAAGGTTTTATTTGCCAAGAGACGACTAATGTGAATGTATAAACTACTATGTGGTTTTCGCCAATCCTGATTGCTTTAGAAAGCAGTAGCTCAAAACACAAAATTGGTTTATCATTATTTATTATCACTGCATCACACAAGAAATTGACTAACTTATTACTGCTTGACTTGCAATTACTCTTCATTCGTGATGATTCTCTATGCATATCAATTTCACTGTATTCAGATTGAACACTAGATTGCCTTTTTTGATTCACCAGGATTTTCCGTTTACCTGTGTGCTTGACCTTTGTTACTGCATCACGATCAGCTGATGGCACGTCATTGATAGTAATTGGTGATTGACATTTAATTTTACGATTACACTCATTTTTAAATCGCTTAGGCATAAGGGGTTTGTTTAGCCAATTACCACATTCTTTTTGAAGAGGTTTGTGATTTTGCTAACATCCTGTGATGCCTGGTCAGCACCTAGCACGTTTACTACATTGTAAACATCCAAATGACTAATGTGATTTGATTTTAAATTTTGAACACCTTTTTCAAAAATGCATGCAGAATATTGGTTGTGGTGGTGCAACGAAACAGGCTACTTGTTAGTGCATTACATTGACTACGAGCTTTACTTTTTAAAGAAAATTTATGAACAAACTTGGAAAATTTAAAAGAAAACAGTACAACATACGTTTGACTCTTTTTCATTTTCGTTTGACTTTGTGTACTTTCTTTTTATGTTGACGGTGCTTTTTGCTATAACGAACTTGAAAATTGAATTTCCTTACAATGTGACGAACAACATTTCGTAGCCTACTAAATTTTTTTGACAGGTTTTTAATATTGTTTCCCACGTTACTGAGTTATCGGTACTATTATAACGCCTACAAAGCATAAAGCCATTTTTACTACTTTCTAAATTGACAATTTGAGTGCAAATGACAATGCGGAAAGAAACGCACCTCATTTCTTTTGTCCGTATTTCTTTTTCAACTCACAGCTGATAAAACTACTCTGCTCATGACGTACTTGAACAATCGTAACAGACACAAAAAGAAACAAGTTTTGTGAAATGGAACACGTTCTGATTTACTGGTTAGCAAGGTGCCGAGAAAGCAATTTTTCTTTATCAAACATAATACACTACAAGGATGCTTGAGTGGTTTATTTTTGCCTTGTTTAGCGCAATTTATTACTACTTCCGTAAACCTTTTCGTAGTGTGGCACGCCTTGCACCCAAGAATGTTTTTTTTCCTTTACAAAGCAAACAAACAATAGCGGAAGCAGCTGGACTCTGATTGACATGAGTATCTACAGTAGGCGTTGCCAGCTCGATGGTTGAGGGTCGCGGTTGAGAAAACTTCTTTTCAACAGCTGGGTAACTTTGTTACTTTTTCTTTTTTTGTTTTCCCTCTTTCTACAACAACAATATTTGAAAGAGACACAACAAATTCCTTGGCCTCGTTTAACTCAACATTAACGTGATAACCAAGAGGAATTATTTCTTTTCCTACATTTAATTGACATTCGGATATTTGTTCAACCTGTTCAAATTTATTGTCAAGTAATTTAATTTTAACTGATTTAAAACATCACCTGATGGTTGAGAACTAACGCATGGTAAAGTACTACAACTCTCAACACACTGATTTCCCACTGTTTTTTAATATATTTTTTGGAGAGATACGAGGGCAATGTCCCACAAAATACCTTCAAACTCAAGTCAAACCCATTCTGTTATTGTTAGCAAATTTTATTTCTAATGTTACTGTCTTAAATTTACAATCTTCATGCTTTTGAGTGCTTTTGAAATTACTAACTTTTGAAGAAGCATGTGCAAGTGTTACAAACTCAGGAGAATAAAATAACCTAATCCATCTTGGTGGTAAAATTTTACAATTTTCCTTCCGGTCATCACTGGAACCCCTATTACCCAGAACATTTTGATACTTTAAATGCCTCTTGTATATTATTTCAGCTAACTTTACTTTCGCAATGCGTACGATGCGTACGAGTTTTCATAATGAATTTTCAACTTATATTCCATGCCTGACAAACAAATACATTCTAATTCAAAAACACATTCATCTTTGACTTTTTGATAGAAATCAGATTTGCGTAATTTAAGCATTTTTGCAACAATTTTATCTTCAATTTCCGCCCTGTATTCTATGTTCATTTCTAAAAGAGATTTTGCAATTTCGTGCTTAGCTCTTTTACGAATTTCACACACTTCCTGATCTACTTTTAAAGCATTCTCGACTTCTAACAATGTAAATGCTTCTTTTCGATACCTGAATTGACTTTCTACTTTTAGGTATTCAGTTACTTTCCAAATTCTCCGCATTTTATGCAAAACAGGTTTTATTTTTCTATTTATGGGTTCGATGATTAATTTAATAATGTTTAGAAAACGGAATTGAATAATACCAGAAAGGCACTACAATCTGTGTTAATAAAAGGTAAAATTAGCGTCGGTTTATTCAATTTTAGCAAATGTCCTTGTTCGGGCGCCATATATAAGTACAGTATCAGGGTTCGATCCTCGTACGACCCTCTTCAGGAGCACATATATAAGTATATGTTGTTCGTGTCCTGCAGTTCCCTAGGAGGGTTTACACATTTACGAAAGTCCGGGATTCGATCCTTTGTGTTTCGGACGTTTTCTTTAGACTTTAATAGCAGTTTAGATTTTCTACCAAAGCTGACCATATAACCATTGGACAACACGGTTCAGAGTTCGGGTTAGAACATTTTGTGATATCGTTATAAAAGCTGATACTAATCGTATTTTCAATGCCGATATAATTTAATAATGTAAAAATTATTATGTTGTATAGGCATTAGTTATTTTTGCTGGAAAGAAAAGTAAATTAGATTACCTCTTAAACTAGAAAATATAAATTTATACCGTGATAATTATTTTAATAAACGATATGCGCAATTTCACTTTTCACTTTAACAAAGAACATTGAAACTACACAAACACATATTACATTGCATTTTGGCACTTTAATTCAAATAATTGAATATGATGAAATGAAACACTTGGCCCAATTATTCTTATTACAATCGCGGAAGGCGCGGTTTACTGGTTTTATTTCACTACATCGTTAGTTTCCGCAATTTCGCACTGTCACTTTTCATACACTTTGATGCTGGAAGAAAATTATTTTTGGTGGTTAAAGGGGGACATCCTTAAGGTTGGGAGTGAAGTCCCTCACTTTACGTTCATTTTTTGGGTGGTATTGAAGTTTATTTATTGAGCTGTTACTCCTTGTCGTTAAGACGATTTTAAAAGTATCTGTTATGAGCAAACGTTTTAAGATTTCAATATTTTCTTTTGAGACAACATTTTTATTATCGTTAACGCACTAGAAATGCGTTAAACATTCTACCTAACTGCATAATAAGTGTACCATAATTCGCACAGTGTCGTTCGTCTGTTCTTCCGGAGCTGACTCCTTGGTTATATGCTGTTGTCACACCAGGAACAATTGTCAGACTAACTTAGTTTTCTCTCCGTCTCCTTGCGTTTTTACGCAGCGGACAGACTGACAATGGAGCCTGGTGATGTCAAAGCTAGAAATTGTCAAAAGTAACTATGGCAACCCATAGGTAGGAATTTTTGGAGACGAAGTTTGCTCCTTGCGCTGAAGTTTAGCACCATATTTGAAGAGACGAGAGGGTCACCAAGATTTCCGTCGCAGACGCGACACACACACACATATTCATATTCCTCTGTTTGCTGAGAGGAAAATTTCTATGAGTGCTTTTATACGATGTGTAGTTAAAAGTTAAAATTTTCTTCATTAATATTCGATGAAGTGAACCATATGGTTACAATACTCGTCGGTCTGTATGCTGTCTCTGACTCGAATATCTCAAGAGGTACTAAGACTTCTGTTATATGTGAATTAACGCATGTTATTTCGAGAGTTATGTAGGGAGAAAGGTACGGTCGTGTGGCAATGTTACACGCAAAATTATAAAGATAAGTCAGTATGGTGCAAATATTGTGAACATAAAAATGTATGTGAAAATATTGAGACATGTTTCTTCTGCTAGTTACAGAGACTAATTTGTTTATATCATTTAAAACAGTAATATGTTTATAATATTAGTAGTAGAATCAAGTGTAGAAAATCCACTTACATATAAATTTAAACTGTTTAGCGGTGTAAAAGTATGTGGACTTACTATACCACTTTCCCCACACATTTACTTGCATACAACATATTGTATGTAAGTATAGATTTATGCGTACTATTTAAATATAATAAAATATTAATAAAATAACATAATATCAATCACAATACACATCTTAAATAATGCTCTGGAGACAACAGTAATAATATACTGTGATAAAGAAGCAAATTTAACTTAGAAATCGTAATATAGTAATAGAATGCACTTTTTTGTGATTGCAAATAAATTCCCGGAATATTTCTATTTTGGGGAATTTTCCCGAGAATATTCCCAGGAAGATATTTTACACAAAGATGGGAATTTTCCGGCAATTTATGTACAATCACTTAGAAAATTGTATTCTATTCTTATATTCCGATTTTAAAGTTAAATTTGTTTCTCTGCAGGTAAATATGAAAAAAATGTATAGTAAGTTCACAAACTTTTAAACCTCTAAACAGTTAAAATTTAAACTTAAGTGGATTTTCTAAACTTGACTCCACTATTGAGATTATAAACGTATTAAATTTTTAAATGTTATAAATAAATTAGGTTGGGGGAACTGTTAAAACACATGACCCAGCATTTTATCAAAATTTGCGCATAAATATTTATGTTTACAATATCAGCAGATACTGACTTATTTTTAAAATTTTGCACGTAACGTTGCCACACAGAAACTTTCTTTCTACCCATTTCTCGAAATTTCCCTGCGTTAATTCACATGTAACAGAAGTCCCAGTACCTCTTCAGAAATTCTAGTCAAAGAGAGAAGACAGACCGTCGTCTATTACTAACGTTGGTTCGGGGTTTATTAATAGTACTTCATAAATTCTTCTACATAAATTCTACTTTACTTACAAAATGGTTCCTCTTCATCATTTGTAAATAAGTACTTTGCTACTCTTTAGTGCAAATGGAAATGGAACTTTAAAAAATCATACTATTAGTTATATGAAGTACAGTGAACGAATTTTATCTTTTTAATCTCCAAATTATTTAAAACCTAGAAGTAAATCATAATAAATGAAAATAAAATATTTAATCGTATGGTTCTTATGATTTGGAAGATAAAAGTAAAGAAATTAAAATAAATTCCTTCCCCGGAATTTATATGTCAGTGATAAACCCGGGTATATTCCCATTTTTATTTTCCTTCCCACCAGGAATATTCCCACTGCCCAATCACTAGACGTGACATGAATCATAATACATTTCTCATTTCTTGTTTGCTACTGAGCCAGAATGAGTGTTCCAATCAGGATTGGAAACAGATACTGTTTAGTACTAAAAAGTAATCTAATGTAAGATATTTTTGGTTGTCATTTTTTTTTTCAATATTTGTTGCAATAGACATTGACAAAGATTTTAGCTAGATGGGTAGATAGAAAACACATAGATAATATTACAAACTTTTCCCGGCTATAGATAAAATTTTGATTTATACTAATATCCTGTATTTAATAAGTCTGGGTTTAGTTTCACTATACGTATTCATAGAAGGGGTGAATTCAAGGGGCAGCCTGGGTGAACCTCTCCCCGCAGAAAATTCATTCCCTGCGGGGAAACTTAAAATTTCAATCGCAAAGTGTAAAATTGCCTCACCCAATTATTTGCTTTCTTTTCCGTGCACGTACTGGCAAAATCCGATCTGTCAATAAGACGAAGCCCCATTCTATATAAATATTAAACATGTATCACCTTAGATAGAATAGGAACTAGTCAATATAATCTATGTCTCTTAACGCTATCAGCGAGTTTGGCAGAACATGAAATCGTCAACTGATGATGAAAAGTTGATATTTTAAGAGGTACTATACTCTAGCTCTATATTATGTATTAGTATAGATTGAGATAAGAAATGAAAGAAATGGAAGATTTTTCGATCATTCAATATGATTTCTGATTTCAACAGACTTCAGCTCTTGAAAACGAACAGCTCTTTATTACTTCAAGTACAGCCACCTAAATCCCACTTTTCGCATATATTATATATTAGAAAAGATTGAGATAGAAAAGGAAAGATAGTGAATATCCTTCGACCATTCCATGTGATCTCTGATGTCAACAGACTTCAGTTCTAGGAAATGAACAACTCTATCGTTATTTGAAATAGAGTGATCCAAATCCCACTTTTCGCATTTATTATGTATTAGTAGATATTAAGATAGAAAACAAAAAATAGGAAAGAATCTTCGATCATTCCATATGATTTCTGATCAAGTCTTCAGTTCTAAGAAATGAACAGCTCTTTCATTATATGAAAACAGAGCGATCTAAATCCCACTTTTCGCATATAATATGTATTAGTAGAGATTAACATAGAAAAGGAAAGATAGAGAAAACCCTTTGATCGTTCCATCTGATCTCTGATGTTAACCCTTAAATGTATACCATGGGTCTAAGAGGCACGGCACCTTGAAGAAAGTGAATTTATTTGGTCATTTTTCAGATTTTCATGCTAATTTTCTCTGACATCTTTCAAAATATGTTAAGGATTATCTTCATAGAAGCAATTTACTTAAATTGACAACATAACACATTTATTGATAGTTTTTTTTTCATTTATACCTCGTTATTACATAACATGAGTTTCAGAGGCCCGCTAAAGCTTTTACGCTAGTTTGCCCAGTATCTCTCACGGAAACGTTATGTTTTTTTTCTTTCTTAAGTTATACTTATGCGTTTTTCTGCTTAATGCCAAAGAGAGGGCGTAATCCTCTAATGACTGGGAGTTGATGTCTCTTTGCTCCTATAAAATAATTGACGAATAAATAATTATGAAGTTAATCCTATTCCCTCACCCTTAAAAAAATCTGCTTTTGAAGTGAATGGTGTCTCAGAAGTGGAAGCTCCTGTGATTGTGGCGTATCTGGAGGAGAGTGCGATAAGAAATTGTTTTGTTTTATATGCATTTTCAGTTATATATAAAAAACAGAGTTGCGGGTGGATTATTTGCACGTTTGTAAACCCTGAATCTGGCAGAAGAGTCAAATCGATTTCCAGACCTCAGTTAATTATTTAGTAGCATAAGAAGATCGAAAATGTTAAATTTCCTGAGTTCCCGGTTTCCTAAGTATAGTATGGGTGCCCTGGGTTGAATTGCAATCTAAAGAAGTTACACGTCCGTTTTGGTATAGTTGTTCAATGTGAATAACATAACTGAAGTAAAATACGGTATATGTGTGTGTCACTAAACACATGCACCAGATTACAATGTATCTACCATTTCACAGGCAATTCACAAGTCAATATTTATCTGTCTCTCATAAAAATCTACACTTGAATAACTTTATTTTAAGTGTCAATGAAGTACAGACAATTTAACTTTGCTATTTGGTTTGCTTTTCTTTAGGAAAGAAAAGTATCGTTAGATGATGATAAGATATATTACGGAACGAGGGCTGGTCGAGAAAGGAGGAAGATAGCTCGGGTATAAACATACATGCATCATATGATGAAGATTCAGATGCGTAAACGTTAGCCTCAATTTCTTCGACTCAATTGTCAGATTCGTGTGATAATACTGCAAATACAAATGCTTCTTCATATAGACGTACATAAACGCTTCAAGTGAATAACTGTGTGTCTAAATCTAATAAACTTTGGTCTTGTGATCCTCTGTCAAATTCTTAAACACCGGTCTGGAACAATACGTTTCAGGGATGGATCTACTCGTAACGCAAGTACTTCTGATATGAAAAAGTTCATTTTTGCTCTTTACGTCTCCAGAAAAACTTTCCGAAATTTTGATATGCAATAACAAAGAAGAAAGAGGTTAGCAGTTGAGTACTTGGAAGTATGTAACTACGAAAGGACTCGAAGATTTCATTCGAATATTATTATCTGAAGTTGAAAAAACACGGAGACCCCTCAGTCCGTGAGTTATTTTGTTCTGGTAGTAATCCACACTATCGAGCGTCTGTCTGTGAATAGACTTCAAACAAGAATAAAGTTGTTTGACGATAAAAGTAAAAGGAACGAAAGGGTAAAAGCAGATCGACTGGTTCCTTTCTGATACGTGACGAACAGTTCGTTTCTTTTAAAGGACCCTCTATTCGATCAATACATAACTAGGAAACCAACCAAGCATGGACTTAAAATATTTTTGTTGTGCAATACGAAAAATAGCTATATATAATGATGGAATGATGTACACGAGAGGAGAGGCAAATAACCCTGCAGCCAGTGGCGTATTTACGACGTTTTTTCCTGGAGGCTTTGCCTGAAATTTTGAAAATTCTGCAAGATATTTCATATAATTCACTATAGTAAGTAAGATTTCCGGGGCTTAAACCCGGAAACCCAACTCCCTAAATACGCCACTGCCCCTAGCAAAAGATTTCGCCAAGAGATAGTTCTTGAGTTAGCGTAGTTCTTCTCAGCACAACGCACACATACTAAAACGTTATTCTAGAGATTGAGAAAAAACTAGATATAATCATATATTACAATAAAAAGAAAGAAGCAGTGTATTCTGTGGACCAGATGCCAAAAAACTACGCTACAAAAGTGATGACCATGTATTTTGTTTTTCAACATACTAGATGTAACATGTTTAAAACATTTCTAGTGTATGAGTCACAACCTGTAATATCTTTCCCAAGAAATCATTCAAGGGAATTTTTTTTTCTAAAATACGCTAGCAAAAGAACTATTGTTACCGTATATTCAAGAAAGAAATACATCTTCGGAAAACAACAACGACTGCATTTGAACTCTGTGGACTAAATCCCCGTGAGAACTGACGCGATTCTTTTCCAGAAAACACGAAAGAGATGCTATAAATGTCTATTAAGCAGACAGAAAAACAAAAATGGTATTTCTCGAGTCACAAAAACTATATGTGGTGAGCACAGTGTAATTGTGTGCAGTGAATGCAAGCACTAATAGCTTAGGTTCAAAAGGAACAATTTGCTGGAGATATGTCACAAAGAGAAGTAACCGCGTGTTATCACTCAAGTTGACTGTAAACCAACTTCAAAGTTTAGCGTATTAATATACTATAGTGTTCTATACTAATACAGTTTATAATATATATGAGTAGAGTGGTGAAACTTTGTGGCTTTTTTGACCTACTGCGCTTGCGCAATACGTTCCGTTTCCTGTTCCTGTTCCGGTTCCGATTCCTGCTCCGACCTCTGTTCCGACTAAAGTTCCAATACCTCTTCTGCTTTCCCCGGAGCAAACTACACGCAACGAGTAGCCTTTTACGACTATGAACAGCACACAAGAACACGCACGCGCAGAAATATTACACACAATAGCAGACTATAAACGACCATAACACTGCCGGTAGTGTTTTTTCATTTATTACATAACACCAGGGATGTACTCGTTCTCTTTTACAAGCACATTTTATGTGAAGAAAGACAATGGCAACATAGTAGAGTGATTAGAAAATAACAGCATTTAAAAAGTATGATTATTCACACACACACACACACACACACACACACACACACACACACACACACACTTGATTGCTCATGCGCAGTAAAATTACATTTCCAATTTAGTAGACATTGCATACATGCGCAGAAACATTACAGTTCAACTTACATACAACAGCAAAACTATGAACGAACATGACACTGTAGGTAATGTCTTTTCACACATTATATAATATCAGGGATATAGGGTCACAGTGGCTCAGTGGTAGAGCGTTCATTTCCGGTGTTTGCGGTCCCTGGTTCGATATCAGCTCGCGCCATATGGACTTTGTGGTGGACAAACACCGTGTACGTGGGTTTTCTCGGGGTTCTCCCGTTTCCTCCCACTTTCTTCATTCCACCATTTCACTCATATCTCATCACCACCGCCTCCTCTAGCCTAACCGGCATAATCGTGGGACGTAAAACATAAAGATGTCATTTCATTTCATCAGGGATATACTCGTTCTGTTTTATGAGCACTTTTTTTAATGCCAACATAGCAGAGCCGAGATTAAAAAATATCAAAAGGGTTATGTCTGTCCGTCTGATTCACTGATTGAAATTTTGATGCTTTAAGGATGTTGATAACTTCTAGATAAAATCAGGGCATACTTTTTGTACTTACATTTTCAAAACGAAACAAAAGGACTAAAGATTTTTGAGAATACTTCGACAATCAGCAATCAAAATGTTAAGATCGGAAACTGGTTTCTTTGAAAACAATTCACAGTTCCAAAAAAAAAAAAAAATGTGTCATCTCTTTAATTCTTTTCAAATTGAAATGATAGAAATTATTTCTGTTTTTAACACTGATTATCATAAGTCCGATCCGATCCTTATTTTTCCATGGGGTCTTTACATGATGTACAAACCTATTACATTTTAGGTTTGACGAGTATGGTGGCTCAGTTGTAGAGGGTTTACATTCAGTACATTTGGGTCCCTGATTCGATCACGGCTCACACCGTGTGGACTTTCTGATAAATTCAAAAAATCTACAAACACAATGTTGTTCACCTTAAACGAACGTTGTACTGTGATCGAACTAAAGACTGTCGCAATATAGATAAGTGTACAGCAATTCCTTAGTAAAAAAAAAGACGTCCGTAAGGTTTATTTTCAGATCAACCATTCTAAATGAAGTTTCTTAATTCCTAAAAGAGAAGTACCGGAATAATATCAGCATTAGTATGCTAATTTAGAAATCCTATCATATTTAAACGTATTAATCGATCACAAAACACAAATTTTATGTGAAAATAATAAAAAGATCTCAATTTCACTATATTATTATTATTATTATTATTATTATTATTATTATTATTATTATTATTATTATTATTATTAAATGCACTAGATTTATTACTACACTGTTTAGTATAAATGAAAAATATTTTCTCCTTCTTTATGAACAGAAGTCCACTTCATTGACACCCATCAACGGTAGGGTTCGTTTCCCGTCAAACTTGACTGTGTTTGTACACTATCAGATAAATCAGTCATAATTGAATCAATGAGTTTGGTGTTTGTAGTCTAAAAACAAGTGGAATCAAATGTACAAGTTTTTCCCATTCTGTTAAAAATTTCTCTTAAATCGAAATACAAGGCCTTTACCAAAACGATTCACTTGTTCAAATGTGTCACTATTCAGTACAATACAAATTAATTTGGCTTTCATTGAATTAAGACCATATTCAACATTTAATATGACAAGGAGGAGGAACAACCGTGTTTCGTCTTGTTTATATATGCCCTATACACTTACGATTATGATATGAATTCAGTAAATTCAAGATCGTGCATGTTACGTCCAGATAAATTAATCTTCATTCCTTTATATATTAAACATATATTTCCATTTTTCCAAATACGATGCTAATGCATCATTATCAATAAAATCCCTGGAGGTTATACATAATAGCACATACGTAAATTATTTGTATAAATACATATTGTTTTGATAACTTTAGATATGTACATGTACTTTTCTTTACAGTTATATACAAAGAAAAAGTATGTAATGGAACTTTATTAAATTTTACTTCAAATTGTATCATATTGAAAGGTGAGCTCCTTATTGCAATTTTTACTGGCATTTTTAGGTATATCATCATTCGGAGCACTATGGAATACTTGCATATCAGAGCATATTTCCTGTATTCGTTTAAAAAACGCATATCCCTTCTTAAGGTAAAAAGACCATTTCGCATGTTCTATCCATGGAACATCGTTATCAGTCTAATCTTTTAATCTACCAGCACAATAGAAGCATATAGTTTGGTCTCTTTTGTTCGTGTAAAAAAATCCAGCATCACTTAATTGATCCGGACATTGTTTTAATGAAACAGGCCAATGTTCGAATGTTCTTAAACGTAATTCCTTTGTACAATACTGATTATATTGAGGGGCAAAACATTTATATGCACTACTATATGGTAATTCTGGCATTTGTTTTAATGGTATCCTTTCAGATACAGAATTTGGTCGCAGTTCCATTCTTAATCTCCCACTATTCGTATTTTTCTAATCATCTGCTTAAATGAAATCTTGCTTACGTTTCTATGTTCAATTATGTTCGAAATCTATGAAAGTCAATATTATAAAGTAACTTATGACTTACACAGCCATGTTATTTCAGTAGCTGATCAACAGAGACTAATGACACTATGCATACAGATTAGGGTGGGCCGAACATTTTTTTTCAGATATTCAGGATTGAGTAGTTATCAAAAGTTGTGCATTGGTACGAAATGAAGCATGTCAAATATGTTGATTTTAAAACAATATTTAACCGGGCCCCAGTGGCCCTAAAATTCCTAATTTTTTGTTCAAATAAAATGGTTTTAGGTAATAATAACATTTTACCAGACAATACTATTAATACATAAAACATGAAATACATGGTTTCAATATACACAAATAACTATTAAGAGCTTTAACTTTCATAACTACCATATTAACACACGAAAAACCTTTGTGTTGAACCCACCTCAGAACTCTCAAACTTTAAGAGAATATCACTTTTTCGCATCTGGATGCAAAATACATAACGCTGGCTTTCCGAAGGCGGCGCTTACATTGCTGAATTCAAATAAACTAGAAACAATATGGCTGCGAGCCTCTCTTCCTGTATTGTTTTGACTACGAATTACGCATATGATTTTGAATTACAACTCAAAATGCAAAAGATCATTAACCCCATTAAGAAACAAGATACCTGCATTAAGAGCCAAATTAAAGAAATTTAAGAACGGTGCTCAGAAGTTATGTGATATTTTCTCTTGCATATGCTGCGATTGATTAACCTGTAAGTGTGGTAAATCAAATTACATACCGCTTTTGCAGTGGAAGCTCATATTAGATCGGAAAAATCAGAGACAAATGACGAGTTGCAATGTAGATGAAGCAGAAACCCATAGGCTCAAAAGAAAGCATGACACACAGATCGATTATGATGCTGCGGTACCAATTACAAGAGGGTTACAATCGTTAGCCTCAATCCCGCACTTGGAACATACATTAAGCGCTTCCACCCCGAATTCAGACGACGAAGAGTTCGCATGGAGCTATCGTTTAGAGAATAAAATCTAAAGTAAACCTAAATAAACAATAGTGAGCCCTAAACAAATGAGTACCGCAAAAGATTTTACAGGTATATCGAGTAGGTCGGCTGCTAAAATTGTATCCGCTGTTTTAGAAGATATGAATTTACTGAACAAAACTAACTAAGACAAGGCAGTAGATAAAAACAAAATCCGTACGAAACTAGCAAATGAGAAAAAGAAAAAGAAAAAAGAAACTGTCTACAGTGTAAAGCTACTAATTTTAAGGGTCTCTATTTTGATGGCCGAAAATACCAAACTATAGTTCTAATTGACAATTGCAATAGGAAAAGCACTGAAGAATATGCGGATTACATCGATTTGACCGATTGGTCAGAAGTAATAGTAACGAACCCTCCAATTTCGGCTAACGTATCAATAGAAGAACCAACCGAAATGATTGTGGAAAAGAGGAGGTTTCAGTTTGTCACGTTCCCCTTCCACACGCAGGGTTTGAAGAAGTGTCTAAAGGTAGTAACAAAATCTTCTTCAGAAGTATGCGGTAGTGTTGCACGAGACGGTTATATTTGCGCAAAACTGGAAGCACGAAAGTATCTACCAAGCTTCGGACGTAAATCTCAATAGTTTGTTACAAGATTCCGCTAAGGAGCTTTAGGTAAGAGGAGGGTGGGTGGGAGGAACTCGCTGTGTAGCCATCTCCACGTGGTGAGTTCTGCGCTGGTTTGGTGTTTGTTGGTCAATTTTTCAACCTTACCTTATGTATTTGTGTCCGTACTATTATATCTACTAAACACCAATCAGGCGAAGAGCTGCACATCAGATCAGAACATTTAAAATCATGGGGTCAAGTTAAAGTATTAGGAATCTTAACCAATTTTCTATACATACTTAAAATAATTATATATATTAAAAAAAAATAGCACTTTTCGGACCCGCAGGGCCTGGTGAAATATTTTTATCTGCCTCTGTTTTGGGGAAGAAACATAACATTATACAGATTTTGCACGGTACTCAAACTTAATTTTCTGAAAACAAATATTTTAATAATATTTTCACTACTCACAACCATATCTTTTCAGCATTAACGTTCTTTTGGGCTCCCGGGGCGCAGTTAAATATCTTTTTATCCGGCTCTGTTTTGGTGAGGAAACATGACATTATAAATTTTGCACAGTACTCAAACTTTTTCTAAAAAAAATATATTTCAATAATATTTTCACTATTCACAACTATTTTTTTAATTAACGTTCTTTGGGGCCCCGGAGGCCCGTTTAAATGTCTTTTTATTCGGCTCTATTTTAGTGAAGAAACATAATATTATAACACTTTTGCATGGTACTCAAACTTAACTTTCTAAAAAAAATATTTCAATATTTTCACTACTCGCAACTATGTTTTTTAAAAAAATAACGTTTTTTTGGGCCCCTGGGGCCCGGTTAAATATCTTTTAATCCGGCTCTGTTTTGGTGAGGAAACATAATATAACATTATACAACTTTTGCACGGTACTGAAACTTAACTTTCTAAAAATATATTTTAATAATATTTTTATTGTGGGCTACTTTTTTCAAAATTGGCGTTCTTTCGGGCCCCCGGGGCTCGATCAAATATCTTTTTATCCGGCTCTATTTTGGTGAAGAAACATAACGTAATCTTATACAACTTTTGCACGGTACTCAATCTTAATTTTCTAAAAAAAATATATATTAATAATGTTTTCATTGCTGGCTACTTTTTTTTCAAAACTAACGTTCTTTGGGGCCCTCGGGGCCCGGTTAAATATCTTTTAATCCGGCTCTGTTTTGGTGAGGAAACATAATATAACATTATACAACTTTTGCACGGTACTCAATCTTAATTTTCTAAAACAAAATTTCGGCCGTTTTCGGCCCACCCTAATACAGATATCTGGGCACACATGCATGATGGACGAAGGGATGACGAAGAGGAAATCATGTTCCATCTTGTTTATACATGCATCATACACTTACGATGAACCACGATCCTTGGCGGGTCCGGGTTTGTTTCTCGGTGAGAAAGCATTCTCTTTTTCATACAAGGATTAATGCAACTCTAAGTCGTAAAGTACAGGTATTGCGTTCGATTCCTTTGAGAGACCTTTCAAAATGATGGCATATTTATGGTCCGAGTTCGATTCTCGGTGAGAAAGCATTAAATATTTTAAGATATTAAGTTAATTCGATCCTTTCTGTCGTGAAAACTAAGTGCTATATATGTGAAATTTCTTTTTTTTTTCATGCAAGGACTAGTTCAAGTGTAAAATCATTAAGTACCAAATTCGATCCCAGCTCCCTACCAAAGTGGACTTTTCTGTACAGAACCTTTATGTCGTAAGTTAACGAGGCTACAATCAAGGTTAGTTATCTGTTTCACTTTCACTCCCAAATAATAATAATAATAATACTAATAATAATAATAATACTAATAATAATAATAATAATATTGATAATAATAATAATGTGATACTGTATATTTAAATTTACTTTTATGTTTGATATTTACGTTTTAATACCACTTTTATCCGGATTCGATTCGATTCTCGATGAAAGAGAGAGAGAGAGAGCATTGAACACTTGAAAGCATTATAGTACTTCCAAATGAAGAGCTTCGAACGATGTATATCATATGCTGCGCTAAAATCAATACGAAGTGCTATATACGTGAAATTCCTTTTTTTCCAAGTGTTAATTCAACTCTAAATCGTGAAGTACTGGTATGGGTTCGATTCCGGTGAGAGAGCTTTCAAAATGAAAGCATATTTAGGGATTTAGATTCGATTCTCGGTGAGAAAGCATTGAATATTTTAAGACATTAAGTTAATTCGTTCCTTTCTGTCGTGAAACGAAGTGCTATATACGTGAAATTCTCTTTTTTCATGCAAGGACTAGTTCAACTCTAAAATCATTCAAGTACCAAATTCGATCGCAGCTCCCTACCAAAGTGGATTTTTGTGTACAGAGTCTTTATATCGTAAGTTAGCGAAGCTACATTCAAGGTTAGTTGTCTGCTTCACTTTCACTCCTCCAATAGAAAAATAATAATAATAATAATAATAATAATAATAATAATAATAATAATAATAATAATAATAATAATAATAATAATAATAATAATAATAATAATGTAATGCTGTATTTTTTCACGCCTTCAGTTCATAACCTACAGGCACTTCGTGGGAATAGGACCAAGGGGCTAAATCACTTATGCTCTTTGACTTCCCAAGAGGAACGGGCCGGGGAAAAACGAAGACCAATGCTATGCAAAATAGCTATTCAATACATAACGTAAAGACGAAAATCAATCAATTGGGAAGCTTCGATCGTGATAACTGAAAGGACTCTGATGAAGATTCGATAGCCGTCCAAGAGTATGAGCATCGAAGACTATGAGCGTAGCAACAGCGGGTTCCCACAACCAAAATTTTCTCACGGGGCCCCTGGTGGTACTCCTAAAAGGCTATGAGCATAACAACTAAAGGCTTGTTGAAACTTGCCTCCGAATTCTAATAAAAATATCGAATTCTAGGAAAACAAGATAATTTTTTGCTGACTCGGCTACCTATCCGCGGGAATATCTACTGTGAGCACTTACTGTCAGCGTAAATACCACATATTATCGTCAATATAGCCAATACAATTTGAAACAAGATGTCATAATCACCGTTCTATGTAAACTCCTACAACCGCATCTACGTAAGCTACCACGTCTATTACATATATTTCCAGCCTTCTTCCCAATGATTTGATTTTCTATTCAACTCGACTTGTTTTGAGATTTGGTTTCTTCAGCTTCTTTCCTAAGTGCAACATTAACTTACCGGTAGAAGCTTCATTTTCACTTCGTTCTTGGTGTAAAAGTTGCACAAATGTATAAATATTTGGATGTTCTTTTCTCAATTTTACATTCTATTTAGATTGCCACCCCTGTGATGTGCCAAAAAAGAAGTTGTGATGTAGAAGATTAACACTTTTTCAAGTATCCTCTTGCATTGTTAATTAATATATGGCCAAGCATGTCTCGAGGATGTGAACTGTGGCAAATTTTGTGTATTGCAAAGCTTAGCGTGTTGAGGACGAACTACTGCAAAACTGAATGCCATTTTGTTGTAAAATGACTTGATATTAGACCGAAGTTAGTTTGTTTTTTCAGTTACAATGTCAAACGGCTTTCTTGCAACTGAGTCGATCAATTTTCCATTTCCCTGCAACTAATATTAAAAAATCAGAAATCACATTCATTTTTACTAAAGTAGATGTGAATAACACTTCAAATAACAGAACTGTATCCTAGTCATTTTTCCAAGAAGAACAACTAGAATAACATCTAAAATATATGATGAAATTGGAAGAAATGGTTATTCTTCTTACAGAATCTGTTACAATTCTAGACAGATTATTACGAATGCAGGAGAAAATCCAAAAGAACAAAATCAAAGGAAAATTCTCACAAAACGGTTAAAATTTAAGAGACAGAATCATAGGTGCAGCCTAATAAAAGGATGATTATATTTTTCTTCACCTGCCATGCATCTAGACCGTTATTTGTAATTCTATTGAAGTAACATTTTCTTTTAATACTGAAAATCCAATAAAACATGTAAGACTATTATAGTAAGTACATATTTCACATGTTAATCTTTGCTTAAAAAGAATCTTGATCAGTATTTCAGAATAAATATTCTGAATCAGTATTTTAGAGTAAACTAGCATATATTACCCCCTTCGCTGGGTTGAAATGAAAATTTAAGTGCACAACTCCGTATCTCATGTGTTTAGTAGGCGTGAAATATGCTGCTTTCCTTTTAATGACATCGATTTACGCATGATCGGAAAGATCATTGATCATTTCGGCGACCCCGAAAACCATGGATTCGACACTAATATTGACCATTTTCGATCATTTATATATATATATATATATATATATATATATATATATATATATATATATATATATATATATATATATATATATATATATATATGGTGGTAGGTAAGTCCACCGACAAACTTTGGGAGGTGATTCCTTATATGAAATGAACGAAAAAAGTTCTAATAAACATAGGTTGAAAAACATCTCCTTTCAGAGTTCACCGAAAATTCGAAAAATCATGTTTCGAAACGCCCTGCCTTAGAAACTATCGGACCTATCCCAAGTGGTTTAAGAAATAACACAGAAACTAGTATGCGATCTATCTAAATATTCATGTATTACCATCCTCCGTTATCGGCGAAATGAAGGAGCCATTAATACTTAAAGGAATATCCCTATACCTCAACTTTCTTTTTACAGTTCGTTTCGCCGATAACGGACCGCGGTAGAACATAGATATTTAGATAGAGCGCATACTAGTTACTTTGTAATTCCTTAAAACGCTTGGAATCGGTCCTGTAATTTCTAAGGCAGAGCGTTTCGAAACGTGAATTTTCGGCGGTTCATAACTCTGAAAGGAGACGTTTTCTATTCCATGGTTATTAGAACTTTTTTTCTTTCATTTCATACAAGGAATCACCTCCCAAAGTTTGTCAGTGGAGTTACCTACCACCCTGTATATATTACCCTCCCTCATGTTGCGGGCCATGGCATCGGAAGTGTCACCGTTATCTCAGCAACCCCCAAAAATGTGGATTCAGCAATAATATCGGTCATTTTCGATTATTTTTAAATATCTCTTACTCCCCCTCCCCCAAGTTGCAGGACTGAATTTGAATTTAAAAGAGATCGAAAGTATCACTGTTCATCTAAGTGACCCAGAAAGCTATAAATTCGACAATGGTAATTTTTAATCATTTTTATATACCTCTTTCTCCCTCTTCCCCAAGTGGCGGGGCTGATTTTGGATTTAAAAAGGATCGGAAATGTCACTGTTAATCTGAATGATCCCGAAAACTATGGATTAGACATAATATTGGCCATTTTCGATTATTATTATTAAATATAACTTCCCTTCCCACCTCCATGCTGCGGTACACGTCATCAGAATGTCACTGTTAATCTCAGCTACTCATAAAATACGGATTCGACACTAATATTAGTCATTTTTGATCATTTTTAAATGTTTACCCCAATCCCCTACATTTAACCTTCCCCTGCTCAACTATCAGGGCTGAATTTGGATTGAAACAGCATCAGAAGTGTCACTGTTTCTCTCATCGACCCCGAAAACTATGGATTCAACACTAATATCGGTCATTTTTGGTCATGTTTAAATTTCTCTCCCCTCCCCTCCCCTACGTTGCATCGTCAAGGTGAAGAGCCTAAAGGAATCCCTGCTCCTAAACCCACGCATGTTGAAAATTTGATTCAGATCGCTCGGTTGGTTCAAGAGTTATTAAGTTACAAAAATAGTCACTTTCAGTCTTATATAAATTGATTTTCATATATCTACCCCTCCCCTAGGTTGACTCCCCAAAGTGAACTGACAGAAAATACCTAAGGTCCGTCTCTCATATATGTTGAAAATTTGATCGAGACTGATTGGGTGGTTCAAAAGTTATTAGATTGTATTAATTTTTATTTATACGTCCCGCTCCCCTCCCCTCCCATAGAATCTACCGTTAAAGTGAAGTCACAAAAATGTTTCCAGATCCGAACCTCATGTGTCTTGAAAATTTGATTGAGATCGGTCGGACAGTTCAAGAGTTATTAAGTTACAAAAATAGTCACTTTCAGTCTTATATAAATTGATTTTCATATATCTTCCCCTCCTTCTCATCCCCTACGTTGCTAGGTCAAATTTAAATCATATAAACGATCCCAGGTCTGAGCCTCATCTATGTTGAAAATTTGATCAAGATCGGTAGAGTGGTTCAGGAAGGTATTAAGTTTTATTTATTTTTTATACCCCCACCCTCTTCCCTTAGTTCAACCATCAAAGTGAATAGCCTAAAAACAGTCCAGCCTCGAACCTCATCCTTTTTACAAATTTTATCGAGATCGGTTGGGCGGTTCAGGAGATTTAGTCACAAACATAGATTAGTATTTATAGATCTATATATATATCTATATATATATTAGTATTAGTATCTATATATATAGATTAGTATTTATACATCATTCAACATAAAAGGCTACCTATAAGGATGTTTTTTTTTATTCAAATAACATCACAGTTACTTTTCGTAATTAAGCACGTTATGAGTCAAGTATTTTGGGGCTGCATTACCCTAAAAAAATACCTCCCCACATAAAATTCCCTGTATCCAAAGGTTAGGCAGAACGGAAATTAGGCAGAACGGGAATGAACCATTCCAAAGTTCATTTCAAAGTTTTCAGCCATTTTCTTGTCATGCGGTCTTAAATAACAGACGATTTCGCTTTCAATGGCTTGTTCCTATTAAAATCTGTTTGTGTTTGATGAGGAGTTCATATGCCGTGTTTCATCTTCCTAACTACAATGATTTATTTGGTACTCAATTCTGGGCAATAAATTTGTATATTCTTTTATCTCTCCTAGTATAAGTACTCATATATTTTCTTTTTTATCCATTGTTCTCGTAACAAAGGAGATTTCTACACTGTAAAAAACAAAACATCATTTAATCACTTTTAGAACAGTTTAGAGTAAAAAAATTATAAAAGAGTGTTTAGAAAGTGTGCTTCGCGTGTCCAAATCCCACGTTTCTATATTTATAGGGCCTGAATTTTCAATGACTCCCTTTCACTTTTTCTTATAATAGTATATATATATATATATACAGGGTCGGATCCAGAGCGGGTGCGCCAATAACTACAAAATGACCAATCACTCTGAAACTCTTCAAAGTGATTGGCAATATTCTTTTCTTTATCCCTGACAAAGCTGCTGCATAGAAGGAAGAAAAATATTTGAAAGAGAGTCGCAAGTTGTATACAAGAAAAATGTTTTTCTCTCCTCATGGCTTCTATTTTCTTCTCTACTTGAGAAACGTTAAATTGATTTGCTTAGTGAATTCTTTTCCTTTAACCTTCAAAAAAATCGACTTAAACTATTGCTTTTGCAAAGCTCGGCTTTGTTTCAAGCCGCAAATGAATACATGATGACAGAAAATGTCGGAAAGTGTTGCTATTTTCACTGATAGCTTCTCACTTTAGATAGTGTACATTTATAACGAAGGGGTGCACGTGCACCGGTGCACTCCTAAATCCGGTCCTGTAAAGATATATATATTTCCACACATCCGGCACTTTGTAAAAAAATGAAGGAAAATTTGAATATGATTGAAATTACCTATTTTTAGCCTTTGCTGCAGAATTATCACAAACGCTGAAATATATACTTCTTTATATATTGAATTTAACTTTTCCAACTTAAGCGACCTCTTGTGCTTAGAATCCATAATTCAATTCTCGGCCAGGTAAGCTTCTGGTGGACAACATCGTGTCCGTGGTGGGATCCTCCGTTTCCAACAGTAATCTCATTCTATGACTTTTTTTTTTTCATAACCATTCACTTGCCTTGATCATTCGTCTCACTTATAATTGTGAGACCTTAAACTAAGATATTTAATTTCATTCCATTTTCCAACTTAAGCGGATCCTCACATTCGACATTTTTTTTTTTTTGATTAAGCAAAGAGAAATTTGAATGTTTTTTAAATGCCCCTTTTTCTCCTCTTTGAAGACTAATTTTTGAAAACGTTTGATCACGCTTTTCCTTATTTTTATTGAAGAGTTTGTTTGCCAAGTGTCATCACCCTACTGCCAAAGATTCGTAAGATACGCTACTCTTGAGGGAAATTTTGAAACCCCCTTTGCTTCGTTCAGAATGGGTAATTTGAAAAATCATTCCTCCTGCCTTACTTTTGTGACGTAGTGAGTATTTCCTCCGAATTTTACGTTCCTACTTTAGTAGTATGGGATGGGCGATGATGAATCATCCACTTCTACTCTTTTCGAGTGTATATCGAGTACTAATCTAGATCACATTGACTCTGCGTTAACCTTTTTCTTGCCATAATTAGATTTTGAATTCTCGATTTACGTAATTATTCGAAACACGGTCTTACTTAAGTCTTTAACGAATTTTTCTTCCCCTGACAAACGACGCCGCAGAACTGATTTACTTTATCTATATAAGAGCAACAATGGCAAAATTAATTCTGAATGCTTACTATCGCAGATTAATTTTCATGTTCCTCAGAGACGAACTCGCTCTCTTAATTTGCGAACTTATGAGACACCTAGATTAACAATTGTTAAGCGCTCCTTGTTTTACAGACTAGCGCACGATTACACTACATTGTCAATAGAATGTAATAATTTTACCTCTGAGAGAAACTTGAGAACTCAATTGGTGAGAATTGACGGGGACATAAAGCCTCGTTGCTGACGTCCGCATTAACCCCCATTCATTCATTCATTCAATTCGTGAGAAGAGCTCCTCCGTGGGTAAGCGGTTAGCGTACGCTCCTTTGGCGTGGGAGGCTCGTGTTCAATTCCAGGCGGGAGCTCATGTGGTTCGGATTCCACGTAAATAAGTAGGTCCATATCTCATATAGCCTCGCTGCTGAACGGGACGTTAAACTCAACTCAACTCAATTGACGAGAAATTTGTATATTGAGAGATTAACCTTTTTTCTGTATTTTTTCTCTTTTGTTTCTTTCTTTTTGTTTTATGTTATAGAGTTACAGCTAAATGGCCTAGTGCTGGATGAAACTTTGTAAATAAATACATAACAAAACTACACAGTTTAAGAAAGCTGCTTATGTTATTAAAGAACTGAAGGTGAAAATAATTAAGCAATTTGAAACGTTATGCTTTTTTATATAAATGTGAAATCACTTTTAGTCCCCGATGAAGCTATAGTCTTTAATTACCACAACACAAATGTATTACATTGTATCAGTTGCAATATAAGAAAACTAACACTTTTTTTTTTTGCAATTCCCATTGACTAATTCATATTCAGATAGCCAAAAATCAGTAGCGTACGCAGGAATTTATTTTGGGAGGGGTTCAAACTTAACATGAAGGTATTTTATATTAAAATTTCTGAAATTGCTCCTAAAATTAGTGTAAATTTACACAAAAGTTGAAATTTCGGGGGGTCCGGATTCCCAGGACCCTTCCCTTGCGAACGTCTTTCGCAGCGATTCAAAAGAACAAAAACTGAAGTGAAAGGAAAAAACTGGTTTTCTTACAAAATCATAAAATCACTCAATTCAAACCCTTTTTAAACCTTTTAAGTTTTACGTCCCACGGTTATGTCGGTTAGGCTAAAGGAGACGGTGATAATGAAAGATGAGTAAAATGGTGGAATGAAGAAAATGGGAGGGAACGGGGAAACCCCGAGAAAACCCACGAGCACCGTGTTTGTCCACCACAAAGTCCACACCGCACTCAATTCAATATTTTTTGCTTCAACTCATAATCTGACAAAGCAATTTCATTGATAACATCATTCTTGTCGATATTCAAAAACAAGTCCGGATCCTTATTCATTAATATTAACAGAAGAAGTATTTTTTTTTTATTTAATAAAGACTTTAGTCTGTTTTAATTATTTTAAGTTTAGATTTTAAAGTAAATGATAACAAACCACTTTCGTGCGTAGAACAATCACCATTTTTAACTTTTCATAGTTCTTTCTCTTCTTCATTTCAATGGATTCATAAAATTCTTACGCTGATTGCAAATCCCTTTACTTCTACCGATACGCCACTTCTATTGCTATTCGATAGACAAGAAATATTATGCAAGACATTATTCGAAAAAAATTCCACCTCGATTCTTGCTGTTTCATCGTTTTTGTTTGTTTCTTTGTTTGTTTGTTTCTTGATCCAACCAAAAACCATCAATCAACTAACTTTTGTTTAGAGCAAACCTACTTCTGCTTTCACAATCGAGAGTAAAATATCTTAAGATAAAATATTATACAGATAGATATAAATACACTGTGTAATATAAGATAGATAATAGAATAGGATATCTTAAACTACTAAAATAGTGAATCCGGTTTAGCTTAATCACTACATTTATCCCCAAACATTTCTTAATGGAAATTCGTTTTTTTGAGAAGTCAAAATATGGCAAGGGGTTAATAAACTATAGAGCATGTTTCTTGGGTGGTGAATACAAATAAAAAAGTCATTACTCGCTACTCCTACTGCTTTTGTTCCATGTCGATAAATCCTACATTTGGAACGTTGAATATGTGCAAAAAAACCACATCTTGATATCTGTACAGAAATTAGTAATGAATTAGTAGTACCAGTAAATTTCAACCACTTCTGGTTTTGGTAGTGTTGCGGGTCGTCACGGTATGCTCTCTTGAGACACTGAATCGATTGCAGTAAACCGCTTGCCGTCATTTATTACCATTTTTGTTCTATGGTGATATGTGTTGGAACCGGAAATAGTTAATTTGAACCACTTTCGGCTTGAATAGAGAGTTAATAAAGAGGACGAATCTCATACTTGGGACAATGAATCTATTGCATGAGACCACATTTAGATATCTCTTGTCGTTTTTGCTCTTTAGAAATCAGTATTAAAACCGGAAGTAACATTAAATTTGAACCATTTCTGGTTTTGGTAGACTGTTCGTAATAGTCATGGTACGTTTTCTTCAGACCCTAAATCGTTTACAAAAACGTTTCTCGCTATTTGTTACCGTTTTCGTTCCGTGGCGATAAACATGGATACTAGAAATGACTAATTTGAACCACTTCTAGTTTTAATAGAGATTTAACAGAGGAAATGGAGCATAACATTGGGATACTGATTTTTTTTACCGTTTTTGCTCTGATACCTGTCGACAAACGGACAGACGAACAGACTAAGTCGTTCTATAAGACTTCCGACACCCATGCACAGCATAGATTGGGATTCTGATAATACTAACTATATTTTCAACACTCACAACTTGACGTTGAACAACCGACTGACTATTTTATATTGTCCTGTATTTTTAAAAAAAAAAAAACTCTCACGCTTTCCAAAAGCAAGCGCGAATCATGAATCATGTGAATGTCTTCGCTGCGCCGCAGTAAGTAGACTGGCAAAAAGAACAAGTAAATAGAACGACACTGTTAACTATTATAGACATGAAAGTCTCGTTGAATCAAAACTAACTATTTTTACCTAAATAATCCCGCATTTAGATTTTGAATAGATAATTTTCCTGTTTTAAAATTTCAATACCCTGCAAAATAGAAAACTTATAATTGTCACCATTTAGTTAATTTATGTTTTATTCTGTCTCTTAGTCTGAGAGTAACTCCCTTTCAGCCTTCGGGACCAATGGTCCTCGGCAATTGACGACTAGTCGCCCTTGCCACTCCGACTCTAGATATAAGCCAATGAAATGAGTTTCCAAGCCCATATTCTTTGTTTTAGCTTGTATATCAAATACTGTTCCACTCATATAAATACATATATGTGTTCTACTACTTTCTATTTTAATCAATAATTAATATTCTATTTATTATTATTATTATTACAGATTGGATACGACTGAACATGAGGAAGGTAAAAGCTGTTTTCAAACTTGAGACGAACATTGATAATTATGTTTTCCGGATGTACTCTTTCACCCGGAAGCGTTTGTTCATCCTTGCTATGCTGTCCGCTGCGTGCACCTACTTAGGAGATCCAATTATTTGCTTCGGAATTGACGGCTATTCAGATGAGATAGTTGATGAAATTTGCAGGCTGGAAGAATTTTGTAATTTCTCGTTCCCGAGAAATCCAGTCAACGTCATCAATGCAGAGATAACTAGCGTCTTTGATGGTGTTGGGAAGAAGCCATCCTTTGAAAACTACTTTAAATGGATGCCATACGTTTTCATGGTTCAAGCTTTACTCTTCTACATACCCAATTTAGTGTGGAAATTCTGGGACGCTAACATGATTGAAATGCTTGTATACTGCGTAAGAAATATTCCATTACCCGAGATTTATTTAAATGACGTGGTAGATCTAATTGCTACAAGCATTCATGATTTCAAATACTATGGAATTGTCTCTTTCTTTTGTCATACTATAAACCTCATGTTTGCTGTGATAAGTACGACCCTGGCGTATACACTAACAATAATTATTTTTTTTCTGGAAATGATTTGGATAACAGCCAGTGTATCACTGATGGTTTTCATTGTAATGCATATTTTATTTCGGATTTCTTCCCCATCGAAGTTTCTTGGATCGAAACTCATGGAAATATGACAAAGTCAACAATATGTGTTGTACCCTTGAACGCAATGTACAAGAATGTATTTACTGTTGGACTGTTCTACTCTCTTGGTCTCGTTGCAATCAATACCTATTATGTGATAATAAGTATTTCATTATATTTTATAATCAAAGCTCGAGCAGTGTATTTAGGTAAACTCTCCGATTGGTACGACTGTCATGCTGTATACAAACTGTAAGCTTTATTATCATATGGTGAGTTTTTATGCACTGTCTTTGCTCTGTGAAAACATGAAAAGCACGGTTCGTGGGTAATTCATTTCGAAATTCTCAGCTGTTATGTCTAACATCCGTGAACCTTATCACTATGGCGAATACATAAAAGAAATTACTAATTACTGGGATTATTATGAAAATAATGTAGATGACGATGATTTTATAGTTGGCCAACAGCAGTATGACCCAGATAATCAACGTATTCTACAGCTATAACATATACATTGTTTTCTAACGAACAGAGTTGTCCATAAACTTGAAAGAAGGGACAACACAAAGATATAGATACGCGTATATTACATATGTAACTCTATGATACTAAACTTGATTAATTTTGAATGATACTAAGCTTCCATTTGCTACTAATTTAAAATCCATACACATTTTATATTGTAAAACATTTAGATCATTTTCTTGAATCAAAAGTGGTAGAATTTCTTAGAATGACAGCAATTAGCAAAACACATTATTGGAAATCACATAATTTGTTCGTACGCTATTTGATTTCCCAGTTTGGAAATGCGTTTTGAATTTTGTTAAAGACAAAAACTTTTTTGTTAAATCTTTTGCATGAGCTTTTTTTTTCTAGTAGAGAATTTAGTATAGAAAGTAAACATAATTGATTGTATTCAGTATTGTACTTGATTTAGTAAAATATTTTACTAGTGACTGTTACAAAATCTTAAATTATGGCTCAAAACTTTTTAACACAGTTACGTTGTACGCCATTTGATCGTATATACACACAGTGATACAAGACGATATGATGTTAAGGAAGTATAGGAAATGTTGAAAACAAACGAACAAAGTGTATGGTGTTATTTTTCGTAAAAAAAAAAAAAAACATATGTTCTGTAATTCTCATAAATAAATGTGAATAAATTGCATACAATGGAACATGCATTTTTTTGCAATTGTGTTTTATCTCTATATGAAATAAAAAGATAGTCGAAGGAATAGCTTCAGAATTTTCAAATAAGATGAGGACACATTTTGTGCAGAGTCAATGACTGATGTTATGCCCTGCTCATAATATTACTTGACTTTTTTCAATATTTCGTAAGTTGTACATTTTAACAAATCGTACATACCTAGACATTTTAGTTAAGGTAAAATAAATGTGATATTTTATGATGTTGAAATATATATATGCCTCCATAGAAAAACAAGAGTTCGTCCCAACTTACTGAACATGATTTTAACACAACACTATGTGTTAGAAGAAAAGCTTTGAAATGATTAATCGATATACTCAGTAAACAGTAACCAGAAACTGTTTAAAAAAACACATATAAAAGTGGCTTGGGAAAACAATGATACGTAATATTTTCTAACTTTGACTAAGCTGGAAAAGAAGATTCAACATTCCCGTTCAATTCAATGCAATGATACATACTCAAAAAGCTGTCCCTCCCAACTGCAGCTACATTTCCAAAATTAAAATACCTACATTTCTTTCTGTGGTTCGATCCCAACATTCCAGCATATACGAGGTAAGTCAAAAGTCCCTGAACATCCCTATAATTTGAAGCCGGAAGGTAATAGTGAAAAGAGAGTATGCCAACTGATATTGGGTGAGAGGAAGCAACTTTTGATGTGTGTCGATCATGGCCGCCATCTTGAAAGCGACCATCTTGGATTCAAGTCATTTTTAAATGGGAAGAGAGCCGTGTGGCATATTAAATAACCATAGCTCGAGCTCACAAATGCAGTGATTTTTTGTCAATGTTGGAGTGTTTGGGAGTTGTGAAGACCCAAAGTTGGCAAACTACCTCTCAAGTGCATGCTACAACACAGGTTCTATGTTATGTCCATACCGTGCAATGTACAGGGTGGTCCAAAAGTATTTATATAGAGCAACATCGATCAAGTATGTCATTATAGTTTATTACGATAATGAATTTATTTGCTTTGGTTTGTTTCGAGCTTAAGGTATGAGTGAAAATAAATTAAGATCAAATAACGAAAAAAACTAAGTCAATACCTGTACGGATAACAATAAGTAAATGCTGTAAAATGTCATGACCGATCAGTACGAGACTGTATACCTACTTTTGGGCCTCTCTGTATAACTGTAGTCGCAGAAAGTACTCTGACTGCACTCTGTAATTTATACCGTTTACGGAACATTGCTAAGAAAATCACATCTAGAAAGCTCAGGTGGGCAGGCCATGTAGTCAGAATGGACGTAAATAGGAACGCTTTTAAAGTTTTAACTGGAAGTCTAATCGGTAAACGGGGGGCGCGGTGGCTCAGTGGTAGAGCGTTCACCTCCGGTGCTTGGGGTCCCTGGTTCGATCCCAGCTCGCGCCGTGTGGACTTTGTGGTGGACAAACACCGTGCTCGTGGGTTTTCTCGGGGTTCTCCCGTTTCCTCCCACTTTCTTCATTCCACCATTTCACTCATTTCTCATAATCACCGTCTCCTTTAGCCTAACCGGCATAACTGTGGGACGTAAAACTCAAAGATTTCATTTCATTTCATTTCTAATTTGTAAACGACCATTAGGAAGACCGAGGCGCAAATGGGAGGACAATATTAAGATAGATCTCGCAGAAACAAGAATACATAGTACAAACTAGATCCAATTGGCTCAGGACAGAAATCGATGGGGAGATTTTGTGAACGCGACATTGAACCTCCGAGTTCAATAGGCCATAGAATTAGTTACTGAGTTAGAGGTAGTAATTGTCTTTTCCTCAGGAGTATTGCCTCATATAAGTTAGCAACGAAGTGAATTACGAGTAAAAATAATTTCAAAAATTTAGCCAATATTCAAGACGAGACCGAGACTTTCGAGACCAGATCTCATCTCTAGAATTACAAGAATAATATCTCGGTTTCGGCATCATCTTGAGTAATTCTCGAAGTATTGAATCTTGGTCTCATCTGGGAATT